>NW_011495027.1:194632-229429 GCF_000754665.1 Bison bison bison | reverse complement strand
AGGGCAGATCAGCCCTGGGATTTCTTTGGAAGGAATGAAGCTAAAGCTGAAACTCCAGTACTTTGGCCACCTTATGCAAAGAGTTGACTCATTGGAAAAGACTCTGATGCTGGGAGGGATTGGGGGCAGGAGGAGAAGGGGATGACAGAGGATGAGATGGCGGGATGGCATCACTGACTTGATGGACGTGAGTTTGAGTGAACTCCAGGCATTGGTGATGGACAGGGAGGCCTGGCGTGCTGCAATTCATGGGATCGCAAAGAATCGGACACGACTGAGCGACTGAACTGAACTGAACTGAATGACGAGAAAGGCATCTTCGACAGGTTGTTGGCAGTCCTGAGACTGGTTGTTTAGGTTATCAAAATAAAACAACAATAATTAAATTAAACAAAAGAGGAAATAAAATAGCAAATGATTTGAAGATCAGAGATCATAGGTGTCCTTAATTAGAATTGAAGAATATATAGCAGCTAACACTTTTACAGGGAGAAAAATATTACTTATTGTGTTCAAAATGAACCAGGCACTGTAGTTAGAGCTAGACTGACAAAGATGAAGGCAGCTCATCCCTGCCTTCAAGGAGTTTAGACACGTTAGGTGATAACTTGAATAAAGTATTATGGAAGCAGTTACAATATTGGGATCTTGAATAGGATTTTATTAAATTTGCCAGGAGCACTTAAACCTAGTGTCCTTCAAAAAACAAGGTGTTTCTGATGAGTGTGTCTGTGTGTGTTTATGTAGTTCATTCTAACAACTGATATTTATAATGCTAATGCTGATTTATAAGAAGTGGTGGTACTGAGTTAGTATATTCTGTTAAAGAAGATGGGGAAGTATAGGGTATATTTGTACAATTATTTGCAGCAAAACTAATTTTTAAAAACAATTCTGACTCTTACAGAGTTAATCTCCAACTCTCTCTATTCCAGTCAACTGAGAGCTCTGCATAGCTGATCACTGCTTGCACTACTTCAGCACACAGGATTGACTGAAACATAAGTGAGCTGCTTATTCCACTTCCTTGGGGAGTACAGACAAAAATAAAGACGGGTGGATGAGAGGACAGACCCTTGTTTAATTCCTACAGCACACAAATATCGCACATGCCAGTCATTTAAGGGAAAGTCATAGAGATGGGAGATTTTAACACTTGGTATTAAAGATACCACAAAAATCTGTTGTTTCAGTGAATGAATATCATGATTTAGATTTTTTTTTTTTCTTCTTGATTCATCTTAGTAATTAATTACCTCAAACCTATCCTATATATTTTAATCTCATGCTATAGTTTGTCATTGTTACTACTTGGAGAAATAAGTAAAACATTGTAATGTTCCTTTGCTTTTTGTAAACTGAAATATTTGTTTTTGTTAAATACTATATTTAGTAATGGAGAAGGCAATGGCACCCCACTCCAGTACTCTTGCCTGGAAAATCCCATGGATGGAGGAGCCTGGTGGGCTGAAGTCCATGGGGTCGCTAAGAGTCGGACACGACTGAGCGACTTCACTTTTACTTTTCACTTTCGCGCATTGGAGAAGAAAATGGCAACCCACTCCAGTGTTCTTGCCTGGAGAATCCCAGGGACGGGGGAGCCTGGTGGGCTGCCGTCTATGGGGTCGCGCAGAGTCGGATATGACTGAATCGACTTAGCAGCAGCATATTTAGTAATATCATCTAAAGTGGTATTTTTTTTTTTCCTAGAATTAGAAACAGTATGATTGGAAGACATCTGAAAATGTACTGGTTCAAAAAAAAGTTTTCTGCTTCAGGTAACTAATTCTCTGGGAAATTTGCTGACAAATACACATCCACTGCCTTTGTAGTAATCATTGCATCGTGAAATTAAAACTGACTCAATCCTAAATATTTTTAAAACAATTATCCAGCAGTGAAATTACTATATATTTTCTTCTAAAAACAGGTTATATCATATGTACATTGATGTGAAAAATGGCTGACCTTTTTCATTCAGTTCACAGCAACGTTCCTTAGACCTGCTTTTTAATTTCTTCAGTTGGCCCACTTAAAACAAGGCTGGGCTGGAGGGTTAGCATGTGAACACGTGTACATGATTCCTTTTGATCAAGAGCAGAGTTGACCCTCCTCCCCACCCAGCTTTGCCTTTGTGCTTGTGTGTTCTGAACAGCCTTTCAGAACAGAGTCCCAAATTGCAATGATGTCCCAAATCGAAGGATTAATGTGTCTACGAACAGACCTCTTATGCCTCCAAAATGAAGTACTCCTTGCTAATTTCTCTTCAAGACACCAGCTTAATTGCATTTTAAACAAATGGGCTGCTTTGCTGGCCAACTTTTAAATGAGATAACAGCAATGTTCACTCTCCAGCAGTGATGAGTGCCTTGCAGTAGATTCAAAACTCTGTTCAATAACAGGTTTAATCTCACACCAGCAGATTTACTGCAGAATAAACTGCCACTGAGCTCATAATTAGTAAAACAACAACAAAAAAAATCCAACCTACTAAATATTATTTTCCAAAGCAGCAGGCAATGTTTCAGTGGAAAATTTCAGTCCTGTTCTTTGTGAGTTTTATTGATTTTATGTATGATATTGGGAATTCATGCTATGATTTAAGATAATGTTCTATCGATCACGTAAGCAGTTGTTTAGCTAACTAGTAACAAAATGATACCCCCATTCACAGAATATGTGACATACACAGCTGGGGAGACTACAGTGCTTCTCCCTTTAATGTTTATTTCTTTATTTTTTTTTCCTAAAAGCATATTCGCTGCTGGAAAAACAACAGCCAAAAATCATTTGTGCCTTAGAAACAATCTTCTCATAATTTTCTTTGTTGCAGCTATTAGTGGGCAATTGTGATTCAGTAAAAACCCTGTTCAACAAACAGCTGTTACAAAGTATATTCTCTGCTCGCTGCATCTAAACAAATATTAATGAGATAATTGGAACTATTAAGAAAAAATGATTGTACTCAGTATGTATTTATAGTCTTATGCATGAGGCTATACCCTTCTAAAATTTCTCATTTATATTGCACAATAGTAAGACATAGTTATAACAACATGCCAAGGGACACATTTTTCATAATTGTCTTAAATATCTGGGCAAAAATCTGTATTACACAATTTAAAAAAGCTCATCTGCCATAATAATGAACAAAAGCTTTTGTGCAAAAGTAGAGGGAAGCAACTATAGTATTTTAAAAATTAATTTCTGTATATTCACCGTACACAGATTTTTTTTTAATCTTACTGTTTTTTTTGCATAAATATATATTAAATGTGCGATAGCCAAAAAAAAAAAAAAAAAGATTATCATTTGTCTTCTAAATATTTGGTCAGTGTGTTTCTCCTGACATTTTTCAAATAGAAATAAGTTGTCTTTAGTACAAGCACTAGCTCACCTCCCATCACTCAAACATGTAGTAATGGCATGTGAGACTAGCTTTATTTCTGGCATTAACCTTTTGATAATGAGTGCTACATCGAATGGAATTTGAGGAATCTAATGGTACTGCTGTGCAGTTTATTTTTTTTAAGACCTCCAAAGCAAATTAAACCTCAGTGAATCAGACATCATATGCACAGACAATAGCCATTTTAAGAAATAACTAAAAAATACCAGTTTACAAATAAAGCTTTTAACTCTCTAGACTCACCAAGTGATGATTCAGATAATTACTCATTCTTGTTTTCATTTAAACTGCCTCTAGCTTGTACTGATCCTGAAGATTAAAAGTTAAAAAAAAGGAAGGAAAGAAAGGTATTTCCAGTTCTATCTCTAACTAATTAAGCACGGTATTTCTAAACCATAGACCCAAAGAATTTTAGAAGTGAAAAGCCTTGGGAATGACCAAGTTCCCATAACTCATAAAGGAGGAGACTGATGTTCAGAAGAGTGATGTGATAAGCCCAAGGGTACAGTTTTCATTCGTCTCATCTATTATGTAGGAGCAATATATATATTCTTTTATCACATAGCCAGTAAGGATTCTAGTCTATACTCTGCTACATGAGATTCCAAAATTGTTGCGCCTAACCACACAGAATGGATGACTTCATGAAAATATGGCTGCCACACAGATGTCAAACATGATCCCATTCTTCTTGTTCTGATCATTTCAATTTTGACCTGTGTGTTGTGGAGCAAGTATTTTTTATTAATAATTGTTTTACCAATTTTATTGAGGTATAATATATGTGTAATAAAATGGACTCATGTCTAAGTGTACAGTTTGATGAATTTTGACAAATAACTGTGTAACCACCATCTCTACCGAGATATAGAACATTGCTTTCATTTCAGAAATTTCCTTCTAGTCCTATTGCAATAAATTCACTTTTATCACCCACCACAGGAAACCACTAATCTGATTTCTTTCACTATAGATATTTTGCCGATTCTAGACCTTTATATAAATCAAAGCAAAATTATATTCATTAATCTGGTTTGGCAATTACTTATACAGAGCTTTAATGTACCAAACACTAGTGCTACACAAATATAATAATATTTAATTCTAATAGCTATCATAAGGTAGGTATTACTGTCTCCATTTTATAGGCACTAAAACAGAATAGCCCAGAGAGGTTAAGTAATAGTCTAATGTAACGTGACTGGTGGATTTGTAATTTTAGCTCAGCCAGTTTGGTTCTAGACCTTGTGCCTGATGATGATAATAAGAGCTAAATGATTTTCTCTGCCAGCCACTCTTTCAAGCACTTACAGAGATCAACTCATTAGAACAATCCATTTATGTAGGTAATACTGTTCTCTTCACAGATGAGGAAATGGAGGCAGAGGAAGGCACAGGATGCTAAAGCTAAGAACTTGACATATATTATGTTTGACTCCCCAAGGCCTAGAAGAGTGGCCTGATGTATGGTAGGTGTTCAATAACACACATACGCACACATATTATGTATTACATGTAATATACTGAATGACATTCACTATGTAATATATATCTTACATAATATATATTTTGCATACATAACCACACATACATTGATTAAATGAATGAATCTGTAATATATCACTACTATGCTAATGAATTCACTTGATAAATGAATCTATTTGTGCTGATTTTACTAGTATCCCCATTCTACAAATGAGAAAATAGAACAGTGGTTCAGAAAGCGAAAGTTAATAACATCCAAATTTACAAACCTAATGAATAAATTGTTTGCTCTTCGAGGCAAGAGTGTTGGTTGCCAAATAGCACACATTTTTCACTCTATTTTCCCATTATTTTTCAACTACTTAGTAGGTACATTTACCACATAACTCATCTTATATAATCATCACCATGAATCTAATGAGAAGGTTTCTCACCAATTTGCATGTTACATAACCCTTGTGAAGGATATAAGCACATTCCCCCAGCCACTTTGCCGGAAACCTTGTATTCTTTGCTCAAATTCAAGTTAAGAGTTGAGTCTGATGTTGACAAATTTGAAAATTTTCACTGTGTAGGTGACAGTGAAAGTGCTTGAGATTGCAGAAATAGAGGATGAAAAGGACTAACACGAAGCTAGTTAAAGTACCTTATAGTGAGTACTTCTAAGGGCCAGGAATTTTATACACTGCCTTTGTTAAATCTTAGTTATCATCAAGTGTAAGACACATTCTAATCTCTAATGGGTTGAAATACAAAAGCAATCATGATTTGGAATCAAGGAGCTACAGTATATTATCTCTAACTCCTAAAATGACCCCTTATGATAATTATCTCATTTTCAGATGAGGAAAACAAGACTCAAAGAGAAAAAGTGACACACCTACGGGCCCAGATTTGGATTAAGTAGCTTTGAAGATCGTCTTTTCATAACAGGCTGTCTCATCTGTCATAGTTTTCTGTACTGCCTGATTGTTTTGCATGTTTGAGCAGTGATCCTGCAAACTGGGGAGAGTCAAGGTTTTTAGAGTGCATTCATTCTAAGGGAAGGGTGCCACATTGCTAATCCAAATTATTGTCTGTTCGAACTTTTGAACAGTTTTAAAATTAGCATTGCACCACCCAATATACAATTAATTTGTTTATAGTTTCAAAAGATCTAATGCTTTTAGCGCCTGTGGTTTGCTCAAACATACCTTTTCTTTACATGCAAATAGGTTAAATCCAATTCTTCCCAGAAGATAAACATGTCTTTCATGATCAACTGTCTGCTAACACACTATGCCAACGAGTGAAGCATTATGTTTTGGCAACATGTTCCGTTCAACATATTTCATTTTTTACAGATTTTGGTAAAAACACTTAGTCAAAAATAATTTTGTTAAATAATATGTTCACATGTTCTGATGCCTTTATGTAATTTTGATTTTCAGTTCAGTTCAATTTAGTCACTCAGTCGTGTCCGACTCTTTGCGACCCCATGAAGTGTAAATCTTTAGCTTCCCAAATATAACCATCAGAAGAATAATGTCTGCTACACCCCTCAAAATTATCATTTTGATCTTTCATCTCTGACTTCCTGTCTCCTTATTACTTTTACCTATAGCAAGAAATATTTATCTGATTTTTCCTCATCTGGATAGGATGATTTTTTTTTTTCTGAAGTCACAGCGATGACTTTTGTTTCATTTGTGAAAACCCTCTATAATGTAAATGAGTAGATATTCTAAAGCAACTTTTTTCATGTCAAATTAAATGTTTCTTGTGAAGAGACCTGTGCCATTTTGTAGAAATAAATTCCTGATGAATAACTGATCATTTATCTAGAGGATATGACTTAGTTAGCATCCATAGAAAAAATGCTTCTCAGGTTTTACTTTGCACAAATAATGAATAAAAATTTCTACTTTTCTTCTAAGAAACCTTCCAATTATCCATAAATTTTGAAATGTGTGGTAATATCACCTTCTATGCTTATTTTTTCTCATTTTATTTCCTCTCTCTCTCCCATTCTCCAGCTGCAGTTACTGAATCCAAATGAAAGAAGGATTATTCTAGAAATACAGCAAATTTAGATTGTATATTTCAGGTAGGTTTTTTTAATTCTTTAGGAATATAAAGCTCATTTATGTCTAGGCAACCCTTGAAAGTTGAAGCAACCATTAAAAATTTGGTGCACTTGAACATTCCTTGCTTCATTCAGTCCCAATTACCTCAAGACACAGGATAAGCAGCATTAGTTATGAGGCTGGCTTCATGGGTGGACTTGTGTAGTTGAACAGTCCCCTGTTCTGGGAAAGGCCCAACACTCTGTTTAATGTTCTACTTAATAACATTTAAAACGAGCCCTGCATTTTCACTTTGCACCATGAGGCCTCACAAATTGTGTAGCTAGTACTATGAGTTATTCTTATATGATAAACAGGATGATTTCTTCTTCTGTTCTACATGAGAAGAATAGCTACCAAAGAGGAACTAAGAAAATGGCAGTTAGAGAAGTTAATTAGGGTAAATGTTTGTTATGCTTTGGTTTCACTTTTTAACTTAAAATGTAAATGTGCAAAACATTAGACACATTCATACTCAATTATTATCTACCACTAAACATAAACCATTATCTTCCCTCGCTGGAAAATCCATACCCTAAAAAGAATGACTTGTCATATATTTGAATTCTCACAAATTCTCTGATGTTAAGGGGTGATTCTTTCCATTATTTTATTTTCAACATTAGCCTAGATAACTTCAAATCACTAGTTTGTGATATTTATATATCTCACAAGATAGAATTCATTAAAAAAAAGAAAGCAAATATATATGTTTAGTTGTTTTTGGACAAATTATTTCACAACTATAAGCTATTTAATTCACTGTTTTTCTAAAAAAAACCTTCTAGAAACCATTTTTAAAAGATAATGGTAAAATTTTACCTCATAGAAATAATAAAAACATGCCTTCAGGATAATTGAAAAGAAAAGGTAGAATGGTATGGGAATGGGTTCTTGTAACTGCAAATAAAATTTCTAGTGACAGCATCATATATGAATTCAAAATGAATTCAAACAACTTTGACAGAAGCTGTGCTCTGGAAGACTGAGGAGATGGCTCAAAAGGGGTCTCCGGTGACATGGACGCTACCAATGTTGGAGACCATGTGAAGAATTTGATAAAATTATTCCAAAAAAATTCAAGGGTGGAAACAATTTATAAATTTATATAGTATTGTAAAATATTTAAATTTAACATGTATAATTAAATTAATAAATACTGTAAGTTCTGTTGTCATCTATTTAATGTACCTGCCTCAAGGTTTATATATTCAAATCGCTCCCTTCATCACCCCCAGAATCTTTCAGCTGGAAAAATGAGACATTGCTGTGTATTCAGGTTTACTTAATCTTTAAATATTTGTGGTAATCATAAACCTTTCTAAACTCATGTATTAAAGTAAGGTTATTTTCCTGCTATTTCTTGTTATTTGCTCTTTATCCAATGTAGGTGGTTGATTAGTACAGCTAATTGAAAGTTGAATATATTCAGGCATTCTCAGTTGAAAGGTTCTTTATAGCTACAGAGTGCCAAATTGAATTATTTTCATCTCTCTAGTCCAAATCCTGGGCTGTGAATCTCTCTGGGACAGCTCTGCTGAGATTTATTACATGCACACATCTGTATTCTCCCCAAAATCCTTCATTCCAGCCTAAATGAAAAGGAAGTTTGATTGCCTGCCTATCTGCCCCCCTTATCCCCTGGACCCATGGCTGGAGGCAGTTGTTCTGGGGAGGATGAGGGTGCAACCAGAAGCAAGAACCCTGAGAATTTGAATCAATCTTAAATGAACTAAACAAATAAACAAAAATGAAACAAACCCTACTTACTGTGCATAGATATTTCCTTTCTGCTTCTGTTTTAATTAAACAGCTCCTCCTCCACCCCAATGCCTCTATTCTTCTCTCTCACATCTTTCTCTTCCTTTCCATTCCTACTGCCATGATCTTATCACAAGATGTTTTCACTTCCTGCCTACATTCCCTTTCTGCAGTTAATCTTTTATTATCCTTAATTTCAACCCGTCTTTGAGCCTGCTGCCCAGGTGCTCTTTCAAGTGCCCAATTCATATCCTTTCATCTCTTGCTCACACATTTTCTATGGCTCTCGACTGCCTATGAATAAAATAAAATATTCCAGCATTTCAAAACCACAAAACTGATTCCAATTCACTTTTCTAACTTTGCTTCTTACTACATTAGCAACCTAAACTCAACCAAGAACTACCTGAAGTTGCTCTTTAACAGAATGGTTAATCGCTTGGCCTGGTTGTAATTTATGTACCCTGGTGGGATACTCTAAGTCTTGTCTAGAACAAGGTAGAATAAAAGGGTAAAAATACCTTCACTTTGAAATAACACATTTTCAGCTCTCTGGTTTTGTTCATGCTGCTCTCTTTGGAATACTCTTTCATCCTGATATTTGCTATTGAAATTTTATCTACACTTCATGGGGCCCAGCCCCTATGTCATTTCTTGTGGAATGAATTTCTTAATCAATCAAGTCAGACTCGTTTTCTCCCTCTTAGCCTTGAACTCTGTAGACCCCTCATATGATGGCTCACATAGTGTATTACAGATAACCTTGAATTTTACCTACTAAATAATATGCTGACTACACATAAGATTTATAGTTTTTAAAGCCTAGCACAGTATCTTGTACAAAGGAGACACTCAGTAAACACACATTGACAGAATGAATGAAGAAGTTTAAGTTGAATTTTATGCCTCTAAGTTTCAGTATAAATTGTGGCTTTATACAGAGGATATTTCTTTTTCTAGTTAGTCTTCTGCTTAAAAAAAAGTAATTTCATAAAGTGGACCACTTTATGATATTTGTGTCATGGAAAGAATTCTACTTAGCATGACATTCATTCTCTTGTGACTTCCTACTTCTGAAATGGTGGGCAAATCACTTAAAGCTTGGGATCTTCCTTTCATATTCAGTCAAGCACAATGATATTAGCTGACATTTAAATAAATAGTCTGCTGTGTGCCAGGGACTCTTCTAATACTTAATGTATATTACTTCATTTAACCCTCACCAGCACTTACAGAGGCAGAGACTCTCAACTGTTGTTTAGTCGCTAAGTCGTGTCTGACTTTTGCGATCCCAGGAACCACACAACCCGCCGAGCAAGAATACTGGAGTAGTCATTTCCTACTTCAGGGGATCTTCTGCCTCAGGAATCGAACCAGGGTCTCCTGTATTGTACGCAGACTCTTTACCAACTGAGGTAGGAGGGAAGCCCATTATGGTTAAAAATCAAAGACTGTCACAGCATAAACTTCCCAACCATGTAATCTGTGTGATTGCACAGGCTGTGCACTTAGGTCCCATGCCTGGTGTAATGTATTTTAAACTCTTAATAATTTTTGAACAAATGATCCAGATTTTAATTTTTCACTGGGACCCATGAATTATGTAGCTGGTTCTGATTTACTGTTTTGGGGACAAATATAAATATTTTCTCAGTACATTAAACTAAACATTAAAGTCTTATCCTTCCAGTCTTACTTCCCTTTCCTTCAAACATGCCTCAAAAGATATGGAATCAAGATCTTATAATAGCTAAAAATCTCTTTTATAAAAAAGCAATAGAATTTTCTGAATAAGAGATTAATATTAATATGTCCATCTGATAGACAGATGGAATGTTTGTCTCACTTTCCTCATCCTGGTTTACTTAAGAATTGCCTCCTATTCCCCAAGAACTGAAGAATATGAATAAGTATTTTTCCTTCTAATCCTGTGTAATTTCTGGAGCTATTCTACACTCATTTTTTAAATTATTTGTCCCCTCTCCTGGATAACCTTGGTTACCCTGCCCTCTTCAATCTCTGGGCTATCGATGGGACTCATGTCCTTTCTTGCCTTTGACAATGAACTCTGTTGAGTCTCTAGTAGAGAAAGAGACACACTGAGATTATGCAATCCCTAACTCTGTATTTTGGCTCCCCATGATGAGAAAATGTATAAAATTCATTCAAAAGATGGCCCAAGAATGAATACTTTTATAAAATATGAGCATGCTATAAGTATAAAAAATACAGATTGCGTCACTTTTTACAAAAACACATCTTCCTACAAAGAACATCATTTAAGATCCCTTCCTATGTGCTGGAAAGGTGAAGATGAGTGTAGACAGTTTCTGTCCTCCTTCAGCTCCTCATAACAAGTGAAGTGAAGTTGTTCAGTCGCGTCTGACTCTGTAACCCCGTGGACTGTAACCTACCAGGCTCCTCCACCCATGGAATTCTCCAGGTGAGAATACTGGAGTGGGTTGCCATTTCCTTCTCCAGAGGATCTTCCTGACCCAGGGATAGAACCTGATCTCCCACATTGCAGGTAGAGGTGTTAACCTCTGAGCCAGCAGGGAAGCTTCAGACAAGAGAAGAGCACATCAAACACTTACTGATCACACTCTGATGTGCACATGACAACATCAATGCAAGTAAATACATTATGGATCCACTGGGAAATAAAATAGGACACAGAGAAAATATTAGCAGAAGAGATAATACTTCCTAAACTGGGCTTCCTCTGAGGATGGAGAAGGGCAGCCTTTGCAACAAACTCAAAAGATGGCAAAGCCATGAAACTGCAGCATCTGTTTGTAAAACTGGAGTGATTTGTTGTAATTGGACCTGGGCTTCATGAGACTGAGAATATAGATAAGGACAGATGCACCATGTAAGATGTGGATAATATTCAGTTAAAAGGGATAAGTCAATAAAAGATTTAAGGAATAAAGAAACAAAAGAAATATGTATTTAACACAGATAATACCTGTGATAGGATAATCATGACTCCCTCTCTCCCTTAAAAAGATATCTGTCTTAATACAGATTTTAATAATCTTAATAATTAAGATTATGTATACATATCCTTAATACAGAATATGTGTATGTATTATATTGTGAATGTGAATGAATGTCACTCAGTCGTGTCCAACTCTTTGCAACCCCATGAACGGTAGCCCACCAGACTTCTCTGTCCATAGCATTCTCCAAGGATACTGGAGTGGGTTGCCATTTCCTTCTCCACAGCATCCTTCAGACCCAGGGATCAAACCTGGGTTCTCTGCACTGCACGCTGATTTTTTACTGTCTGAGCCACCGGGAAGCCCATGTATCAGGTTAGGCGAAAGGGAACTGAGCTTGCTGACAGAATTACAGTTGATAATCATCTGACCTCAGGTTATCCAAATTGGCCCAATAAAATCACAAGAGTGTTTATAAGTAGAAGAGGAAAGCAGAGGAGAAAGAACTAGAGAAATTGAAGAATGAAAAGAACTCTGCCAGAAGTTTCTAGCTTTGAAGATGGAAGAACATAGCCATTAAGCAAAGAATATAGGTGACTTCCAGAAGCTGGAGAAAGGCAAAGAAATGAGTTCTTCCCCTAGAGGATCCAGAAAGAATGTAGCCTTGCTGACACTTTGATTTCTTTAGGAAAGTGAGACTGGTATCAGACTGATGGTCACCCAGACAATAAGATAATAAATTTGTGTTGAATTAAGATAATTATTTAAGTTTTATAAGATAATACATTTGTGCTATGCTATTTCGGCAGCAATAGGAAAATAGTACAATATGTTGAATTCATAATAATATAACGAAATCCTGAAAAGTCAATTTAAAATATGATTTAATAATCAATAAGTATACTCTCTATCTACTCTCTTCTAATTTTCATAAGTCTTGGTATACATTTCTCTATGCTCCCTACTTATGCCTGCTGCCTCCTACAGATTCCAGATTACTTAGATTTGTAATCACAATCTTCTGCTTCCAGCTACATTCAAGACAGAAGCATAAATACCAATGCCCATTACAGTCTAGGTGTAAGCTAATAAAAAAGAATCAGTTACTGAGGTTTTTTGGCAATTCACTGTCTTTCTCTTGGGCAGAGGGCTCTATCTTTGCTTATATTGTTCTATGCCTGGATTAGTATTTTTTCTTGTATCAGAACAAAATAATTTGGATATGGCAAACAAACAAAAAAAAAATTTCAAAGGTCAAAAAGGCCCTGCCTCTGAGATACTTGACACACTGCTAAATCCATACTTGCAGATTTTGTTTATGCCATTCTTTTTGACACAAAGTAACACAGCTGTATAAAAACTCATTTACTTTACAGTGACAATTCTGTTTAAATTAATTGACTAGGGATATTAATATTTAATCTACATCTCTATCATTGTTGAAATGTTAACTATAATGTATAAAATCCATTAAATGCTAAACCATACTTCACAAACTACAATACATTGAAATACATTGATTTACTTCTAAAATGCAGCTCATATGATCACAAAATCTGTGTGTGTTTTAAAGGCAAATGGTTTTATTTGAGCGTCAGGAACATGATTAGTGGCATTCAAGTTTGGTATCACTTATCCTTGTAGTGGAATGACCAAAGTTCTTCCACTCAAGAAAGCAGATTGTCTACAAGGAATTTCCAGAACCACCCTCTGGGTGGTACCTCATCCTGAAAAGGTAGTCAGTAGCTGTTTACCCAGCAGAGTAAATAAGAAGATAAATGTGTTTCCAAGTGCTGATAACACTGATTCTTTTTGTGAGCCAGGTGGGTGTAGTCTTAAGAATTATGTGGCCTAGGAGCTGCCTCCTGGCTGGGAAAAAGCATCATAACAAAACTAAGGTGGATATTTCTACTGGACATTCTCCAATAGTTATGTGGTTGGCATCTAATAAGCCAGAGATTTGTAGAATGCATCAAGTTAAAGGTAAATTTTGCCACTATATCTTTTCTGACTGTTGTGAGACCAGTTCTTTGCACTTATTCCTTAGGATAATGGCTGGATCTTTCTCTACCCTTAAAGGAAGATTGGCATTAATGTGTTGGAAGACTCATGGACCATATCCTCTCTGAGTTGCTATGTTGTGAAAAATTGAAACCCTTACACAGGGTTTAATCAAGAGTTGTGTTCAAAGAGCTTTTCAATGTAAAACAAAGCAAAAGTAGCTTTCTGTTTGTTTGTCTTTCCTGTAGGTATATCTTTGAAGAGATGGCAGGTTTTCATTGTACTGAGAATAACGTGGAGAATCCTTAATTCTCTTAATAAAAGTCATGGCATTCACATGGCTTTTCAAAGCTTAGGAATTTATCCTTAAAACTGTTAAGTACTGAACAGTTTCAGTCCTTTTGTCCTACAAGGAAATCTTGAACTAATTGTTATTTGGCTGTTAGCAGCTCTCCCTCAAAGGTAAGCTCAAGGGAAATCTCCAAGGTGCCTGCCACCCATCTGCTTCTACGGAGAATCAGATGTTCTACGTTGATTAATTTAGACATCAGTACCCAGTCACCTCATGTGAATTTCACTCCATTGTTACACCTTTCACTTTTATCAAATGCACCTACAAGAATTGGCCCCATACTTTTAGTTTCTGCTCTTTCCACACACACTTTGCATGATACTGCTAACAATGTTGCAGAATGCCCTGTATAAGTCATTCTATGTGAGAAATACTCAAATTATTAAATACCAGGGGAGTTTCTTGAGAAACTTACTTCATTCTTTACAACATAGTGGATGAAATATTTTCTGTATTACCTTCTGCATGCCTTGTCCCACTACTGTCACTCATCACCTGAGCACCCAAGACGCTGAGAATCAGGGAAGACATTCATTCAAACAAATCAACATTTGGAAGTGGGGTCGGAGATTTGGATTCATCATTTTAATTTCTTGTCTTTGTCTCTATGTTTAGCAAAAGAAAATAGTGCATACATTAATACAGTTAACTATTGTTATTTGGGAAGTTGAGGAAAGAGATGCACTTAAGACTAACAAGGAACAGAAGTCAAAATTCTTTAATGTCTTAAGATCAAGAAGCCCATAAAAGCAATACTAGAGCACACTGTAAACCATTAATTTATCCAACAATATTTATCAAGAACCCACAAAGTGTATGACACAGTTCTGCCAAGATAATACACTGGTCATAACAAATACTCTCTTCCAACAACACAAGATAAATTTCTCCATGTGGACATCACCAGATGGTCAATATCAAAATCAGATTGGTTATTTTCTTTGCAGCCAAAGACAGATAAGTTCTATACAGTCAGCAAAAACAAGACCAGGAGCTGACTGTGGCTCAGATCATGAACTCCTTATTGCCAAATTCAGACTTAAATTGAAGAAAGTAGAAAATCACTAGTAGAAAATTCAGGTAGGAGCTAAATCAAATCCCTTACGATTATACAGTGGAAGTGAGAAATAGATTTAAAGGATTAGATTGATAGACAGAGTGCCTGAAGAACTATGGATGGAGGTTCGTGACATTGTAAAGTGGGTAGGGACCAAGACAATCCCCCAAAAAAGAAATGCAAAAAGGCAAAATTGTTGTCTGAGAAAGCCTTTCAAATAGCTGAGAAAAGAATAGAAGCTAAGGCAAAGGAGAAAAGGAAAGATATATCCATGTGAATGCAGAGTTCCAAAAATAGCAAGGAAAGATAAGAAAGCTTTCCTACGTGATCTATGCAAAATATAGAGGAAAACAATAGAATGGGAAAGACTAGAGATCTCTTCAAGAAAATCAGAGATACCAAGGAAACATTTCATGCAAAGATGGGCACAATAAAGGACAGAAATGGCAGGGACCTAACAGAAACAGAAGATATAAAGAGGTGTCAAGAATACATAGAACTATACAAAACAGATCTTCATGACCATGATGATGTGATCACACACCTACAGCCAGACATCCTGGAGTCTGAAGTCAAGTCAAGTGGGCCTTCGGAAGTATCACTATGAATAAAGCTAGTGGAGGTGATGGAATTCCAGTTGTGCTATTTCAATTCCTAAAAGACGATGCTGTGAAAATGCTGTACTCAATATGCCAGCATATTTGGAAAACTCAGCAGTGGCCACAGGACTGGAAAAGGTCAGTTTTCATTCCAATCCCTAAGAAAGGCAATGCCAAAGAATGCTCAAACTACCTCACAATTGCACTCATATCACAGGCTAGTAAAGTAATGCTCAAAATTCTCCAAGCCAGGCTTCAACAGTAAGTGAACCATGAACTTCCAGATGTTCAAGCTGGTTTTAGAAAAGGCAGAGGAACCATAGATCAAATTGCCAACATCCTCTGGATCATTGAAAAGGCAAGAGAGTTCCAGAAAAATATCTGCTTCATAGACTCAACCAAAACCTTTAACTATGTGTGGATCACAACAAACTGTAGGAAATTCTTAAAGAGATGGGAAAACCAGACCACCTTACCTGCCTCCTGAGAAACCTGCATGCAGGTCAAGAAGCAACAGTTAGAACTGGACATGGAAAAGCAGACTGGTTTGAAATAGGATAGGGAGAATGTCAAGGCTGTATATTGCCACCCTGCTTGTTTAACTAATATACAAAGTACATCATGAAAAATGTTGGACTGGATGAAGTGCAAGCTGGAATCAAGATTGCCAAGAGAAATATCAGTAACCTCCGATAATGTAGATGGCACCACACTTATGGCAGAAAGCAAAGAAGAACTAAAGAGCCTCTTGAAAGTGAAAAAGGAGAGTGAAAAAGTTGGCTTAAAACTCAACATTCAGAAAAATAAGGTCATGGCATCCAGTCCCATCACTTCATGGCAAATAGGGAAACAATGGAAATCATGACAGACTTTATTTTGGGGGGCTCCAAAATCACTGCAGCTGGTGACAACAGCCATGAAATTAAAAGATGCTTGCTCCTTGGAAGAAAAGCTATGACCAACCTAGACAGCATATTAAAAAGCAGAGACATTACTTTGCCAACAAAGGTCCATCTAGTCAAGGCTATGGTTTTTCCAGTAGTCATGTATGGATGTGAGATTTGGACTATCAAAATATCTGAGAGCTGAATAATTGATGCTTTTGAGCTGTGGTGTTGGAGAAAACTCTTGAGGGTCCCTTGGACTGGAAGGAGATCAAACCAGTCAATCCTAAAACTATAAGTCCTGAATATCAATTGTAAGGATTGGTGCTAAAGCTGAAATCCAATACTTTGGCCATCAGATGTGAAGAACTGACTCATTGGAAACAACCCTGATGCCAGAAAAGATGCAAGAGGAGAACGGGACAGCAGAGGATGAGTTGATTGGATGGCATCACTGACTCAATAGGCAAGATTTGGAGCAAGCTCTGGGGGAGTTGATGATGGGCAGGGAAGCCTGGCCTGCTGCAATCCATGGGTCACAAAGAGTAGGACAGGACTGAGCAACTGAACGAACCAAAGGGAGAACTTTCAAAAAAGACCAAAAGGGACACACAAAAAATAAGATGTCCTAGAGGAAGAGGGCTTGAGGGAGAAGATAATTTGCCAAAAACTCTGAATTATGAGCAGACATAGAGCCTTCAGGGAACTAAAACATGCTAACCAATGTGGTAGCCAGCACCTCTTTATCAGAGGCATTGAGGTTTATCTAATCTTCAGAAGTCACTGTTGACATTCATTGCCTTGTTAGTGGTGATTGCATTATTCAAGGAGGAAAAATGTACTCATTTAATTTATAGTGATTGCAAAACATTGTTTAAACTCGGTTCCCAATCATGTTTGCTTGCATGTATATATGCATTTATATGTATAACTTGAAATAGTGACTTTTGTCAATGTATATTCTACTTCATTCTCTTTATGTTATATATGTGACTGCAAAAATGAATAGCTCATGTTCTCATGAGAGAAAGTCATCTCTCATAGATGTGGCAATCATCCAGGGTACTCACAAGCTCATGCAATTCTTAAGTGGTTTTGCTTGTACAACTTTACTAAAAATATATTTTGTATTTAAATTATCTGGATACTGGCAAATGTATAAGTGGGATTATCACAACAATAAAAAATCTTTGAAGATTAAGTGAAATAGAAACACAGTGATTATATGATTGGTGGTTTCAGTTGGCAAGTCAAATTTTAAAAGTAGCCATTTTTGCATTTTCTAAATATATTTGATTAAAAGCAAATTTTTACTGTTCTTTCTATTAAAGTGAAGTTTCTGATTGTTTTTCAACCAAATTTTTACCATTCTTGGTTATTTCATTTTTCCTCTACAGAGGAAAATCCCCTTTGTTTAGTAGAACCCATTTGTAGGAAGAGGTTGGTAGTATATAGAGGACATTTCACTTCCTGTGCCTTGCTCTCTCCAAACCAAAATGGAAACATGTTGATTGGATCAACCTAATAAGTCATGGAT
The DNA here is from genome assembly GCF_000754665.1 of Bison bison bison. Lineage (NCBI taxonomy): Eukaryota > Metazoa > Chordata > Mammalia > Artiodactyla > Bovidae > Bison > Bison bison. Next base: position 211,297 of record NW_011495027.1, on the reverse strand, counting down.
GTCAGACCATAGATCTTCCTAATTTTCAAAAATTGCAAAATAGCAAATATCACAGAAAAATATTTTGCAACACTATATAATTTATAACCACATTTTATATTCTATCATATTTCAGACTCTTAAGAGTACATTACTTATTTGGAGTTTAGAACTTAGGAGAAAATTATAAGCATGTGATCATTATGGGATATATTACCTGATGATAAGCTACTGATTTTTTAATGCATATATTGAAATTTGCTGGGCCTTTGATATATCATTAAGCATTTTAGATGTTTTCTTATGCTCCCAGGTCAAACATTTGGATACAACAATTTGTGATAATGTCTTAATTGTTGAGAGATGAATCTGTGTAATTCTTTAACACTCTACTGTGGTTTGATAGACTTAAATTTTTTGAATATTTATGTAGATTGTCTATATTGCTTTCATAAGTATAAAATATATGCTGTAGTAAGCACAAAATAAAGTTGACAATTATTCTGTGCATTTGGGGTACATAATAGGCCAACCATGAAATTTAAGGAAAATTTTAGTCACTTTTGAACCTTAAATTATCTGTATTGGTTTCCCCATCAGTTAAATGTACCATAAAATTGCCAGTTTTCTACATTACTCCAGTCTCTATAAATCTGAATAAAGAGGAAATTTTAAACAGAGTAGTGGAGATAATATTTTAAAGGTCACAGGGGACATAGTATGGATGGTTTAAAAATTATTGCTTTCTGGATATTTCTTAAGTTGCTAGCAATTGGATATCATGACTTGGTAATGTCCTAGTATTTGTATTAGATGGCAGGAAAACTGGGTTCTCATAGCTGTGTCTTACCAGTCACATAACAAGTGGAACGGTGTAATGATAACCTTATCAGCCTGAAGACACACAATGCCTTATTTTTTGGTCCATTGGTACTATAACATAAGGGTCAGCAAAGTATGTCCTTTGCTACAAATCAACCTGCAACCTGATTTTCTAATTTTGTTAGAACACAGACTTGTCTACTTATTTACATATATATTGTCTCTTGGCTGCTTTCATGCTACAATGATAGAGTTGAGTAGATGCAACAGAGACAGTGTAGCCCATGAAACAAAAATTATTTGCTATCTGGCCCTTGGAAGAAAAGCTATGACAAACCTAGCCAGCCTATTAAAAAGCAGAGACATAACTTTGCCAACAAAGATCCATATAATCAAAGCTATAGTTTCTCTAGTAGTCAAAAGTAACTAGTTTTTCCAGTTAGTCCAGTAGTGAGAGTTGGACCATAAAGAGGGCTGAGTGGCACCAAAGAATTGATGCTTTTGAACTGTGGTGTTGGAGAAGACTCTTGAGAATTCCTTGGCCTGCAAAGAGATCAAACCAGTCAATCCTAAAGGAAATCAATCCTGAATATTCATTGGAAGGACTGAAGCTGAAGCAGAAGCTCCAATAGTCTGGCCACCTGATGCAAAGAACCAATTCTTTAGAAAAAACTCTAATTTTGGGAAAGACTGAAGGCAGGAGAAGACGGGAACAAGAGAGGGCGAGATAGTTGTGTGGCATCATTGACTCAATGGACATGAGTTTGAGCAAGCTCCGGGAGATGGCAAAGGACAGGGAAGCCTGGTGTGCTGCAGTCCATGGGGTCACAAAGAGTCAGACATGACTGAGCAACTGAACAACAACCTTTGCTGAAAAAATTCGCTGACTTCTGCTATGCCAGCTGTATCACTGCCAAGTTAACGCATCCTACCATGGATGGATAGCAGTTTCTGGTAATTAATCATATGTTTTATTTAAGCTCAGCCTCTGAATTTACTTGAATCAAACACAGAAAAATGTTTCCATGTAAAAAAGTAGAGATATAGCTGGTTATATTAGACCTGTTAAACAAATAGCAGATTTCTCATGGGCAATCAGTTTGCCATCTTTTGTGAGCATGACATTCATTTTATAATTTTAGGGAAGAAAATGTGGTCTTACACATGGAAAAAAAGTTTTATAATATCTTATATTCTGTAATGTGATCTACCTTCTCACTGTTTGTTCCAACTTAATAATAAAATATATCTCCCAGATGTGAGGAACTTTCTTGGGCTGTGAAATTGATAAGATCCAGACTCTTTAAGGAAAATTTTCTCAAGCCCTCTTCCTTCTAATTCTCACCCCACTTTCTTTCTGAAAACTTGAAATAAAAGAATATTCCTTTAAATACACAACTTCATATTTACATGGGTATTTTTGGTAAACCAAAAGCAGTTCACACATTCATTTTGCAAAGAGTTACAAAAATTGAACCATTACATATAACAAATAAAATGAAACATATCAAAATGACTCACAGACCCTTCTGGTTCAAAAACAAGTTATTTTCTCCAAGTGGGTTTACTATAGTAATTATTTGACATGTACAACTACTTTAAAAGGAAAGTAAATTATCTGGTACTGTCCACTACTACATTCTCTCCTTGGTTTCAAATAATCGATTGATTTATTTCTCCATTTAATATAGGGTGACTGGATGCCCCATTTCCTCTTCTTCTTTGCTGTTCCCAGAGGCAATTGCTTATAACCATACAACTGTGTAGGACTTGCCTGGTAGCTCAGACAGTAAAGCGTCTGCCTATAATGCGGGAGACCTGGGTTTGATCTCTGGGTCAGGAAGATCCTCTGGAGAAGGAAATGGCAACCCACCCCAGTATTCTTGCCTGGAAAATCCCATGGATGGAGAAACGTGGTAGGCTACAGTCCGTGGGATTGCAAAGAGTCGGACACGACGGAGCGACTTCACTTTCACTTTCACTATACAACTGTGTAATAGGTCCTTGAGAGTCCCTATACTTTCCCTGGCTTCTATTAATATTAAGAATCCTGAACAATTATTGTGTTACATGCCTCAACTTCCACCTTGGTGTCTCATCATTCTCTATGTTAAACTAAATGTAAAATGTAAACTAAACATTGCAACAAGATAGACATTAATCTTATTTAAATCAAATTGAAAAAATGTTGGGAACATTAGGGGAAACAGCACAAAGAATTATTGTGGTAATGTATCCTCCCCAATTCTAACTATACTAGAAATAGAAAATAAGACTCAAACCATGTACCTCCTTATGTTTAAGCTTAGAATAGTGCAATGGTTCTGGGAATTCAGTATGTGTTGAATACTGAGAATCAATGGAGCAGTGTTGATTGGGATCAGAACTTGAGGCTTGGAACTATGGATTAGAATGCAGCCCAGCACTACAGCTGTATGGGACTCTAGGGAACTTGGAAGCTTGAAGACAAGGAAGAACTGAGTCAAGCTACCTGCTGGCCCAGTGACCGCCTATGAGGTATATTCAAGTTTAGATACTGTTAAGAGGCTTCCCTGGTGGCTCAGATGGTGAAGTGTCTGCCTGCAATTCAGGACACCCGTGTTCAATCCCTGGGTCAAGAAGATGCCCTGGAGAAGGAAATGGCAACCCACTCCAGTACTCTTGCCGGGAAAATTCCATGGAAAGGGGAGCCTTGTAAGCTACAGTCCATGGGGTCGCAGAGTTGGACACAACTGAGCGACTTCACTTCAAGAATTGTTTGGTATTGTGTGTTTGTCATATACCTTAAACTGACAAAATGTTGTATGTCCATCATATCTCAATAAAGCTGGAGAAAAAAAGAAGAGAGAATAAGGAGAAATGCTAGTCCTAAAACATCAGTAAAGAATATAAACTTACAGTAAGTGTTGATCTTTCAGAGGAACCAGAACAAATACCTAGATATAGATCTATATATCATCTACCTTTAAATCTATGTCAGTCTATATCTGTATCTATATTTATATCAATATTAGCTATATTCACAGCTTTTATATTTCCTATAACAAGATTTATCAACCTTGAAACAATTGAGATTTGGAGTCAGACAGTGGTTAATACACTGTGCCCTGTACGATGTTTAGTCACATCTTCAGTCTTTACCTTCTGGATGTCACTGGTATCTCTTTTCCTTCAAGAGGAGATGACAATTTCTCTAGACATTACCAAGCATCCCCTGGGAGGAAAAATAACCTCCAATGAGAACCACTGTGTCATCAATGGGATCTATAGTTATGGTTGTGTATTCTTATCTTTCACTATTCCAATGAAAGGAGCTCAGAGCTGGGAAACCAAAATCTGCATACTGTAGTGGACAGATGATTTATTCTTATAACAATATTTGATCAATAATTTATCAATAGGATTTCTCTGTACAACAGAGACAGAAATTTCTATCTTATCTTCTCTGTGGTCTGTTTAGGTGCTAAAATGAGATAGTAGGTATGGAAATCTTTGAAAACCATACGTGCTAACAAAACAAAAATAAAACAACAGAAGAAATAATAATAAAATAAAAAATTAATCCTCTACCTATTGCTACTAACACAGGACTTAACATGTTATGTACATTGAAATGGTATATTTTAAAAAGAGCTAAAGCCAAGATACTTGACATGGTATTAAAATGTGAGTACTTGGTGATAGATAAAAGTCTGAGCAAATCACGACTTTCACTTTAATTTTGAAGTTTCAGTTCTTAGTTTTAACACTGGAGTAGGAGAAGGCAATAGCACCCCACTCCAGTACTCTTGCCTGGAAAATCCATGGACAGAGGAGCCCTGTAGGCTGTAGTCCGTGGGGTCGCTAGGAGTCGGACACGACTGAGCGACTTCACTTTCACTTTTCACTTTCATGCATTGGAGAAGGAAATGGCAACCCACTCCAGCGTTCTTGCCTGGAGAATCCCAGAGACGGGGGAGCCTGGTGGGCTGCCGTCTATGGGGTCGCACAGAATCAAACGACTGAAGCGACTTAGCAGCAGCAGCAGCAGCAGTAACTCAAACCTAGCAGAATCATTGGGTGAGAAAAATCCATTACCATGCATGGAGAAGAATGTGTGTCCATTGTTGGTATAAGAAGAGATATTTTTGGAATTCAAGTCAACATCTCTTTATTATAATATCCTGTGGCAATTCCTTTTGAAACCTGACTTTTTCTTCAGCCAATTTGATTACATTGTTTGGGGTTTCTCTATTACATACTCCTCAGTCACTAGCAGTCTATTTAACAGACTACTCGTTTTCCCCTATGTGGCCCCAAGTTTCTATTTTCTGGTGATACCTTCTACTATCTTGTCATCTGAAAGGATATATATGTTGTATTTGCAAATTTCAGGGAGGATTCCCAATGACACCACACAGAGAAGTAACATTAGTTCTAGTAATAAAATAGTATTTAACTAAATTACCTTTGTATAAATATCTACCTGGCACCATGTATTAAAATATTAAGGACTCAGACCCATATGTGTCCTTCTTTGAAGAATAATATCCCTGCAGTGGCTACTAACAGTTAAACCTGATTCTATGTTTATACTATAAATCTTTTATTTTAAAAGTCAATGCCTCAGCTGTGAAAACTCTCTTTGTGGTTAAACTTGGCAGAAAGGTTGACACGCCAGAGTGATATTTTCCTCTCCTCAAGTTTAGATGGAAAACCATTAGTTTATTTTTAAGATCTTAGCAGGAAGACAAGGGGAGGGAGTGTCAACAGAGATATTTTAGATGCTTTTTATTGCTAGAAAATTGAATAACCAGTTGACTTTATTTTAAGCAATATGGTAACATGAAAACTTATTTTGACTTATGCGACTCCCTGCTGTATATGATACCACCAACCAGTCTAGTTGATTGTAATTTTCTCCTTTCACATGTAAAGGGGATTCCAGCCCATGTGCAGTTACTCTTTTTTTTCAGAAATTTCATAAAGATTTTTACTATGGAAAGTTATTGAGCATACAAGTTTCTGCAGATGAAAAGCTCCCTAAGCATGCATTGACAAGGAGGACCAGGGTTGTTACAGTTTGTTGTGTCAATGATTTGCAAATAATGGGTCTCTGGGAGATTTTTAAATTGCAGCTTTCACTCCAGGCCATGGTGCCTTTTTAGGATGAGCTGAGTTTCTGTGAAGCTTGGCACTCTTCAGTGCACCTTAGGCAGGGGCTCTAATACTTCCATTGAGATCATAACAGCTGGCCATTACATTCAATCTCAATGACATATTTTTCTTGCATTTTTTTCTTTTAATAAAAGACAAAAAGTCATACTCAAAAGACAATATTAAAGTTGTAACTTAAGCAATCTACAGTGAAGAGCTTTCACTGAGCGCCTTAAACACCATGAATCAAATTTTTACAGAACCATGTTTAAGCCACACGTTGATTACAGTATGGTCACTACAGTACCCCATTCTAAAGGGGGTGAATTTGAAGCAGTTAAAATGGTAGAAAAAAGTCATGACTTGTACACGAAATGTGGGACAATCAAAGTATGCACCATACATCAAAGTGCATGAAGAATTCATATTAACATTATTATTTTCCCAAACTATAAGTTATTTGGTAGGTTCTAAGTTCAAATTTTTCAAAACCAAACTTATGTTTTTTACACAAACTGAATTTTAACTGGTCAAACTGTGTAACTCATGATGCCTGAAGTCATTTATCATTCTGGAATTAAGGAAATCAAGAAAAGCTTTCAGATAACTTGTATACTTTAATATTTGACAGCCTGAAGGAGATTCTAGTGGGAGGGTAATATGTGGGAATACCCCATGGATGTAACACTGACTCATCTATATAAAATAAAATTGTAACAAATATATTTTTTTCAAAGGAGATATTTCAACTAGGAATAATTTCACTTTATGGGCTATTAAATAACTGAAAGTTATCTATAAATACTATTATATGTGAAAATTTACATGATACACTTATGATTTTCCTACTGGGTTTTCTTGCTTTTACTTGAAAATTATAAACTCCTTCACTACAAAGACACCATCTTCTATGTTATTTATCATTCATTTAACATCTAACATAAAGCCTGTCACAGTGAATGATAAATATATGCTGAATTTGGGGCTATTGTTGAATGACTATTGTGTTTGTACCAAAACTTCTGTCAATATTTCCAAACAGCTCTGGTCAAAATTTAAAAGGGAATCTGAGAATTATTTAGCAAGTTAAAGAGAGCCAGTATGGATGAGACACTAACCATTATCCACAAACTGATGTAAATCACAAATATACTGTTGAAAAACTATAAGCAATGGAGGCTAAACATAAACAGATACTCATAAGAGTGGTGAATTTTTAAAAAGGAACTTTTAACTTGCTCTCTGGTTAAACCAAGAAAGAACTTCCTCTTCTAGAAGACAGCAAGAAATGTTACAAAACAGAAAAGAAATATTCATGGAAGGAATAAAAATTTTTCAGTAGCTAGACGATATTGATGGTAAGCTTATTTAAATCTTCTGCTAAGTCACTTCAGTCATGTCCGACTCTGTGCGACCCCATAGATGGCAGCCCACCAGGCTCCCCCATCCCTGGGATTCTCCAGGCAAGAATACTCGGGTGGGTTGCCATTTCCTTCTCCAATGCATGAAAGTGAAAAGTGAAAGTGAAGTCGCTCAGTCGTGTCTGACCCTCAGCGACCCCATGGACTGCAGCCTTTCAGGCTCCTCTATCCATGGGATTTTCCAGGCAAGAGTACTGGAGTGGGGTGCCATTGGGAGGACAAAAGTGATTTCATGAACTAACAAAATAAATAGTTATGATTTTATTTGCCTTATTTTTTTTTGCCAGAACATTTTTTTGGCTTTTCAAAACTTTGACAGAAAGGATTTAGATATATTTTTCAAAACTGGTGGTGGACAGAGATGTCAGTAACATGGTGAAGGATACAAGTCAAACTGAATAATATAAATTGGGAACCCTGGCTGATGATTTGAGATAACAATGACCAAGATGCAAAAGGAGCAAAAGGCCTCTGTACCTGATCTGATGAGAGGTAGATTCACCAGTACACAGTAGGAAGGGGAAGATAGGCAAACTTGTAAATATGAAAAAAAAAAAAAAGACAACCTGGGATATGTTCTAAGAAATGGAAATTCAGACTTTGGAAAAGGGGGTGAAGATATTGAATAATTTATTCCATGAATTTTATTCAATACATTTGACACATAAAAATCATAATAGCATTATTTTCTTCAATAAATGCTTCAAAATATCCCAGCAGCAGAAAAAAAGAAAAGAAAAGAAAGAAACAACTCCACTTTTCAAAGCCATCTGACCTTAGAGATTCAAGTTCCACTTCCATGTGCTAAGTAGAGTAAAAGAGGAATGCTTTTGTTAGAACTGTAGTCTATCTCCAACTTCTGGAAGTCTAAGCAGATATACCAAATCTTGAATTTTCTTTCTTTTCTTATTTTATAAAAGTTGTATATCTTTATATCTACATCCTGAAATAATTCCCTAAGAGTTAGAAACAGGTGAAAAGCCTTTTGTGGGATGATCCAGGCACTCAGCTGCTTTAGATTAACTATGAATAACGTGTCTTTCAATACAATTAGACCTAACAAGGTGCACCTGGAGATGATGGGGCCACCTTGTAACCATATTATCTAATCTCTGCTAGTTGGCATTTCAAAAAATTGATATGACCTTTGATTTTGATAGCTGACTGGCACAAAGGATTTCCTGGTCCAGCAGCCAACTTTCCAAAGTTGCTATGACCAATACTTTAAAAAAGAATGAATCAATTTACAAAAAAAAAAGGAAATCTCCCTAAAAAACAATGGGTGAGGGCTTGATGTTAACACATACTTTATCATTAGAATTAAACTGTAGAGTGAGAAGTACATTTCCTCTTACTATTGATTTTCAGCACTTTTGTCATATCTCAAATTATATTGGCGTTAAGGGCTAAATTTTGTGACACAAGCCCTGTGTCATGAGTACTGACACATTCTCAAGGAGACAGATTTTCTAAAAGCAAATAAAACTAATTGTACTTGCCTATTTAGGGTGAAGTATTTTTGTCTTTTTTTTTTTTAAGAAATGTCGTTTGGAATCTTTAAGCTCTTTATAAATAAATAAAGGGGTCTAATTATTCCAGACTATCCTCTTTAAATCAGGAAGACCATGAAGTGTACACTATGCAGTTCAATGTGGGGGTCAAAGTCAGCATCAGTAGATGATCACCCCATTGTTAGCATTCCCTTACCAGAAGAACTTTCAGAAGAGTGCTTATTTTTCTACAGTGTTTAAATACATCTTAATCCAGAGAAGCCTGAACTATGTGTTGGCAAGCTAATGTTTTGACAAGAAATAAATCAATTCATTTGGACATAGGTGATGCATGAATCTCCTCAATAAAACATTTCATCAAAATATATCTTTCAAATCTATATGTCTGTCATAATTCCTGGGCCAAATGTTTAATGAACAGTTTATCTAAACACTACTGTCAAGAGAGAATGTTATTGGCTGTCAGCTCCCCACATGCAAGTGATTAATAAAGTGACAAACTCAAGATCAAAGCTCTCAAGGTTGAGGACAGGTTTAGCAGTGAGTGTATATGACATGGGTTTTTGAATATAGATTGTCTCCACATATCTGATCATGTGAACATCCACCATTAATATCTGATATTTAATATACTCCCTCTGTTCTGTCAGCTCACTGCCTATAATATTTGGAAATTAGAAGATGGTATCTCACCGTATTGCCTGGACAGAAACAAATATACTTCAAATGTGCATTAACAAGGAATTAAGAGCTAATTGCTGATTCTGAGTCAGAATTTTTGGTAATGCACTATTTTTAACTCATAAACATAAAAATACATGTAATTTATTACATTTATAACATCTAATATTTTTAAGTAAATAAAAACATTTTATTCTCTGAAATTTTAACATGGCCAGCTGTAGAAGGGAATGACAAACTACTTCAGAATTCTTGCCTTGAGCACCCCATGAATAGTATGAAAAGGCAAAAAGATAGGAGAATGAAAGATGAATGCCCCAGGATTGGTAGGTGCCCAATATGCTACTGGAAAAGAGTAGAAAAATAGCTCCAGAAAGAATGAAGAGAGAGAGCCAAAGTGAAAACAGTGGCCATTTGTGGATGTGACTGGTGATGGAAGTAAAATCCAACGCTGTAAAAAAAAAAATATTGCATAGGAACCTGGAATGTTAGGTCCATGAATCAAGGTAAATTGGGAGTGTGTCAACAGGAGATGCAAAAATTGACGTTTTAGGAATCAGTGAACGAAAATGTACTGGAATGGGTGAATTTAATTCAAATGACCATTGTATCTACTACTGTGGGCAAGAAACCCTTACAAGAAATGGAGTAGCCCTTATAGTCAACAAAAGAGGCCAAAATGCAGCACTTGGGTGCAATTTCAAAAATACCAGAATGATCTCTGTTGGTTTCGAAGGCAAACCATTCAATATCACGGTGAACCAAGTCTATGTTCTGACCAGTAATGTTGAAGAAGCCGAAGTTGAATGATTCGATGAAGATCTACAAGACCTTTTAGAACTAACACACAAAAAAGATGTACTTTACATTATAGGAGACTGGAATGCAAAAGTAGGAAGTCAAGAGATACAAGGAGTAACAGGAAAATTTGGCCTTGTAGTACAAAACAATAAAGCAGGCAAAAGGCTAAAAGAGTTTTCCTAAGAGAACGCACTAGTCATAGCAAACACCCTCTTCCAACAACACGAGAGAATACTCTACATATGGACATCACTAGATGTTCAACACCGAAATCAGATTGGTTATATTCTTTGAAGCTAAAGAGGGAGAAGCTCTATACAGTCAGCAAAAACAAGACTGGGAGCTGACTGTGGCTCAGATCATGAACTCCTTATTGCCAAATTGAGACTTAAATTGAAGAATGTAGGAAAAACCACTAGACCATTCAGGTATGACCTAAATCAAATCCCTTACAATTATAAAGTAAAAGTGAGAATAGATTCAAGGGATTAGATTTGATAGACAGAGTGCCTGAAGAACTATGGATAAAGATTCGTGACATTGTACAGGAGGCAGTGATCAAGACCATATGCAAGAAAAAGAAGGGCAAAAAGGCACAATGTCTGAGGTTGTCTGAGGAGGTCTTACAAATAGCTGTGAAATGAAGAAAAAGGAAAAGCAAAGGAGAAAAGGAAAGATATAATCATCTGAATGCAGAGTTTCAAAGAATAGCAAGGAGAGATAAGAAAGCCTTCCTCAGCGACCAATGCAAAGATATAGAGGAAAACAATAGAACGGGAAAAACTAGATACAAAAGTGAAAGAGGAGAGTGAAAAAGTTGGCTTAAAGCTCAACATTCAGAAAACGAAGATCATGGCATCTGGTCCCATCACTTTATGGGAAATAGATGGGGAAACAGTGAAAACAGTGTTATAATTTTGGGGGGAGGCTCCAAAATGACTGCAGATGGTGACTGCAGCCATGAAATAAAAAGACTCTTACTCCTTGGAAGGAAAGTTATGATCAACCTAGATAGCATATTAAAAAGCAGAGATATTACTTTGCCAAAAAAGGTCCATCTAGTCAAGGCTATGGTTTTTCCAGTCATCACATATGGATGTGAGAGTTGGAGTGTGAAGAAAGCTGAGCACCAAAGAATTGATGCTTTTGAACTGTGGTGTTGGAGAAGACTCTTGAGAGTCGCTTGGACTGCAAGGAGATCCCACCAGTCCATCCTAAGGGAGATCGGTCCTGAGTGTTCATTGTAAGGACTGATGCTGAAGCTGAAACTTCAATACTTTGGCTACCTGATGTGAAGTGTCAACTCATTGGAAAAGACCCTGATGCTGGCAGGGATTGGGGGCAGTAGGAGAAGGGGACAACAGAGGATGAGATGGCTGGATGGCATCACCGACTCAATGGACATGAATTTGAATGAACTCTGGGAGTTGGTGATGGACAGGGAGGCCTAGCATGCTGTGATTCATGGGGTCTCAAAGAGTTGGACATGACTGAGTGACTGAACTGAACTGAATTGAGAGATCTCTTCAAGAAAATTAGAGATACCAAGGGAACATTTCATGCAAAGATGGGCTCAATAAAAGACAAATTGTATGAACCAACAGAAGCAGAAGATATAAAAAAGAGGTGACAAGAATACACAGAAGAACTATACAAAAAATTCTTAATGATCCAGATAATCATGATGGTATGATCACTCATCTAGAGCCAGACATCCTGGAGTCTGAAGTCAAGTGGTCCTTAGGAAGCATCACTATGAACAAAGCTAGTGGATGTGATGGAATTCCAGTTGAGCTACTTCAAATCCTAAAAGATGATGCCATGAAAGTGCTGCACTTCATTTGCCAACAAATTTGGAAAACTCAGCAGTGGCCACAGCACTGGAAAAGTTGTTTTCACTCCAATCCCAAAGAAACGCAATGCCAAAGCATGTCCAAATTACTGCAAATTTGTACTCATCTCACATGCTAGCAAAGTAATGCTCAAAATTCTCCAATTTAGGCTTCAACAGTTCGTGAACGGAGAACTTTCAGATGTTCAAGTTGGATTCAGAAAAGGCGGAGGAACCAGAAATCAAATTGCCAACATCCATTGGATCATCAAAAAAGCAAGGGAGTTCCAGAAAACATCTTTCTGCTTTATTGACTACACCAAATTCTCTGACTGTGTGGATCACAATAAACTGTGGAAAATTCTTAAAGATATGGGAATACCAGACCACCTTACCTGCCTCCTGAGAAACCTGGATGCAGGTCAAGAAGTAACTGTCAGACCCAGGCATGGAACAATGGACTGTTCCAAATTGGGGAAGGAATACATTAAGGCTGTATATTGTCACCCTGCTTGTTTAACTTATATGCATGATACACCATGTGAAATACTGGGCTGTAGGAAGCACAACCTGGAATCAAGATTGGTGGGAGAAATAGCAATAACTTCAGATATGCAGATGACACCACCCTTATAGCAGAAAGTGAAGAGGAACTGAAGAGCCTCTTGATGAAAGTGAAAGAGGAGAGTGAAAAAGTTGGCTTGAACTCAACATTCAGAAAACGAAGGTCATGCTATCTGGTCCCATCATTTCATGGCAAATAGATGGGGATACAATAGAAACAGTGACAGACTTGATTTTCTTGGGCTCCAAGATGAGTGTAGATGGTCACTGCAACCATGAAATTAAAAGATCTTGCTCCCTGTAAGAAAAGCTATGACCAACCTAGATAGCATATTAAAAAGCAAAGACTTTACTTTGCCAACAAAGGTCCATGTGTCAAGGTTATGGTTTTTCCAGTCGTCATGTATGGATGTGAGAGTTGGACTATAAAGAAAGCTGAGCACCAAAGAACTGATTCTTTTGAACTGTGGTGTTGAAGAAGACTCTTGAGAGTCCCTTGGATTGCAAGGAGAATAAATGAGTCAATCCTAAAGAAAATCTGTCCTGAATATACATGAAGGGCTACTGCTGAAGCTGATGCTCCAATATTTTGTCCATAATGCAAAGAACTGACTCATTGTAAAAGACCCTGATACTGGGAAAGATTGAAGGCAAGAGGAGAAGGGAGCGACAGAGGATGGTTGGATGCTATCACCGACTCGAGGGGTATGAGTTTAAGCAAGCTTCGGCAGTTGGTGATGGATAGGGAAGCTTGTCATGCTGTAGTCCATGCATTCACAAGCAGTCGGGCATGACTGAGTGACTGAACAGTGTTGAATTGAAGAGGTTGTCAAGGAAATGTTAATGTTCCCTTGTTAAGAATAAATGACAATATTTTACTAAATGTTCAAGTGGACAACTTTCAAATCTGAATCTTACATTTAACTTTATTGTATAGCCAATAACTTTAAGCAATTTGAAAATGTGACTTTGAATTCAGTCTTTTTCCAAAAGTGTCAACATTTGGAAATTGTGACATTAGTAATCTAGAAGTTAACAACCTAAATTCATTTATATGATAGATATGTGTACTACTATGATAAACATTATATCAACTTTATTGTCTAATACATGTGCATACCAATGCACAACCTATATATTTTCCTTCATATTTCAAAGACAGTTTTTCTTAATATTTAAATCTATAGATTTGTACTTACGACATTAAGTGTATAAAAAATTTGCCATTTGTGAGATGAAAAGCTATTTTGTTTCTGGATGAGTATATGTAAATTATGTACAATGATGTTTTAAAAAAAGCATGAGCTTATGCTTATGCGTTAATATACTATTTTCTATTTATAGATACATTGAGTTTACTGAAATGGCTTAACTGTATCAATCTAGTTTGCAAGTAAATAAATTAATGGCACCTAACTATATTCTTTTTTTAATTATGAAAGATACTGTAACATAGGTCATTGATTTCACAATGAATAAAAAATAATTGTAATAGAAAATAAAATATTTAATCTAATAATATCATTTAAATTATTTTGTTCCAATTCAAATGAATTCAAATTATTAAAATCCTTTTTTTTAAATTTATTCATTCTGCAACAAGGGTGCTTTATGTGGTGTGTACTGATTTGTTGATGTTACATCAACTTCAAACCAAAAAAGCTAATGAATTCCAATGATTGAGGGAGCACAAAAGCCTTGGTTTCAAAATGCTTTTGTTATGAAAAACTCTCTTCACCTGTGCATCTCATCAGGCATAAGGAACTTATGAGTTCTGGTTATCAGCAATTTGGGGAAAAACAACAGCCAATGGACCAGCCATGACAATAATCCCTGGCCCCATGTGCAGAAGGTCCAAATGGAATCAGGCATTAGGCCTAGTAAGAATCAGGTAATGTACCTAATAAAAGTCAGGCAACAGGCCTAATGAATCTTAAGCAATACAATTCATGAAAACCAGGCAGTGGGCCTAATGAGACAGAGGCAACAGGCCTAATGGAAAAGAGGCAACGGGCCTAATGAGAAATGCCGTAGACTTCATTTTGGTTTGTCTTTCCATGGAAGTTTTTACTATGGTCTCTTAAGTGGACTCACTCAGAAACATACTTCAGGCATATTTGTCTGACTAAGTGCAAAACCATAGGAAAAAGAAGTGTGACAGTACATAGGATACAGTCAAGGTACAATGTACAATTTATCTGCCTTGAATTGTTTAAGAACAATGAATTTGAAAACCATCAAGAGTGGTACACACCATCAGAGTGGAAGTTTTTAATTAATATGTCACAACTCTAATTTGAGATCTATCCTGAGTTCCTAATTGTTATCATGGCCTAGTCAGCCTTTTTTCAGCAATTATCTATTCATTTATAGTGTTTTATTAAATCATTCAAAAAGCATTTATGAGAATCTACTTGTCAGGTATAGACTTGGCTCTGAAGAAAAAAAAAAAAGGTTCCAAGCTTTCCAATATTTGATATTGACACCAGTGTGAGCAAATCAAGATGGTGGCTGGCAAGACTGAGGGAGTAAAACAAGATAAGTTTGATTTATCAATTATTAATAAAATGAGAAATGTGAAACATAGTTTCAGTTCAGTTCAGTTCAGTTTCTCAGTCATGTCCGACTATTTGTGTCCCATGAACTGTAGCACGCCAGGCCTCCCTGTCCATCACCAACTCCCAAAGTCCACCCAAACCCATGTCCACTGAGTTGGTGATGCCATCCAACCATCTCATCCTCTGTCATCCCCTTCTCCTCCTGCCCTCAATCTTTCCCAGCATTAGGGTCTTTTCAAATGAGTCAGCTCTTCGCATCATGTGGCCAAAGTATTGGAGTTTCAGCTTCAACATCAGTCCTTCCAATGAACACCCAGGACTGATTTCCTTTAGGATGGACTGGTTGGATCTCCTTGCAGAGAGTCTTCTCCAAGACCACAGTTCAAAAGCATCAGTTCTTCAGTGCTCAGCTTTCTTTATAGTCCAACTCTCACATCCATACATGACTACTGCAAAAACCATAGCTTTGACTAGATAGACCTTTGCTGGTGAAGAATGTCTCTGCTTTTTAATATGATGTCTAGGTTTCTCCCATTTCATAATATAATTTCCCATTTCATTGAGAAAATTAGGACTACATCTAAAAAAATGGGCCAAAGAACTAAATAGACGTTTCTCCAAAGAAGACACACAGATGGCTAACAAACACATGAAAAGATGCTCAACATCACTCATTATCAGAGAAATGCAAATCAAAACCACTATGAGGTACCATTTCATGTCAATCAGAATGGCTGCGATCCAAAAGTCCACAAGCAGTAAATGCTGGAGAGGGTGTGGAGAAAAGGGAACCCTCTTACACTGTTGGTGGGAATGCAAACTAGTACAGCCACTATGGAGTACAGTGTGGAGATTCCTTAAAAAACTGGAAATAGACCTGCCTTATGATCCAGCAATCCCACTGCTGGGCATACACACTGAGGAAACCAGAAGGGAAAGAGACACGTGTACCCCAATGTTCATCGCAGCACTGTTTATAATAGCCAGGACATGGAAGCAACCTAGATGTCCATCAGCAGATGAATGGATAAGAAAGCTGTGGTACATATACACAATGGAGTGTTACTCAGCCATTAACAAGAATACATGTGAATCAGTTCTAATGAGGTGGATGAAACTGGAGCCTATTATATAGAGTGAAGTAAGCCAGAAAGAAAAACACCAATACAGTATACTAACGCATATATATGGAATTTAGAAAGATGGTAACAATAACCCTGTATACGAGATAGCAAAAGAGACACTGATGTATAGAACAGTCTTTTGGACTCTGTGGGAGAGGGAGAGGGTGGGATGATTTGGGAGAATGGCATTGAAACATATATAATATCATATATGAAATGAGTCGCCAGTCCAGGTTC
>NW_011495027.1:174117-194532 GCF_000754665.1 Bison bison bison | reverse complement strand
TACGAGATAGCAAAAGAGACACTGATGTATAGAACAGTCTTTTGGACTCTGTGGGAGAGGGAGAGGGTGGGATGATTTGGGAGAATGGCATTGAAACATATATAATATCATATATGAAATGAGTCGCCAGTCCAGGTTCGATGCACGATACTGGATGCTTGGGGCTGGTGCACTGGGATGACCCAGAGGGATGGTACGGGGAGGGAGGAGGGAGGAGGGCTCAGGATGGGGAACACATGTATACCTTGGCAGATTCATGTTGATATATGGCAAAACCAATACAATATTATAAAGTTAAAAAATAAAATTAAATTCAAAAATTTAAAACAAAAAAAATAAAAAACAAATGGAAGTGCATGAGAATTTAACAAATTATTTAAGACTTTTATTTACAAATTTATTCTGAAGTTTTTTTTGTTTGCTTGATGTAAGATGTTGTGACGACATAAAGTTATCCATGACAAAAAGCAGATGATTTTGTGTTTATTTACATTGCCCTCTACTGCATTCTAACAATCATTCATTTACCATCCATCCTTTCATTTATTCAATACTCATTCAGTGTCTACTATGTGTTAGGTATCATTGTAGGTTGTGGGTATACTGTAATGAACAAAAGAATCAAAAGTGCCCTTCTCCTTCCTTCTTTTGTTCCAAATCTAATCTGTAATTGATACTATATACTTCCTTTTGCATTATGTTGGGAAACATATTGTCTTTCAACAATGTTCCTATCCATCAGTGGATTTAGATGTTTTCGTCTTAATCCATTCATTATAAAGCCTTCCTTTGGACTGTCTTCATGGTTTTAACAGTCATTGGTGATTGTTGTTTAGAATCCAAGAATTCATTTGTTGTTATAAAATGGTAAATTTTTATTCTTTTATTATTTTTACATTTTGCAGAATTCTTTTAAGAACAATTTTTCTTATTAATTAGTTTTCATGAAAAGAAGTTTGTTTAAGAAAGATAGATGAGATACTTGGTTCATATTCTATATTTGTGTTTACAGAATAATGAGTTCATTCCTTGAGACAGGGAACTCAAGATGAATTTTTTTTTTTTTTTCCTTTCAGTATCATTGTGAACACAGGAGTGTTCACACAGGAGTTTTAACATATTTAATATGCTTAAACCCTTTAGGGTCCTTGCTCTTCTTGATGGTCAAATTATTCTGTTTTTAAAGTTAACATCTAGGACTCTTCAAAAAAACCGTAGAGATCTTAGCTCTCATTTATGTTTTCTTTTGGTTGAAAAGGACTTTTTAGATTCATGGAATTCTTCCAAGTCTGGGACGACCTGTTTCTCCAGGAATCTCTGGTTCCTTTTGCTTAAAGTGGTATTATACATGACTATCCTTTCAGTGGGTAAAACTATTAATTAGATCATTTTTGCTGATACTATTTTCTAATAATCATAAATTCATACTGTTATTTCTGATTTAACTTTTTAAAAATGTTGATTCTATTAATCATTTATTGTCATTGGTGGAGACAGACAATTCAGAAGCCTTTAACATTTTAATCAATGGTTACCCTTCATATTAGAAGTAGAAATGGAATATAATTCTTAAAGGTGCTTACAGTTTTTTCCTAGTGACACATTTTTCTTCTCAACTCTTCTTATATAAAATACTACTTTAGAAATAATACAATTCTTTACTTAATATTTCATGACAACAGACCGTCAATTAAACATGATACCACCTTTAATCTTTTAAATCCTACAAAAATAAGTATTTCATTTGGATGTCATTATCATCTTGAATTCATAATGGCCAAGCAAACCTCTCATAAAGATGACAGAATTTCTGCTAATTATCTAAAAAAAATTAATGAATAGTCTTACAACAATTTATCTTAACTTCATTTCTCAATAATTACCATTGTGATCCACTAAGAGAAAGAGGCACAGATAAGACGTATTTTATCATATCTCATTGTCCTTTTCTTCTTGAGATATTTAGTCATAACATAAATTATTTTAATGTGGATATTTGATTTAATGAAATGAAAATTTTAATAATGACAAATGCATAAGATTTTAACTGTAAGTATTAATACTCAGAAAAAAAACTTTTATTCAAGTATGTAAAAAGCCATCTTAAATAATAATGGAAAATATGGAAAATTGTGACATTACTTCACTATTACAAAAGCTCCATCTATAAATTGTCTATAATTTGAGTGAGGGTGCTATCAAATAAGGTGGTGATGCTTATTAGAGACATTACAAAAAATAAATTCCAAAAGCATTCTTTCTTTTGAAAACTTCAATATGTTGCTGTATATTAGCTATCCTAGTCAAAACCATAGTTAAATATTTTCACATTCTGTCAGACCTCTCCACCATGACCCGCCCGTCCTGGGTGGCCCCACATGGCATGGTTTAGTTTCAACGCGTTAGACAAGGCTGTGGTCCATGTGATCAGATTGGCTAGTTTTCTGTGATTATGGTTTCAGTGTGTCTTCCCTCTGATGCCGTCTCGCAACACCTACCATCTCACTTACAACAGAATGATCTCTGTTCGTTTCCAAGGCAAACCATTCAATATCACAGTGATCCAAGCCTATGCCCCAACCAGTAAAGTGGAAGAAGCTGAAGTTGAATGTTTCACTGAGGACCTACAAGACCTTTTAGAACTAACACACAAAAAAAGATGTCCTTTTCATTATAGGGGACCAGAATGCAAAGGTAGGAAGTCAAGAAACACCTGGAGTAATAGGCAAATTTGGCCTTGGAATACAGAATGAAGCAGGGCAAAGACTAATAGAGTTTTGCCGAGAGAACGCACTGGTCATAGCAAACACTCTCTTCCAACAACACAAGAGAAGACTCTACACATGGATATCACCAGATAGTCAACACCGAAATCAGATTGATTATATTCTTTGCAGCCAAAGATGGAGAAGCTCTATACAGTAAGCAAAAACAAGACCAGGAGCTGACTGGCTCAGATCATGAACTCCTTATTGCCAAATTCAGACTTAAATTGAAGAAAGTAGGGAAATCCACTAGACCATTCAGGTATGACTTAAATCAAATCCCTTATGATTATACAGTGGAAGTGAGAAATAGATTTAAGGGACTAGATATGATAGACAGAGTACCTGATGAACTATGGACGGAGGTTCGTGACATTGTACAGGAGACAGGGATCAAGACACTCCCCATGGAAAAGAAATGCAAAAGGGCAAAATGGCTGTCTGAGGATTACTTACAAATAGCTGTGAAAAGAAGAGAAGTGAAAAGCAAAGGAGAAAAGGAAAGATATAAGCATCTGAATGCAGAGTTCCAAAGAAGAGCAAGAAGAGATAAGAAAGCCTTCCTCAGTGATCAATACAGAGAAATAGAGGAAAACAACAGGTGGGAAAGACTAGAGATCTCTTCAAGAAAATTAGAGATACCAAGGGAACATTTCATGCAAAGATGGGCTCCATAAAGGACAGAAATGGTATGGACCTAACAGAAGCAGAAGATATTAAGAAGAGGTGGCAAGAATACACAGAAGAACTGTACAAAAAAGATCTTCATGACCCAGAAAATCACGATGGTGTGATCACTCACTTAGAGCCAGACATCCTGGAATGTGAAGTCAAGGGGGTCTTAGAAAGCATCACTACAAACAAAGCTAGTAGAGTTGATCGAATTCCAGTTGAGCTATTTCAAATCCTAAAAGATGATGCTGTGAAAGTGCTGCACTCAATATGCCAGCAAATTTGGAAAACTCAGCAGTGGCAACAGGACTGGAAAAGGTCAGTTTTCTTTCCAATCCCAAAGAAAGGCAATGCCAAAGAATGCTCAAACTACCACACAATTTCACTCATCTCACACACTAGTTTTCACTCATCTCACACGCTAGTAAAGTAATGCTCAAAATTCTCCATGTCAGTTTTTAACAGTATATCAACTGTGAACCTCCAGATGTTCAAGCCTGATTTAAAAAAGTCAGAGAAACCAGAGATCAAATTGCCAACATCTGTTGCATCATCAAAAAAGCAGGAGAGTTCCTGAAAAACATCTATTTCTGCTTTGTTGACTATGCCAATGCCTTTGACTATGTGGATCATAACAAAGTGGAAAATTCTGAAAGAGATGGGAATACCAGACCACCCGATCTGCCTCTAGAGAAAGCTGTATGCAGGTCAGAAGCAACAGTTAGACCTAGATATGGAACAACAGACTGGTTCCAAAGAGGAAAAGGAGTACGTCAAGGCTGTATATTGTCACCCTGCTTATTTAACTTATATGCAGAGTACATCATGAGAAATGCTGGGCTGGTAGAAGCACAAGCTGGAATCAAGATTGCCAGGAGAAATATCAACAACCTGAGATACACAGATGACACCACCCTTATGGCAGAAAGCGAAGAACTAAAGAGCCTCTTGATGAAAGTGAAAGAGGAGAGTGAAAAAGTTGGCCTAAAGCTTAACATTCAGAAAAGTAAGATCATGGCATCCGGTCCCATCACTTCATGGCAAATAGACGGGAAAACAGTGGAAGACTTTATTTTGTGGGGTTCCAAAATCACTGCAGAATGTGACTGCAGCCATGAAATTAAAAGATGCTTACTCCTTGGAAGGAAAGTTGTGACCAACCTAGATAGCACATTAAAAAGCAGAGACATTACTTTGTCTACAAAGTTCCATTAGTCAAGGTAATGGTTTTTCCAGTAGTCATGTATGGATGTGAGAGTTGGACTATAAAGAAATCTGAGTGGCAAAGAATTGATGTGTGTCAATAAAGCAGATGTTCAGTTTTTGATATGATGAATATGGAATATCTACTTGATATCCAGGGAAAGTTGTAATTATGCAATTGAATATATGAGTCTGTAGTTTTGAGGACAGTTCTGTAGATATAAACAGTAGATATACACCTGCAAGTCACTGGCAAACTCAAGGAATCTCAAGTTATAAAACTGTGAGATTAGCAAGGGAAAATGTACAGAGAGAGGATAGAAGGAACAAAACTGGATCCTGAGGTGTTCCAATATTAAGAGAGCAGGGAGAAGAGGAGAAACCAGAAAAAGAAAGTGAAGAGTGATAGTGATAAAGGAAAAAATTTAAATTAGTGTGATGTCCTAAAGCAGAAAAAAAAGCCTAAGGGATATAAGTTTGCTGCTGCTGCTGCTAAGTCACTTCAGTCGTGTCCAACTCTGTGCGACCCATAGACGGCAGCCCACCATGCTCCCCCATCCCTGGGATTCTCCAGGCAAGAACACTGGAGTGAATTGCCATTTCCTTCTCCAATGCATGAAAGTGAAAAGTGAAAGTGAAGTTGCTCAGTCATGTCCGACCTTCAGCGACCCCATGGACTGCAGACTTCCAGGCTCCTCCGTCCATGGGATTTTCCAGGCAAGAGTACTGGATATAAGTTTAAGATAAGAGAAAAAGAATTGAAGATTAACCTGTGAATTTTGCAACTGAGGGAAAAAAAGAAATGGAGTCTTAGCTGGTAGGAGAAATGGAATAATTTTTTTTTGAGAGGAAAGAGAAATCACAGCACATTTAAATGGTAACGGAAATGTTCCAGTCAAGAGCAAAAGAGATGAAATTGATGATGCATTATCTTATCTATTTTCACAATAATCCCGTAATGTAGATACAATTGTTATTTTCATTTAGATAAAGAAGCTGAGAAAAGAAAGTTTAAGTGGCATACCCACTTTCTATTCTGAATTTATGTTATTGTTTTTCAAAACTTGAATTATATTTCCTTTTTTTAGCTTATTTTGATTTATTTGGCTTATTTGCATTTGTTGCTTTGTATGTTATTATAAACTGAAAGAATGTTATTCAGTCTATTTTAAAATTTATTCTAAAATTATTGAGCCTTACTGTAAATATTTTCATTATTACTATCATCATTTACGTTTAAATAAGAAGAGGTTTCCTGGACTCATAGGAATAAATTTCTGGGTAGTTGGAGGTAATGTCAAGGGAATAGGCCAAGAATATTTTCCAACCTTTATGGTACCCTTTTCTGTTACCATGAAGCTCTCAAAAAGAATAACCGCTAGCAGCTAAAATAGCTACATTCCTAGAAATAGTGTAGAATGGTGGTTGCCAGGGTATGGAGGAAAGAAGGGTGCAGAGAGCTGCTATTCACTGGGTATGAAATTTCAGTTATACAAGATGAATAAGTTTCAGTGGACAACATCATGTTTATAGTTAACAGTACCATATTATGCTTTAAAAGTTTAAGAGAGTAAACCTATATCAAATGGTCTTAGAGTGAAAAAAAGAAATATATAACCTCTGTGAAATCTTATTTGTGAGATTTAGGTGAAAAAAGATCTCTGATTCCAATACTGCAGCTCCTGGATCTGTAGGTCTTGCACTCTAAGGCAGTACTTTCAACCTTTTGTACCATGTGTTTTTCTCTTATGATACTTTATGAGATATTTCTCCTCAGGACCACGAACTGTTACCCTTCCTTCAGTTACCTAAAATGTCTTTCTTCCTTATTCCCAGTTTATTTGGATTCTGCTTTTAGCAGTCTTCCCTAAAGGGTGAGGCTCTGCCCTTTAGAAGCAGAGAATTTACTAGAATTTTCTGAGATTACCATGGACTTTCTATAGGGAAAAAGAAAATTGTTTATCAACTTTCTGACATACCACATACAAAAATCAATTTCATGTATGTAGATACTACTATAAAAAGTCAAATGACAAAGTTGTCAGAAAGAAACAAAAAGAGCATCTCTGTGACCTTGGATATACAAAGATTTTTTTAAGAGTATACATAATTAACTACCCCAAAATGAAGAACTTTTGCAAACCAATTGAAAAAAGAAAGTCTCATAAAAGTGGTTAAGAGACTTAAAACAAGAAAATTTCAAGAGCGTATCCATATGGCTAGTAAACGTGAAAAACTAAACTTCACTAGGCGTCAGGAAAATATAAATTAAAACCACAGTTTATGTACTGGACAGAATGGCTAAATTGAAATATATCCATTCTAAGTGTTGATTGGACTGTCAAACAACTGAACTCACATACACCACTAGTTATTGTAACTACATTGGAAAACTCAACAGAAGTATCAAAGAAAGCTGCATATATACACAATTAGTGGTTCTACTCTTAAATATATATCCAACAGAAATTTATTCACTTGTTTACAAAAAAAAGATTTGCATAAGAATTTTCATGGCCACATCATTCCTAACAGTTTGCAAAACTGGAAATCATAAAAATGCCCATCGATATTAAAATGAATAAATTTTATGGTACATAAATACCATCGGATATATATATATATATCATTTTGAATACATGCAATGATCAGAAGGAATTTCCTAAACAAAATCTTGGGCAAAAGAAGTTAAATCCAAAAGAACACATGCTGTATGATCTAATTTACATAAATTAAAAACAATAAAAGCAATCTATGGTGTAAGAAGTCAAAGAAGCAGTTGTACTTGTAAAGGGAGCAATAATAACTGGGCAGGCCAACCTTATTCTAATTTCTTGAATTTGGCACCAACTACTATGTGTATTCAGTTCAGTTCAGTTCAGTAGCTCAGTCAAGTCTCACTCTTTGCGACCCCATGGACTGCAGCACGCTAGGTCTCCCTGTCCATCACCAGCTCCCGGGGTTAACTCAAACTCATGTCCATTGAGTCAGTGATGCCATCCAATGATTTCATCTTCTGCCATCCCCTTCTCCTCTTGCCTTCAAACTTTCCCAGCATCAGAGTCTGTTACGGTCTTTGTAGACTGGAACCTACGGACTGGAGTCGATGAGAAGAGGGACGCAAGGAACCCAGTCTTGAGTGAAACAAGGGTGCTTTATTTGCAGAAATGCATGTTTGTATATCTTCATAAAGGCAGCTTTAGTCAGTAAAAAAAATTGAGCAAAAACAAAGCCCAGCAAATAACAGTCTTTAAAGGGCCAGAAATCATTCCATATCCTGAGTAAGAGGGGCATAATTGAATAGATTACCTTTAAGTAAAAGGTCACTGAAGGGAGTCACTGAAGGGAGTCCAAGCAGGTGCCCTTTCTCATGATCTCAGTCTTGAGAACTGCGTGCAGCTCTGCTTGCTCATGTTTTCCAGGAACTGAAAAGGAATAAAGAGTCCTTGAGAAATGGCACACGAAAGAAGAGAATAACATATTGGATCCCTTAAAGTTGAACGTCCCCTGACAAGGGTCTTTCCAAATGAGTCAGTTCTCTGCATCAGGTGGCCAAAGTATTGGAGTTTCAGCTTCAACATCAGTCCTTCCAGTGAATATTCAGGACTGATTTCCTTTAGGATGGACTGGTTGGATCTCCTTGCAGTCCAAGGGACTCTCAAGAGTCTTCTCCAACACCATGGTTCAAAAGCATCAATTCTTCGGCGCTCAGCTTTCTTCACAGTCCAACTCTCACATCCATACATGACCACAGGAAAAACTATAGCTTTGACTAGACGGACCTTTGCTGGCAAAGTAATGTCTCTGCTTTTTAATATGTAATCTAGGTTGGTCATAACTTTCCTTCTAAGGAGTAAGCGTCTTTTAATTTCATGGCTGCAATCACCATCTGCAGTGATTTCAGAGCCCCAAAAAAGAAAGTCTGCCACTGTTCCCACTGTTTCCTCATCTACTTGCCATGAAGTGATGGGAGTGGATTCCATGATGTTCGTTTTCTGAATGTTGAGCTTTAAGCCAACTTTTTCACTCTCCTATTTCACTATCATCAAGAGGCTTTTTAGTTCCTCTTCACTTTCTGCCATAAGGGAGGTGTCATCTGCATATCTGAGGTTATTGATATTTCTCCCGGCAATCTTGATTCCAGCTTGTGCTTCCTTCAGCCCAGCGTTTCTCATGATGTACTCTGCATATAAGTTAAATAAGCAGGGTGACAATATACAGCCTTGATGTACTCCTCTTTCTATTTGGAACCAGTCTTTTGTTCCATGTCCAATTCTAACTGTTGCTTCTTGACCTGTATACAGATTTCTCAAGAGGCAGATCAGGTGGTCTGGTATTCCTGTCTCTTGAAGAATTTCCCACTGTTTATTGTGATCCACATAGTCAAAGGCTATGTTTATTAACTTTGTGAAAATCCAATGATCTGCACACTTCTAATATGTAAGTTACATTTCAACAAAAAGTTTATTAAAAAAAACAAATGACAAATAGATAGCTGGTTGTGGCCATAGTATGGCTAAATGTTAAAATATGTTTAATTTTGTTAAAGAATGTATTATCTATGGTGGGGGCTCTGCTGCTGCTGTTGTCTTGGAGTAACTGGAGGTGATGTAATTACTTTTTATTTTGAACATACCCTTTTGCATGCGTGTAGAATTCAATCTTGGGAAATGTTTATTTGTACAGGTTACATCTTCATTACTCTGGGCCAAAATCCATTGCACTTTTGATATTATTTAATAAGAATATTGCTTTTCTGTTGAGAAAGGTTGGACATCACTAATTAAATAGAATTAGACTCAGTGTTACCCCTGTCTCTGCTGTCAAAATCTATTTTCTGCCCTATGAAAAGACTTATGAAACACCAGCTACTAACTTATTTCATTCAATTGAAATTAAATTACACAGTTGAACTTTTTCTTGTCTTTTCTATATCACATTCTATTAATTGTTTAATTAAAACTGAAGCCTGACATTTATTTCTTTCTCTTTGAGTTAAAAAAAGAAAGAAAAGAGAAAAAGAAATAGAAAGCACTCTCACTGCTACTTACTTCGTTATTCAACAGGAAGCTCTGGAAAAAACTTGCTACCAAAGAATAAAATAAATCACCCCTTTCACATGAAAATATTTATAAAAAAGATATAAGCATGCTAGTTGTTAAGTTCATTATCATTCCAGTTTCTAGGTAGATATTTAAAATATACTGTATTCAACAAATATATCTAGTTTTTATTGTAACTACTATGATACAGACACACCCCAAGTGCCTATCAATAAATGAGTGAATAAAGAACATGTGTGTGTGTATATATATGTGTATATATATATATATGTATATACATAATGCAATATTACTCATCCTTAAAAAAGTGTAAAATCTTGCCATCTGCTACAACATGAATGAATCTATATGACATGTCAGAGAAATACAAATTCTGTATGATTTCAATTATATGTGAAGGAAACAGCATCCCATTCCAGTATTCTTGCCTGGGAAATCCCATGGACAGAGGAGCCTGATGGACTAAAGTCCATAGAGTCACAAAGAGTCAGACATGACTGAACTGTCTCTACATGCACACGCACACCCACGTATAAACAAACATAACAAAACAAAAATAGACTCAAAGATACAGAGAACAGACTGGTGGCAGAGGTGAGGGACTGGAGGGATAGGAGAAATAAGAGGAGAATAACAGATGTAAATTACCAGTTATAAAATAGATAAGTGATGGGGATGTAGTATGCAGCATAGAAAACATAGTCAATAATATTGTATGGAAACAGAAAAAAAAAGGCAGCCTTTACTTTGCTAAGTTCCAGAATACACAAATTTTAGTTACTGCATTTATGTAAATAATGTCGGCCCCTAAACAGCATGATTCAAATTTCAGGTACCATAATATATTAAGAGTAATTGCATAAACTACAAAGTGGTCTGCTGGCTCTTTAGTTCACAAATTGTTACACAAGCAACAAATGTGCATTATGATCAGTGACCATTCAGAGTCCTTCTTTCAAAGACTGTGACTGATCACTGCTCATCTGTTTATTTAGTTCACATATATACAGTAAAGCCTTTACATGTGCTGTTTCTTGTCACCCCATGATAAACCTATGTGGAATTGTACTAATATGGGTAGTTTGAAAGAAGATATTGAGCAATAAAGATGAACATGCAGCAAAGAACCAAAAAGTGGTAATGCCCATGGTGAAATTAAATTTAAATGTAAATGAGGTTATAGAAGATATAGCTGGTCATGTTGACAGTGCTGCCATTATAAAGACTTGAGATATGCAGCCAGGAGAACTTAGTGAATTTATTGACATAAATGAGAAAAATGACTTAGACATAAAGGACAAAGATGTCCAAGTGTAAGTGGCATGAGCAAAAAACTTCATAGTAAAGGACTCTCAAAGATGTTCCATGACATTGAAAGCACATAGGATAAAATGTTAGGAATGAATTCAAACTTAGAAAGGAGCACAACAATTTGTCAAGGCCTAAGAAATGTGCTTGCTTTATAAGCTGCATGATGAGAAGAAGGCAAGCATTGTACAACAACTTTTAATACATTTTTACAAAGAAATAAAATATTTAAATTGCCAACTTTCATTAATAATTAAATTACAGTATACTAAGTAAATTTTAGTTTTACTATTTTTTCACTTTCCAATTCACTGATAACTGGGAGTAAGAGAATCTTAATGTTTGAAAAACAGTTTTAAAGTTCATGGAAAATTGTAGTTTTCCTCTTCTATTATTAAAATAGCTTTCCATGATTTCAGCTTGCATGGTTATTTTTAGAATCCCATACTATCGTGTAAGGCAAAAATTTAATTGTACAAAAGAAACAGTCTACAGACCCTACTTCTCAACCAATGTCTTTTCCCCTACTATTACTCCACTGGGAAACAGCAGCTATAATATTTCCATAGCTCTTTTCCTAGACTATCAATTTAAGATCTCTTGATTTCCTGAATTATAGATAATTTTGGTTCTCTTCACTCTTCCTCTCTTTCCTTGTCCCAATATAGTTTGCAACAATATTTAGTATAGTTAAAATTAGTTAATTTTCTTTATACCTAAAAATAGTATTGCTGTTGCTATTTAATCACTAAGTCATGTCCAATTCTTTTGTGATCCCATGGACTGTAGCCTGCCAGGCTCTTTGGTCCACGGAATTTCCCAGGCAAGAATACAGGAGTGGGTTGCCATTTCCTTCTCCAGGAGATCTTTCTAGCTCAGGGACTGAACCCACATCTCTAGCATTGCAGGCAGATTCTTTACCACTGAGCCCCCAGCGAAGCCCATAATATAGCCTCAAACTTAGTTCTTGTTTTCTAAACTATTCATAATATTTTTTTTCTTTGAACATTGACAAATACAATATTAGGGCCCTATCCATTCTTTTGAAACCTCTTGCCTACCAACTATGACATTCTGACATTTATACTTTTCACGTTAATCACAAAGTTTATTAAAGTTGTTCAGTTACATAGTCATATATAAAATATTATAGTGCAGAGTTTCTGGCGATGAAATTTCTATTTTTGCATGTTTAAGAATGCTCTTATCTTCATTTAAAAAATATTTTGGCTAAATAAAGAATTCTAAGCTACATAATAAAAAACATTTAAATTCAATACTTTTAAGATGTTTCTCCACTATCATTAGCTTGCATTGTATCTGACAAGATATCTGCTGTCATCCATATCTTTAAATCTCTGTAACTCTTTTTTTCTATCTTCTTTTAAGATTTTCTTTTCACCATGCATTTTAAGCACTTTGTTTATGATGTGTCTTGATGTGGGTTTTTCCTTTACATATTTTTGTGTTTGAACTTTGTTTAGCATCTTGGGTCTGTGAGTTTAGTGTTCCTTCAATTTGAAAAATTTTAGCCATTAATTCTTCAAGTATGTTTTACCTCCCACTCCCTCTGAGGACTTTAATACATATAGTTGACATCTTGCAGTTATCCCACATTTCTTGCAGTTATCCACATCTTGCAGTTATCCCACTGATGTTCTATTTATTTTTTTAGACTTTCACTGTTTCATTTTGAATCATTTCTATTATTATGTCTTCAAGTCGCTAATCTGTTCTCTGCAACCCTGCCATTAATCTCATAGTGTACATTTTAATCTCAGACACCAGATTTTTTTTACCTCTAGAAGTTTGATTTACTTGTTAGTGTTGTTAATATTTTTGTATCTTTATTTAACTTTTTGAATTTACGGAACACAGTTATAAGTATCTGTTTAGTATTTTCTGCTAATCCTCACAAAAGTGTCTCCTTTGGTTGTTTTTGGTTGATTAATGAATTATTCTTTTCATTATAGTTAATGTTTTTCCACTTTGCATTTCCTATCTTTGATTGGATACCAACCACTGTGGATTTTACCTTGTTTCTGTTCCTATAAATATTCTTGAGCTTTGTTTGGAATACAGTTGAATTGAAATAAATGTGATCCTTCCAGGTTTTGTTTTCACCTGGGATAAGAGTTGGGTATAATGTAGAGTTAATACCCAGCTTCCATACTAAGAAGACAAGACCTTTCTTAGTATTCTTATCAATATCCCCTGAATTATGAAGTTTTTCCACACTGATTTTTGGAGGCAGACACTATTCTTGGTTCTGTATGAACTCTGGTCACCTGTTCTCTTCATCCTTTTGAGTGGCTCTTTTCTACCCTAGAGTACTTTTCTTACACAATTGTGCCAATCAGTTCTCAGTTGAATCTTCCAGAAGAACTCTCTGAAGATTGGTGAGTTCTCTTTATATATCTCTGTTGTGTCTGGCACTCTGTTCTGTGACTTCACTGCTTTGTCTTTTCTCAACTCCAGTTTTACCTCCTTAATTTAGGAAGACGACTGGACTTCCCCTGTATTGCACCACAGTCTGAAAACTTTCTCCAGACAGCAAGCTGGAACAATCATAGATCTCACCTTGTTTGTTTCAAAATTTCTCAGGAATCATTGTCCCTTCTTTCTGGCACTGATGACTTGAGTCCAGTTGTTTCATATTTTGTATTTTTTTTTTAATTTTTCAGGCATGGAGAAAATTTCATTTTGCTACTTCTGTTTATTACTTAAATTAGCATTTGCATAAAATAAGCAGTGAAATGCAATAGGAAATTAATTAATAAAGAGAGAACCAAAAAAACCCTTATATTGAAAGTTTAAATGCCCAGAGACATAAACATGTTTCAAGGTATAATTATGCAAATATAAAGCAAAATTTAAGACAAAAGTGTCAACTCTTCAGCCTCATTTAGTATGAAGAATCATAGTTTGATCAAAAGATATCTTAACTCATAAGGACATCCCAGAAACACTTTTTAAAAGTACAGTGTAATTTTACTAGTTTGGCTTATTAAATTAAAAATGGACTTGGAAAACTTCATGGGGAATTAGATAAGTTTAGATAAGTCATAATCAAAGCAATTAGATTATTTCTCATGAGCCCCTAGAAAAAGAAATCACATTTGAAACTGCTAAATCCAAGGTGGTATTCATCAGCTTAGCTGGATTATACTATTAATATAACTAACTACCTTGTCTAGTACATAAATACAAATGGTATTCAAACTTTTCTTTATTTAAATGTATAGATTACAAAGGATATAAATTGATTTTTCAAGTATATACATGTTGTACAAGTCTTACCTTTGGAGAAGGATATGTAGATACCTGAAGCTTTCATTTTACAAAAGCTGACTAAAGAGGGCATGCTAAATGTAACTCATTGGTTGGTTCTAATAGAGCTTGGAGTTTAATAGAACTCAAAGAATTATTCTGGATGGCTCAATTAAATCACATGTAAATCTTAGCTACCAATTTCTCATTTTCTTTGAATTGCATTTTGAAGTTTTCCTTCATTGCCACCATTCAATTTTTATTCTTTGTAAAGCACACCTTTTAAAACAGCTCACTTAGTCTCAGAACTCTTGGATTCTATTTCCTAGAAAGTTAGTCAGTCTTTCTGACAATCTGGGACAGTTTCTTTGGCTGTGATATTTCAACTAAAAATCACGTCATTTTTACTTTCCTAATAATATATCATTTTAAATGTAAGTATAAAGATTTCCTATTTTTCATTGTTGATCTTTCAGAATAAAATGTTATTTCTAATTGTATAAATTTGAATATAAACCAGAATCTGACGACATGAATTTCCAAAATGGCAGTCCATTGTATCATACACAAGTATACTAGATGCTTATTTTAATAAGCATATAAAGATAAGGAAGTCCAGCAGTAGTCTAAATCTAAGATAAAAGTAAAATACTGGACAGATGTGCTTCAAGATCAATAATTAGATAGCAGCATGGGAGTTCAAACGGTAGACAAGAAAGAGACCTAAAAGAGACCATTTAGAAAGAGAAATAGCTACTAATGGATCTATCTGAACAC
Organism: Bison bison bison; assembly: GCF_000754665.1. Classification (NCBI taxonomy): domain Eukaryota; kingdom Metazoa; phylum Chordata; class Mammalia; order Artiodactyla; family Bovidae; genus Bison; species Bison bison. Next base: position 179,474 of record NW_011495027.1, on the reverse strand, counting down.
AACTGGAAAAAAAATAATTCTAGATGAGGCAAAATGGGAAAATCAAAGATCAGACCAGAATTGGATTTTAATTCATCTTTATAAACTAGCTTATAAACAAAGTGACAACATAACCTTGTTTTTGTATAAGGAAATGCTTTACTAATAATATCCTAAGACACAACATTCTTCCCCCACCCCCCCACCCCAGCCCTAGGTGGCTATAAGGAATTAGATCTGTACTTCCATCAGAGAAAATCTGTTAGTTAAAATATTTTGAAGTTTTGTCCTTGGTTAAAACATTTGTTCATTTCAAGATACTAGATAATATTGAGAGATTATTGTCTATTTTTGTTGGTGTGGTAAATGTATCAGGGTTATGTGTGTGTGTGTGTTTTAAGAGTCTTTATCTCTTAGAGCTAGAGTCTAAAAATTTACACTTAAAATATATGTTCTGGAAATTTGCTTCAAAATAAACCCAAAGATGGTGAGAGTGTAGGGATTTAGATAAAACAAGACTGATTGTGAATTGATAAGTATTGAAATCAGATGAAAAGTTTTTACTACTATTTTCTCTACTTTTTAACTCCTTTGAAATGAAAGAGAAACAGAAAAAGTAATTTCATCATATATGTGCTTTGGTTACTTAATACTTGGTGGTGGTTTAGGTGCTCAGTCATGTTCAACTATTGCAACCCCGTGGACTGTAACCTTCCAGGTTCCTCTGTCCATGGGGTTCTCCAGTCAAGAGTACTGGAGGGGGTTGCCATTTCCTTCTACTCAGTTCATCACTTATTTAAGAAAGAGAATAAGAGATACCTGCCTCATAGGATTGCTTTGAGGAATAATTGAGTTAATTGATATAATGTATTTAAAATATTGCCTAACTCATGGAAGGTGCTGTGTAAATACTGCCTTTAAAGAAAATATTCTCCACTCCATGTCCAATATTTTAAATTAAATTTTTAATTTTGAGATAATTATAAATTCATAAGCAGTTTTAAGAAATAAACAGAGAAATCTCCTGTAGTATTTACCCCATCTCTCCCAACTGCAATATCTTCCACAACTATAGTACAACATCACAGCCAGAATATTAATGTTGACATAATCAACATACAGAATATTCTCATTACTGTAAGAATCCCTCATGTTGCTCTTTTCAAGCTATACCACTACTATGTCCCTTCTTAACCTGTGACTACCACCAATCTGTGTTCCATCATTTTATGCAGTTGTTTTAAGGATGTTTGTTAATGAAATAATACTGAATGCTACATTTTGAGATTGCTCTTTTTTTAGCTCAGCATCATTCTCTGGAGATTCATACAGATTGTTATGTTTATTAATCCTTATTGCTGAGTAGTATTCCATGGTATGGATATTCCACAACTTGTTTAACAATCCACTGTTCACTAAAGAATATTTGGGTTATCTCCATTATTTGGCAATTATGAAGTAAGCTTCTTTAAACAGTTGTGTACATATTTTTGTGTGAACATAAGTTTTCATTTCCTTGGGGTAAATGCCCAAGAGTACAACTGTTCTGTCATATTGTAGTTCTGTCAATTGTAGAAACTACAATTAATTTTCTTGTATGCTGCCAAAATGGTTTCCAGACTGACTTTAATGTTTGAAAATTCCCATCAGTGATGGATGAGTGATCCTGTTTCTCTGCATTCCTTCCAGCAAGAACTGAAGAGTGTTATCACTATTTAAAAAAGTATTTTTAGCTATTGTGATAGGTGTGTAGTGATTTCTCACCAGGACTTTAATTTTTTTGGAGATCTTTTCATATGCTTATTTGCCATCTGTATATTCTCTCTAGTGGAAGGTCTGTCTGTGTCTTTTGCCCATTTTATAATTGGTTCATTGTTTAATGTGAGTTTTAAAAAATATTTTTCATCATTCTTCATTTGGCATTAAACAAATATGTACTGTATAATACTAAGTGCCAGGCCCTGTTCTAAGATACATTTGTGAATAAAGCATTGATCTGAGTACTTATGAAATTTACATTCTAGTAGAGGAAGAACTGCAATGAGGTATATGGAACATGTTAGAAAGTTACAATTAGTACAAAAAAAAAAAAAAATACAGCAGAGAAAAAGGAATAGAAAATTATAGGTGCAGGTTGCAATACCAAACACTTTGTTCTTGCCTAAACACAGAAGACTATGCAGGCACATTTGTCTTTTGAACAACAGTAAAGAAATGTAAGCATTAAAAACAAGGTTTAATGCTAGCCCAACTTGAAAAGTGGGTTGCTAGATTTGTAGCATGTTGGAGAATTTTGCAGGTTGTAATAACTAAGATTTATTGACTATTAAGCACCAATGACTATACTTTACCATATACCATTTCACTGAATCTTCACATGAAGGTGTATTTTACATCTCTAAATGTGTAGGGGTTTTGTTTTGGTTTTTTTTTTGAGTTAATTTACCCATGGCCCTACAGCTTCTCCCATTCTATTTAGTAATATCAAGCTATCAGAATTATTTATGTAATCCATTCTGGATTAAACAAATACGCACATACACACTTCTGCCACATAGCCATTTTTCATTGCTAGATTTCAAAAATTCTTATGTCATCTACATTAACTGCTCCCTCCACTTCCTTTGCCAGAATCTTTTACTGCTTTATATGGCTAACTTTCTCATAGTCATGTGTGGGCTTCATGGAGACCTCCTCAGGCTTTCAGTCAACAATCCATGTAGGCTCTATTAACTGTTTTAATTTCCTGCAAAGTATTTGCAGAGGTTTCCTTGGTTGGTTATTATCTCTGATCATGCAATTTTAGTTTACTGAAGTATCTATCCCCATTACTTGTGTTTTTGAATGAAAATGATATAGATACCCAACATTTCAATAGTGGATTAACTCTATGTGGTAGCATTAAGAATATTTCATTTTTCAATGTTTAAAACTTCTAAATATTACTTGTTTATTCATGCTTAGTGCTATTTATCAAGTTAAATATTTTCCTAAAATATGGAAATATCTCTCCCCTTCTCCTTCCATTTCCAACATCTAGTTTTAGGAAGAAGCATTTTCAGAGACTCGTCATTTGTACATTGTCTTAAACCTTGGTCAAGACATTGTCAACCACAAGCCCACCAGTCCCAGGAGGTTTCTTGAGCTCCAAGTCCATATTCAACAACAGTCTGTGGGTTTGAAGACAAATTCTTTTCCCTAAGACATGGACATTAAAACATTTTGGGGTTTGGGAAAAAGGATAACAGGATTCATTACAACCAAATTGATAAATATATTGATTTTCTTGATTGTGACTCATTTACATCTGAGTTTGAGAATTATCTGTACAGATATTTGGGGAAAATAATCCTGTATGAGGCTTAACCATTTAGGTTAGGTCAAATGTTATTGCATTTTACATGAAATCTGTTTGCCCAGTGTCTGACCAGTTTTAATCTAGATTTTACTTTATCAGCAAACTTCTTTTTCCATAACTTGAGTTAAACAAAAACTCCTTTTCACTTATTCTATCGTGGTATGCTATCTTCCTTTATATATTGTTTAAGATATCATTCCTGTTTTCCCAGTGTAAGACTTTCAAAATTATATTTGCTTCAAGACTAAATATTCCATGATTTGGTATAGTCAGACTACTATTTTAATGCCTGGATTTTTTTTTTTTTAGTAGCCTTTGTTACTACCTCTTGCTCTTTCTTAACCTAGGAATACTTAGTTTCATATGCAAAGGCAAAGTGTTCTATACTTTTTCTTATTCTTGTCATCAATTGCCAAATTGAGTCATCACTCCATTAAAAACCTTATGCAAATTTCTCTAAAAAAGTTAGTATAAGCTTAAAAATTTGAAAATTTTCTAAGATTAATCACTTGTTATATGGTATAACATACTTTTCAACCAAAGAGTCTGATCCTGAACCACAGACTCTCCCCACTTTGTTATACTGCCACAGGCTGATTAAGAAATGACATTTGCCTAACTGACACTGTGGGGAATATGTAGGGGGTAAAATATTAATTTGGTGCCAAGATAACATTGGTAATAGAGTGAGATGGAAAAAGTCTCTATTTCCCAGAGCTCATGTCAAGGATAGTACTGTATGCTTTGGGAAGAAATAATGGGTTGGCCAAAAAGTTCACTCAGAGCTTTCCATACCTTCTTATTGAAAAACCCAAATGAACTTTCTACAATTGTTCTATTTCCCTAGGTGTGGTTTCATCATTTAACACAATATAGTAAGCATAAGCACAGTAATTTGATTGTGTGTTTTACTAGCTGGAATTCTCCTTAGGTCAATTTCTAACAGGATTTGGATTACTTTGATTCCATTGCTCTACGAATCTTCATTCTCAGTAAATTTTCCATTGTTGGTAATGAAAGTACTTGAATATTCACACTTGCACCATTCCTTGAAATCTTGCCCATTAGTTTGCTTGAACCTCACAAAATATTAACTTGTGTTGTGTTCAGTAAGGAGACCAACAAAACACCATATGTTTGGTGACTAAACCATTAAAAAATGTCCTCGCACCCCTTCTACAATAATCTGTGACATATAGGAATTTCAGATTTGTCTATTTTTAACAGCTAGTATGAAATATTTTTTGTTCCTTTACACCTTCTTCACACTCTTTGAGAAAGAAATTTCCCATAAATGAAAGAGAAAGAAATACTGGACACTGGTTTACTAATAAATTTGGAGAGAATTATGCTTATTTCACTTCCTTACCTTATCTTTTCAGTAATCAACTGGTGATTGCCATTAGTAGCCAGAGCTGCTGCTGCTGCTGCTAAGTCACTTCAGTCGTTTCTGACTTTGTGCGACCTCATGGACCGCAGCCTACCAGGCTCCTCCATCCATGGGATTTTCCAGGCAAGAGAACTGGAATGGGTTGCCATTCCCTTCTCCTGCCAAGGCTGCTAAATTCTGCTAATTCTAAAACAGTGTCCCATTAATCTTCATTAATCTTCAATACCTAATAACAAAAGGCCCTCCATTAAACTATATAAATAGAATATGCATATTAAACCAACTTTCTAAGGTATCAGTTCAGTCCAGTCGCTCAGTCATGTCCGACTCTTTGCGACCCCATGAATCGCAGCACGCCAGGCCTCCTTGTCCATCACCAACTCCCAGAGTTCACTGAGACTCACATCCATCGAGTCAGTGATGTCATCCAGCCATCTCATCCTCTTTTGTCCCCTTCTCCTCCTGCCCCCAATTCCTCCCAGCATCAGAGTCTTTTCCAATGAGTCAACTCTTTGCATGAGGTGGCCAAAGTACTGGAGTTTCAGCTTTAGCATCATTCCTTCAAAAGAAATCCCAGGGCTGATCTCCTTCAGAATGGATGGGTTGGATCTCCTTGCAGTCCAAGGAACT
>NW_011495027.1:165956-174017 GCF_000754665.1 Bison bison bison | reverse complement strand
TCTTAAGAGTCTTCTCCAACACCACAATTCAAAAGCATCAATTCTTTGGCACTCAGCTTTCTTCACAGTCCAACTCTCACATCCATACATGACCACTGGAAAAACCATAGCCTTGACTAAATGGACCTTTGTTGGCAAAGTAATGTCTCTGTTTTTCAATATGCTATCTCAGTTCAGTTCAGTGCAGTCGCTCAGTCATGTCTGACGCTCTGCGACCCCATGAATCGCAGCATGCCAGGCCTCCCTGTCCATCACCAACTCCCAGAGTTTACTCAGACTCATGTCCATCGAGTCAGTGATGCCATCCAGCCATCTCATCCTCTGTTGTCCCCTTCTCCTCCTGCCCCCAATCCCTCCCAGCATCAGAGACTTTTCCAATGAGTCAATTGTTTGCATGAGGTGGCCAAAGTACTGGAGTTTCAGCTTTAGCATCATTCCTTCCAAAGAAATCCCAGGGCTTTTATATATCAAATTTGGATAAGGAAAAAAGAATTATCTTTGAATGAGATGAAAAACTACAAAATATGATCTGCTTAAAACTCAAATTATTTAGCTAATCATGGCAACATTATTAAACTAAACTAAAATCAGTGAGGTAAAGAGAGGAATCTACTTATAACCAAAACAAACCAAAAACCAAACAAGCTAAAAACCAAACAAACAAATAAAAAATAAGCCTAGAATTAGCAGGCAAAATCATAGTGGTTTTCTACTTCTACCAACCTCTTTTGCTCCAGAGACTGATGGGTCACCTTTTCTGAGTGAGCCAAAAAAAAAAAAAAAAAACAAGAATTAAAGAAAAATACACCAAAATATATGTACCTGAAGTTGAGTGGTAAAAAATAAAATATAATAAAATAAAATTTCAGGAAAACCCTAATGAATATCTGAGGGAAATTCCCATCTTCCTATCTTCCTCTTTATGAAAACACCCAGAGGCACTTCCGCTTTTGAATACAATCTCAGCTTGAAAACAGATAAATACCTAATTGGGCACTTTCTGGTGATTGAATGCCAAAAGTCTCTGAAGAAAGTTGAATAGAGAATGTAAACATTGTCATTGTCATTGCCTATATGTGTTCTGATTGAACTATCTTCTATTCAGGTTTCAGACCTTAGAGCATTGAAGGTGTGAAGAATCCTGGAGAGAGAGGAAAGAATGTGATAGTTTTAACTTTTAAAATGCAGAGCATGGTTTTTTCAAATAGTCTACCGTCTCCCACCTCTCTTTACTGCCCACCTCCCTCCTCATCATTCTAGTTAGAATTTCAGCCATGCTCCTCTCATCTAGCTGTTTTGGGTAGATATGTTTTGTGCACTGGATCTCTCTAATATTCAGAAGAAGAGAAAAACAACTTAAAAATAAGCAATCACACCTTTTAAATTTTTTGTTTTTGACAAAATATTCTTATAACTTTGTAGTCAATATATGAATTGCTTAAGATTTAAGCACTGAGTCATTTCATATATTAACCCAGTGAACAATTCATTATTAAATTTTAATATTAAAGGAATGCTTCAATTTCACCATCTATTTACATATATTAAAGACACTGGAGAAAGAGTGAGTTATAGGAATAAATGTATATAAATGTTTCTGTGACTCTTTAGTAAAATAATATATGAAATATTATCGTAGATATTGGAAAAAAGTGATGCAAATATTCCATTTATGTAATAATTGACAGTTTGATAGCCTAAACCATAACTTTTAGCTTCATTCAAATCTGCAATAAAAGTGAGATCCAATCTAAATATTCTTAAATAGAATCTATAGAGCTTCAGTGGCCATGTTTCTCTTAGATTTCCCCTTTTGTATATGATACTTAAAAGATCACATAGCATATTCAATGGCATTGATTCTAGGATGAACTCAATTTCTACACATCATTCAACCTTTCATCAAGGTTATAAGAAAGGTGGAAAAATAGATCAAAAGAGACTGAAGGAGGTCAATAGCTTGGCATAAAATGCCACACAGCTATCCACTCAGGGCACACGTGAATAGAGCTGTGCATTGTTCATTCTCCTTGTTAAATAAAAAGGAAGGGACAAAGCTCAAGTTAGGAGATTTCAGAGTACTCATATCTTTTATAACTTCTCTTTGTATATCTGTATGGAAAAATGTTTTTATTAAAATATGAACATTTTAATTTCAAATACACATAGTATTCCTTTAAACCAAATGATCCTCATACACCAACATTTGTAAATGTCACCTCTAAAGGCTAAGAATGTTGTTTTGTGATCTTGCTCACCTATAGAACATATTCAAAGAGTTCAGAGGAAAACATGTGCACCTGTCTTGACTTAAGTGGCCTATAAAGAATTGAGTCAAGGGCATGCCAAGGTCTCCACTGCAGACCAAGTGTTGCTTCACAGCTGTCTTAGCTTATTATAACTTTCTGTGAAAACAGACTAGAATAGGAAGGTAAATATTCATATTCTTTTAATAAGTCTTTTTGATTATACTATCACTTCTCTTCTGATATCAGACTGTATGAATGCTTTTATCCTTTTTTTTGGTCCAATTTAAATTAACACATTGGTTAATTACTACTGTATAGCAACAATAATCACACTATTATTTACTTTCTGGATTATTTTGAAATTAGATTTCAATGAATGTTCCTAATTTGATAAATATAATTAAATCTGGTGTAATTGTAATGAATTAGTTGTCTGTCTTGTTGATTAAATGGGGATTTGTGGTGTATATTTGCTTTCTATTGCTGCTGTGACAAACCACCACGAACATATGGCTTGACACAACACAAATTCATTATCTTACAGTTATTAGTTTAGACTTCTGATCTAAGATACAGGTGTCAACAGAGCTGTATTCCTTTCTGGAGACACTAGGAGAAAATCTCTCTCCTTGCCTTTGCCAGCTCCTAGAGGCCACCTGCATTCCCTGGCTTGTGGCCCCCTTCTAGATTTTCAAAGTCAGCAATATAAGGTCAAGTTTTTCTCATGCTGCCATACTTCTGGTTCTGTGAAGTCAGGGAAAGTTCTTGCTTTTAAGAATTTGTGTGATGAGATTGAACCACATAGATAATCTAGGATAATCTCCCCATCTCAAATTTCTTTAGTCATACACACGGTCTCTTTTGCTATCTAAAGTAACATCTTCACAGGGTCTGGAAATTAATGCATTGAGGATATCATTATTTTTCAACTACTCCACACTACTAATGATTAAAATTTGCCTGGATATTATTTTAAACTTTTGAATCATTAACAGTGTCATGCAATGTAATGATCTTACAGTCCACCTTTGTTCCTAACCATGTATTTGAAAACTTTGACCACAATCATGTAAAGAACTTCCTAACATTTTCAAGCTAATTCCAGACTTCTTAGGGAAAAAGAACCACTATACTTAAATACTTGAGCTTTGAGCTTTTTCAATTTTAATAAGAATAAACATATGGATAAGTACAATTATTTTGGGAAACAAGTATATTATGAGGATGTATTTAAGCATTACAGGAAGAGAAGGACTGGATTTTAGCTAGGATAAACTGTGTCATCTTTAGCATGTCTCTTAAGATCTTCAGGCAGTAGTGGCTCATACATGAAATGAGTAAATTGGATTATGTGATCTATTAAAAACTCTTGAATTAAAGAATTCTGTAATTTCATCACTTCCTGAATAATGATTAGTTCTTAAAATTAATGGGAATTAAAAGCTATTGCCCAATGTTTTAAAGATCATTGATGGTGGATTCTGAAACAGAGAAAATTCCAGAACCAAGAATGAGTGCATGACCAATTTACCAAATGTCCATACAAGTCATCTATAGAGGATAAAGACCAGTAATTTGGTTATTGTTAATTTTGATTAATTAAAGTTAGTCATTTTGAAGAAAATTTTGGATTTATATCCAGCATTAAATTGTTTGAAAAATATATATTTAGACAAACTTTTGCTGATTGATTGGACAAAAAACCTAAAAGAAAGTATTTTATTAAAGAAATAAGATATCTGAAAAACTACCTGTATTAATAGACAGAAAGAAAATTTGTAACAAACATAAGAAGCTGAGACATTCCAGAAGTATGTAACATTAGGCTGTAGCAAGATTAATATTAGTTGAAATGCTTAAAATCATTTTGATATAATAACTGTGTCTTGACTATTTCCTCTGGCAAAATACTGCGGTGATATCTAAGAATAATAACATTAAACCAGAACTCTAGTCTACCTGATAAAACCTCATTCTGTGTCCTGAAACAAAATTCCTTTGTGATTTCCATTGAAAATTGCTTCTTTACTTCCTGATGTTCTCTGGGCTGCCCAGTGGCAGTTATGTTATAAACCAGAAACACTGAATTATGTGAGGTGAAGTTATGTGACTTAGTGTATAAAATCAGAAATATTTATTCAGAAAATTTTTAGTTACAAGTTCCACACACAGCCAGATCTATTCTTAACACTTGGTAAGGCTGTAATATCCTAGCACTATCAACAGGGGGATAATTTCCTTCTGGTACTTAATGACACTTATTTTCTTTTAAATCTGTCTTGGATCTTGATCAGCTTTCACTCTAAAGAACATGGATGTAACCTGTACTTCAGCAGTCATGGTAATCCAGTTTAACTATATAAGATAGGTAGTTTTCCAGCCTGGATTGTTTTTGACTTGTCATACCTTACCTTACATTGGTCTTTAACTATTTATATTTGGGCAATGGCATCCCACTCCAGTACTCTTGCCTGGAAAATCCCATGAATGGAGGACCTGGAAGGCTGCAGTCCATGGGGTCACTGAGGGTCGGACATGACTGAGTGACTTCACTTTCACTTTCATGCATTGGAGAAGGAAATGGCAACCCACTCCGGTGTTCTTGCCTGGAGAATCCCAGTGATGGGGCATAGTGGTGGGTTGCCGTCCATGGGATCGCGCAGAGTCAGACACGACTGAAGTGACTCAGCAGCAGCAGCAGTCCTAATTTTGCTTGTCTGTGACTCTACTTTTCCATCTGAGTGTATTGTTAGTCTCTAAACAAGTACTTTTTGATACTTGTTTGATAAATCAGTTCCCAATATGAACAGTTTAGTTCAACAATATCTTTCAGTTCAGTTCAGTCGCTCAGTCGTGTCTGACTCTTTGCAACCCCATGAATCGCAGCACGCCAGGCCTCCCTGTCCATCACCAACTCCCGGAGTTCACTCAGACTCACGTCCATCGAGTTAGTGATGCCATCCAGCCATCTCATCCTCTGTCGTCCCCTTCTCCTCCTGCCCCCAATTCCTCCCAGCATCAGAGTCTTTTCCAATGAGTCAACTCTTCGCATGAGGTGGCCAAAGGACTGGAGTTTCAGCTTCAGCATCATTCCTTGCAAAGAAATCCCAGGGCTGATCTCCTTCAGAACGGACTGGTTGGATCTCCTTGCAGTCCAAGGGACTCTCAAGAGTCTTCTCCAACACCACGGTTCAAAAGCATCAATTCTTCAGCGCTCAGCCTTTTTCACAGTCCAATTCTCACATCCATACATGACCACAGGAAAAACCATAGCCTTGACTAGACGGACCTTTGTTGGCAAAGTAATGTCTCTGCTTTTGAATATGCTATCTAGGTTGGTCATAACTTTCCTTCCAAGCAGGAAGCACTTTTAATTTCATGGCTGTAGTCACCATTTGCAATGATTTTGGAGCCCAAAAAGTGAAGTCTGACACTGTTTCCACTATTTCCCCATATATTTGCCATGAAGTGATGGGACCGGATGCCATGATCTTTGTTTTCGGAATGTTGAGCTTTAAGCCAACTTTTTCACTCTCCACTTTCACTTTCATCAAGAGGCTTTTTAGTTCCTCTTCACGTACTGCCATAAGGGTGGTGTCATCTGCATATCTGAGGTTATTGATATTTCTCCCAGCAATCTTGATTCCAGCTTGTGTTTTTTCCAGTCCAGCGTTTCTCATGATATAATCTATGTATAAGTTAAATAAGCAGGGTGATAATATACAGCCTTGACATACTCCTTTTCCTATTTGGAACCAGTCTGTTGTCCAGTTCTAACTGTTGCTTCCTGACCTGCATACAGATTTCTCAAGAGGCAGGTCAGGTGGTCTGGTATTTCCATCTCTTTCAGAATTTTCCACAGTTTGTTGTGATCCATACAGTCAAAGGCTTTGGCATAGTCAATAAAGAAATAGATGTTTTGCTGGAACTCTCTTGCTTTTTCAATGATCCAGTGGATGTTGGCAACTTGATCTCTGGTTCCTCTGCCTTTTCTAAAACCAGCTTGAACATCAGGAAGTTCATGGTTCACATATTTCTGAAGCCTTGCTTGGAGAATTTTGAGCATTGCTTTACTAGTGTGTGAGATGAGTGCAATAGTGCGGTAGTTTGAGCATTCTTTGGCATTGCCTTTCTTTGGGATGGGAATGAAAACTGACCTTTTCCAGTCCTGTGGCCACTGCTGAGTTTTCCAAATTTGCTGGCATATTGAGTGCGGCACTTTCACAGCATCATCTTTCAGGATTTGAAATAGCTTACCTGAAATTCCATCACTTCCACTAGCTTTGTTCATAGTGATGCTTTCTAAGGCCCACTTGACTTCACATTCCAGGATGTCTGGCTCTAGATGAGTGATCACACCATTGTGATTATCTGGGTTGTGAAGATTTTTTGGACAGTTCTTCTGTATATTCTTTCCACCTCTTCTTAATATCTTCTTCTTCTGTTAGGTCCATACCATTTCTGTCCTTTATCGAGCCCATCTTTGCCTGAAATGTTTCCTTGGAATCTCTAATTTTCTTGAAGAGATCTCTAGTCTTTCCATTTTGTTATATTTCTCTATTTCTTTGCATTGATTGCTGAGGAAGGCTTTCTTATCTCTTCTTGCTATTCTTTGGAACTCTGCATTCAGATGCTTTTATCTTTCCTTTTCTCCTTTGCTTTTCATTTCTCTTCTTTTCACAGCTATTTGTAAGGCCTCCCCAGACAGCCATTTTGCTTTTTTGCATTTCTATTCCTTGTGGATCATCCTGATCCTTGTCTCCTGTACAATGTCAAGAACCTCATTCTATAGTTCATCAGGCACTCTATCTATCAGATCTAGAGCCTTAAATCTATTTGTCACTTCCACTGTATAATCATAAGGGGTTTGATTTAGGTCATACCTGAATGGTCTAGTGGTTTTCCCTACTTTCTTCAATTTCAGTTTGAATTTGGCAATAAGGAGTTCATGATCTAAGCCACAGTCAGCTCCTGTGCTGCGATTCATGGGGTCGCAAAGAGTTGGACACGACTGAGTGACTGATCTGATCTGATCTGATCTGATAGAGCTTCTCCATCTTTGGCTGCAAAGAACATAATCATTCTGATTTCTGTGTTGACCATCTGGTGATTTCCATGTGTAGAGTCTTCTCTTGCATTGTTGGAAGAGGGTGTTTGCTATGACCAGTGCATTTTCTTGGCAAAACTCTATTAGTCTTCGCCCTGCTTCATTCCGTATTCCAAGGCCAAATTTGCCTGTTACTCCAGGTGTTTCTTGACTTTCTACTTTTGCATTCCAGTTCCTTATAATGAAAAGGACATCTTTTTTGGGTGTTAGTTCTAAAAGGTCTTGTAGGTCTTCATAGAACCATTCAACTTCAGCTTCTTCAGTGTTACTGGTTGGGGCATAGATTGGATTACTGTGATATTGAATGATTTGCCTTGGAAACGAACAGAGATCATTCTGTCATTTTTGAGATAGCATCCAAGTACTGCATTTCAGACTCTTTTGTTGACCATGATGGCTACTCCATTTCTTCTGAGGGATTCATGCCTGCAGTAGCAGATATAATGGTCATCTGAGTTAAATTCACCCATTCCAGTCCATTTTAGTTTCGCTGATTCCTAGAATGTCCACGTTCACTCTTGCCATCTCTTGTTTGACCACTTCCAATTTGCCTTGATTCATGGACCTGACATTCCAGGTTCCTATGCAATATTGCTCTTTACAGCATTGGACCTTGCTTCTATCACCGGTCACATCCACAGCTGGGTATTGTTTTTGCTTTGGCTCCATCCCTTCATTCTGTCTGGAGTTATTTCTCCACTGATC
>NW_011495027.1:165734-165856 GCF_000754665.1 Bison bison bison | reverse complement strand
TTGCCTTTTCATATTGTTCATGAGGTTCTCAAGGCAAGAATACTGAAGTGGTTTGCCATTCCCTTCTCCGGTGGACCACATTCTGTCAGACCTCTCCACCATGACCTGCCCATCTTGGGTTG
>NW_011495027.1:161763-165634 GCF_000754665.1 Bison bison bison | reverse complement strand
ACAGGCATGGCTTAGTTTCACTGAGTTAGACAAGGCTGTGGTCCTAGTGTGATTAGATTGACTAGTTTTCTGTGAGTATGGTTTCAGTGTGTCTGCCCTCTGATGCCCTCTTGCAACACCTACCATCTTACTTGGGTTTCTCTTACCTTGGGCATGGGGTATCTCTTCATGGCTGCTCCAGCAAAATGCAGCCATTGCTCCTTACCTTGGACGAGGGGTATCTCCTCACTGCCACCCTTCCTGACCTTCACCCTATGGTGGGAGACAACACTTCATATGGAAAGGTAGAGTGAGGCCTTCATAAATCTACTCCTCCCTAAAAGCAACAGAAAATAGGTAAAAATAGTCAAAATCAACTTTTTCAAACTCTGGAAATTAGACAAAGATTTGAAAAATATGTGCTTAGTTGCTCAGTGAAATCTGACTCTCTGCAACCCCATGAACTCTAGCCTACCAGGCTCCTCTGTTCATGGGGATTCTCCTGTAAAAATATGGGGAGCATTTATTCAAGAAGCATTGCTGACTTTTGGTAAGAGCAACAGAGTTTATGGACTTATAACCTTATTTCTTCCCATCTCACCATCCTCAGCTCTGCTAAACTGAAAACCAACAACCTTGCAACCATAGTAGCTGTGAAAACCAGAAGTTATATAACTGTTGGAATAGAAGACCAGGTTTGGATCTTGAGAAGTTCCAACCCTAGAGCACTGTCACTATTTGATCTATTTAACAGCTCTCTGGAAAAGTCCCACTTATAGCATGTTGTTCTTACTTTACCAGATTAGGAATTTCCCCTGCAAGAAAATACCTATTCCCAAAGTGTTTGTGGAAATATTCAGCAAAAACTGTTTAACATGAGAGCTGCTTAAGGCTGCAATGTCTATTTAGGTTAAATAAGAACTTGGCTAAAAATTTAAAAGGAAGATCCACGGAACAAGATGTCCAAAGGCGTTTTGAAAAGCTCTGATATATTTCTGGAGTTTTAAAAGTTCATACACACATACAGGACTGGGTGCATCCCTAGTAAAATACTGAAAATCTTTCAGTCTCTCACCACTAGCTGATTTTGAAGCTTTGCCCAGGTAAGAAGTAAAGAATATGTGAGATTGTAAAATTTGAGTGTTGATGGTAAATCCCAGCAAACAGAGCTTCTCAGTAAAGAGTGGAAGACTTATTGGTTCAAGGAAATTAAGGAAATCTTTGACCAATCATCACTAAGTTAACCAAGGGGAAATTTTGGCTACACACTACAGGAAAGGTAAACCTTACAGGTTAGTTCAAGAAAATCATTAACTAACTAAATATGAATACAACAACAACAAAGCAGCCACAGCATCAAACTCTGAAAGCGGGGTTTGAATTCCAGAATTTCCACAGTAAGATATATTTAAAGATGTAAAATGTCCAGCTTTCATCTAAAAAAAAAATAAAATAAAACTCATAAAGTAACAGGAAAGTATGGCCCATACACTGGGGGAAAAAGCAGTATAAAGAAACTGACCCAGAAGGGGTCCAGATGTTGAACTTAATAAACAAAGAGTTTAAATCAGTCATTATAAATATGATGAAACAACTAAAGTAAACTATATCTAAAGAAGTAAAATGAATTATAGCCACAGTGTCTCACTAATACTATACATTGGTAGATAGAAATTATAAAAGAAGCAAATAGACAATCTAGAGTTGAAAAGTACAAAATAAGATAAATTCTTTAGAGGAGATCTACAGAAGATTTGGACTGGTGGAAGAAAGAATCCATGAACTTGGAGTTAATTCATTTTAAATCATCCAGTTTGAGGAACAGCAAGAAAAAGGAAGGCTAAAATTTAGATAGAGTCTCAAAATCTTTTGTCATACCAAAAAAATGTACCAACATATACTGAGAGTATGAGAAGAAGATAAGGGGAAAAAATGGAGAAGAAAAAATATTTGAGGAAATATTGACAAAAAACTTTCCAAATTTTATTACTTAAAATATTATTCTATACATTCAAGAAGTTTGGCAAAACACAAATAAATTAAGTTCTAGGGCAACCACACCATGGCACGTTATAGTCAAACTGTCAGTAGCCAAAGATGGATCATCTTGAAAAAAAGGCAAGAAAAATTACACAAGACACAGGAGATCTTTAATAATCTTTAGCTGACTTTTCATGAGAAAAAATTGAAGACCAGAGGCAGTGGTGTAGCATTCAAAATTTTGAAAGAAAAAGAAAAACTGTCTACCAAGAATTCCATATACAGAAAAACTATTCTTTAAAATGATAGACATAAAGAGAGAATGTGTCACTAGCAAATGTGTCTTATGAGAAATACAAGGGTAGCTTTTTAGGATAAATTGTAAAGGCATCAGATGATAAATCAGATTTGCACAAAGCAAGAAAGAGCCCAGTAAAGTTGACTGTATTTGTAAATATAACTAACAATATTAATGTAGATTGCTTTGAATTAGGTTGTTAACTTTATCTTCAGAGAACAACTAAGAAAACACCTAAAATATTGTAAGTGGAGCAAGAAGGTAATTACATGATACTCTAAAATATATCTATTGAACACAAAGCAGTGATGAGGGATAGACAGAGACATATAAATTATGGAAAATAATTAGCAAAATGGCATAGGCGAAGCTTAATTATCAGAAATTATATTTATTGTAAAGGGGTTAGACACTCCAGTTGAAACATAACTTTTGGCAGAATGGACAAAAATTCATCAAACAACCATTTGTTGTTGCTGTTGTTCAGTGTTAAGTCATGTCTGACTTTTTGTGACTAATCTACTGCAGCAC
The DNA here is from genome assembly GCF_000754665.1 of Bison bison bison. NCBI lineage: Eukaryota > Metazoa > Chordata > Mammalia > Artiodactyla > Bovidae > Bison > Bison bison. Next base: position 162,846 of record NW_011495027.1, on the reverse strand, counting down.
ACAGGCTTCTCTGTCTTTCACTATCTCCAACTACATACATCTATAAAAACATACTGGATGCTTGGGGCTGGTGCACTGGGACGACCCAGAGGGGTGGTATGGGGAGGGAGGAGGAAGGAGGGTTCAGGATGGGGAACACAGGTATACCTGTGGCGGATTCATTTTGATATTTGGCAAAACTAATACAATTATGTAAAGTTTAAAAATTAAAAAAAGACCAAAAAAACCCACAAAAGCATACTTTAGATTCAAATAAAAAGGAAATAATTGAAAATCAAAACAGACTCACACAGAGAAAACAAACTTGTGATGATTTAGTCACTAAGTCATGTCCAACTTTTGAAACACCATGAAGCGTCACCTGCCAGGCTCCTCTGTCCAAGAAATTCTCCAGGCAAGAATACTGGAGTGAGTTGCATTCCCTCCTCCAGGATGTTTTCCTGACTCAGTAATCAAACCTGTGTCTCTGGCATTGCAGGCAGGTTCTTAACTGAAAGAGCTATGAAGGAAGTTTGAAAACAAACTTATGGCTACCAAAGAGGAGAGGGAGGGAAGAAGGGATAAATTAATAACATGAGAATAACAGATAAAAGCTACTATACATGAAATAGCTAAACAACGAGATTTACTGTATAGCACAAGGAATTATAAGAGCCAAAAAAAATGTCCTTTTCGTTATAGGGGACTGGAATGCAAGAGTAGGCAGTCAAGAAACACCTGGAGTAACAGGCAAATTTGGTCTTGGAGTACAGAATGAAGCAGGGCAAAGGCTAACAGAGTTTTGCCAAGAGAACACAGTGGTCATAGCAAACACCATCTTCCAACAACACAAGAGAAGACTCTACACATGGACATCACAAGACAGCAAACACCAAAATCAGGTTGATTATACTCTTTGCAGCCAAAGATGGAGAAGCTCTATACAGTCTTCTCCATCAGCAAAAACAAGTCTGGGAGCTGACTTGTGGCTCAGATCATGTACTCCTTATTGCCAAATTCAGACTTGAAAAAGTAGGGAAAACCACTAGACCATTCAGGTATGAACTAAATAAAATCCCTTATGATTATACAATGGAAGTGAGA
>NW_011495027.1:161180-161663 GCF_000754665.1 Bison bison bison | reverse complement strand
TTAAGGGCCTAGATATGATAGACAGAGTGCCTGATGAACTATGGATGGAGGTTCATGACATTGTACAGGAGACAGGGATCAAGACCATCCCCAAGAAAAAGAAATGCAAAAAAGCAAAATGGCTGTCTGGGGAGGCCTTACAAAAAGTTGTAAAAAGAAGAGAAGTGAAAAGCAAAGGAGAAAAGGAAAGATATATTCATTTGAATGCAGAGTTCCAAAGAATAGCAAGGAGAGATAAGAAAGCCTTCCTCAGTGATCAGTGCAAAAAACTAGAGGAAAACAACAGAATGTGAAAGACTAGAGATCTCTTCTAGTAAATTAGAGATACCAAGGGAACATTTCATGCAAAGATGGGCAATAAAGGACAGAAATGGTATGGACCTAACAGAAGCAAAAGAAGAGGTGGCAAGAATACACAGAACTGTACAAAAAAGATCTTCACAACCTAGATAATCACAACGGTGTGATCACTGACCTAGAGCC
>NW_011495027.1:138131-161080 GCF_000754665.1 Bison bison bison | reverse complement strand
TGGAGGTGATGGAATTCCAGTTGAGCTATTTCAAATCCTAAAAGATGATGCTGTGAAAGTGCTGCACTCAATATGCTAGCAAATTTGGAAAACTCAGTAGAGTCCAAAGGACTGGAAAAGTCAGTTTTCATTCCAATCCCAAAGAAAGGCAATGCCAAAGAAGTCTCAAACTACTGCACAATTGCACTCATCTCAAATTCATCTCACACCCATCTCACACCAGGACTTCCCTGGTGGCTCAGATGGTAAAAGCATCTGCCTACAATGCAGGAGACCCGGGTTGGATCCCTTGGTTGGGAAGATGCCCTGAAGAAGGAAATGGCAACCCAGTCCAGTATTCTTGCCTGGAAAATCCCATGGAAGGAGGAACCTGGCAGACTACAGTCCATGGGGTCGCAAAGAGTCAGACATGACTGAGCAACTTCACTTCTTCTTCATAACACGCTACCAAAGTAATGCTCAAAATTCTCCAAGCCAGCTTCAGCAATACATGAACTGTGAACTTCCAGGTGTTCAAGTAATTTTAGAAAAAGCAGACGAACCAGAGATCAAATTGCCAACATCCTCTGGATCATTGAAAAAGCTTCAGAGCTCCAGAAAAAAAATCTGTGCTCTGTTTATTATGCCAAAGCCTTTGAATGTATGGATCACAATAAACTGTGAAAAATTCTCAAAGAGATCGTAATACCAGACCATCTGACCTGCCTCCTGAGAAATCTGTGTGCAGGTCAGGAAGCAACAGTTAGAACTGAACATGGAACAACAGACTGGTTCCAAGTAGGAAAAAGAGTAGGTCAAATCTGTATACTGTCACCCTGCTTATTTAACGTATATGCAGAGTACATCATGAGAAACGCTGGGCTGCATGAAGCACAAGCTGGAATCAAGATTGCTGGGGGAAATATCAATAATCTCAGATATGCAGATGACCCACCCTTATGGCGGAAAGCAAAGAAGAACTAAAGAGCCTCTTGATGCAAGTTAAAGAAAGTGAAAAATTGGCTTAAAGCTCAACATTCAGAAAACTAAGATCATGGCATCCATTCCTATCATGTCATGGCAAATAGATGGGGAAACAGTGGACAGAGTGGTAGACTTTATATTTTAGTGATCCAAAATCACTGCAAATGGTGACTGCAGCCATGAAATTAAAAGACGCTTACTCCTTGGATGAAAAGTTATTAGCATATTAAAAAGCTGAGACATTACTTTGCCAACAAAGGTCCATCTAGTGAAGGCTATGGTTTTTCCAGTAGTCATGTATGGATGTGAGTTGGACTGTATACAAAGCTGAGTGCCAAAGAATTGATGCTTTTGGACTATGGTGTTGGAGAAGACTCTTGAGACTCCCTTGGATGGCAAGAACATCCATCAGTTCATCCTAAAGGAGATCAGACCTGGGTGTTCATTGGAAGGACTGATGTTGAAGCTGAAACTCCAATACTTTGGCCACCTGATGCGAAGAGCTGAGTCATTTGAAAAGAAACTGGTTTCAAAAAGGAAAAAGAGTACACCAAGGCGTATATTGTCACCCTGCTTATTTAACTTATATGCAAAGTACATCATGAGAACGCTGGGCTGGAAGAAGCACAAACTGGAATCAAGATTGCCAGGAGAAATATCAATAACCTCAGATATGCAGAAAACACCATCCTATGGCAGAAAGTGAAGACAAACTAAAAAGCCTCTTGATGAAAGTGAAAGAGGAGAGTGAAAATTTGGCTTAAAGCTCAAAATTCAGAAAACAAAAATCATGGCATCCAGTCCCATCACTTCATGGCAAATGGAGAAACAGTGGAAGCAGCGGCTGACTTTATTTTCTGGGCTTTAAAATCACTTCAGATGGTGACTGCAGCCATGAAATTAAAAGACACTTACTCCTTGGAAGGAATGTTATGACCAACCTAGAGAGCATATTAAAAAGCAGAGACATCATTTTGTCAACATAAGTCCATCTAGTCAAGGCTATGGTTTTTCCAGTGGTCATGTATGGGATATGAGAGTTGGACTGTGAAGAAAACTGAGCACCAAAGAATTGATGCTCTTTAACTGTAGTGTTGGAGAAGACTCTTGAAGGCCCCTTGGACTGCAAGGAGATCCAACCAGTCCATCCTAAAGGAGGTCAGTCCTGGGTGTTCATTTGTGGGAATGATGTTGAAGCTGAAACTCCAATACTTTGGCCACCTGATGTAAAGATTTGACTCATTATAGAAGACCCTATGATGGGAAAGATTGAGGGCAGAAGGATAAGGGGATGACAGAGGATGAAATGGTTGGATGGCATCTCCAATTCAATGGACATGGGTTTGGCTGAATTCCAGGAGTTGGTGATGGACAAGGGAGGCTTGGTGTGCTGCTGTTCATGGGGTTGCAAAGAGTTGGACATGACTGAGTGACTGAACTGAACAGAACTGATGTTGGGAATGATTGAGGGCAGGAGGAGAAGGGGACAACAGAGGAGGAGATGATTGAATGGCATCATGGACTCAGTGGAGATGAGTTTGTATAAGTTCCAGGAGCTCCTGATGGACAGGGAGGCCTGGCATGCTGTGGTCCATGGGGTCACAAATATTTGGACACGACTGAACGACTGAACTGAATTGAACTGTACTGTACAAGGAATTATATCAATATCTTGCAATAACTGGTAATTAAATATAATCCAAAAAAAAATTACTGAATCAATTTGCTGTATACCTGCGACTAACACATTGTAAATTAACTTTTATTTCAAAAAAAAAAAAGAAAGTTTGGGAAAAGATATACCATATAAACAATAACCAAAGAAATCTGGGTAATTAAACTAACAAAAGGAAAATAGATAAACATTTGTAACAGTAACAAAGGAGGCATTTTTGATGATGTAGGAATCATTTCATATACAGATCTAACAATAGAACCCCAGAATAGTTGAAATAAAAACTGATGGAATTGAAATTGTAAAACTAATTGTTAGAGAATCAATCAATCCATTTTTAATAAAGGATAGTACAACAAGGCCTAAGGTCAACAAGAATCTTCTATAATATCTAGACCAACAGATATTTATAGAAGAATCCACCCAACAAAAATGAACACACATTCTTCTTAAATGCACATAGAACATTCTTTAGAAATTACTGTATTCCAGGCCATAAAATAAGCCTCAATAATTTTATAAGAATGGAATCATATCAAGCATATTCTCCAAACATATATAACTCAACAAGAAATTGATAATAGAACAAAATTTTTGAAGTTCATTTGTGTGTGGAAAATGAATAATACTCTCAAAAATTACCAATAAGTCAAAGAAGAAATCACAAGTTTGAAAATTTGATAATATATGAGCAGAAATGCAACATATCAAAGCATACACAGCTCCAGAAGAGCCAAGGCCTAGAACACATCATTCATGAGTTCTCTCAAACATTTAAAGAATAGAATGATTGCCATACTTTCAAAAATACTTTCAAAAAAGAAGAGGAAAATGTGGGGAAAGGATAAGTAAGTACTTCCTAATTCATTATCATTTCAATAGCAAAATTCAGGCAAATAAATCACAAGAAATGAACGCTGGATACAAAAAATATTTTTTACAAATAGAAACACAAAACTGCTCAACAAAATACTAGTAAACAAAACCCAGCAACATATAAAAGAGATTAACCACCAAGACCATGAGGGAATTACCCCAGGAACACAATAATTCAAGTTTGTTTCAACTTCCAAAAAGTCAGTCAATACATTGAACCATACGTGGTGGAAACAGTGGTGTCTCCTATAAAAAGAAAATATGTCCATATCTCAGAACATATGTTATTTGGCAAAATGTATCTTTACATCAGCCAAAGAGTTATGGAATGTTGCTATAGCACTCTTAGAAAAATAACATGCCATATTAATATAATAAAGAATAAACCCCACATGATGGTTTCCATAGACACAGATAAAGTATTTGATAGCATGCAACACACTTTTATGATAAGAACACTCAGCAATCAAGGAAGAGAAGGGAATTTCTTCAATCTGGTAAAAAGCATCATAAAAAACCTGTAGCTGGGCTTCCCTGGTGATTCAGCTATAAATAATCCACCAGCCAATGCAAGAGACATGGGTTTGATTCCTGATCCAGGAAGATCTCATACCTTGCAGAGAAACTAAGTCCATGTGCCACAGCTACTGAGCCTGAGAGCCCCAAATACTGACAATATTTGCAGGACAATACAGCCCCATGTCCTACAACCACTGAAGCCCAAGTGCCCTAGAGTCCATGCCCACAAGAGAAGCCACCACAATGAGAATCTTGTGCACTGCAACTGGAAAGTAACCCCTGCTCACCACAATTAGAAAAAAGCCCTGACAACAGCAAAGACCCAACACAGCCACAAATAAATAAATAAATAAATAAATAATAAAATTATATAAAAACCCTATAGGTAGCATTATACTTAATAGTGAAAGACTGAATACTTCCTTCCTAGGTTCATGAACAAGATCAGGATATTGCTCTCATCACTTCTATTCAACATACACTGTGGGTTTCATTTACAGAAATTAGACAAGAAAAATAAATAAAGGCATTTACATTGTAAAGAAAGAGGTAATCATCTTTATTTTCAGGTGATGTGATTTGTATATAGAAAATTCTAAGAAATTCACAAAAACTATTAGAACTAATAAACAAGTTCAGCAAAGTTGCAAGGTACAAGATCATTGTACAAAATTTAATTGTATCTCTGTAGAGGACTCTTGAGAGTCCCTTGGACTGCAAGGAGATCCTAAAGGAGATTAGTCCTGGGTGTTCTTTGGAAAGACTGATGTTGAAGCTGAAACTCCAACTTTGGCCACCTGAAGCGAAGAGCTGACTCATTATAGAAGACCCTGACACTGGGGAAGACTGAGGGCAGGAGGAGAAGGAGACGACAGAGGATGAGATGGTTGGATGGCATCACCAACTCGATGCACCTGGGTTTCGGTGGACTCCGGGAGGTGGTGATGGACACAGAGGCCTGGTGTGCTGAGGTTCATGGGGTCGCAAAGAGTCAGACACGACTGAGCGACTGAACTGAAACTAGCAATGAACAATTCAAAAATAAAGTTAAGTAGTCAATTCCATGTATAATAATACGAAAAATAAAATATTTCGCAATCAGTGCAGTTAAAAAGTGTAAGACTTGTACACTAAAAGCTGCAAAAATGTTAAAAAAATTAAAATCTAAATAAATGGAATATCATCCCACATTCATGGATAAAATAGACTTACTATCATTAAGATGACAATATTCCTCAAATCAATCTACAGGTTCAGCATAAGTCCAATTGAAATTCTAGCTGACTTTTTAAAAAAATAAAAATAAATTGACAATCAGAACTTAAAATTCACATGGAAATTTAAAGAACGCAGCCAAACTTTCTTGAAAAAGAACCAAGTTCCTGGACTCACATTTTCTAATTTCACAATTTACTACAAAGCTGCAGTAATTAAAATAGAGTGGTACTGACCTAAAGATAAATGAGACTGATGATTCCACATGAAGACATGTGTCATGTGCTTAGTTATGTCCAACTCATTGGGACCCCATGGACTGTAGCCCACAGCCTCCTCTGTCCATGGGATTTCCCAGGGAAGAATAATGGAGACGGCTTCCTATTTTCTACTTCAGGGGGTTTTCCCAGCTCAGGAATCCAACCTGCATCTCCTGTGTCTCCTGCATAAAGATAATTAGATCAGTTGAATATAAGAGTCCAGAAATAAACTCTTCCACTTATGATGAATTAAGTTTTAACAATTATGCCAAGATATTTTAATGTAAAAAGAATCGTATTTTCAACAAATGGTGTTGAAACTATTGAGTTACTACATAAAAAAAGAAACTGCAATCCTACCTTACATCATACAAAAGAATGAACTAAAAATTGGATCATAGACACATATGTAAGGGATAAAATTATATTAGAAAATCTTAGAGGAAAACATAGAAGTAAATCTTTATGACCTTGGGGTAACTAATGGCTTCTTAGATATGACACTAAAAGCCCAAGTGACAAAATAAAAACAAAATAATTAGACTCTAGCAAAATTAAATAATTCTGTGTTATAAAGATCACAAGAGAAGTTAAAAAAACAACCCACAAAACAATGACATACTATTTCACATACACTAGGAAGAATATAGAAAACAGACAATGACAAGTAGCAAAACGTAGAAACAAATTTTCACCAACAGTGAATGGAAAAATAAATTGTGGAATATCTATTCAATGGATTATTCATCAGTAATAGAAAAGAATGAAAGACTGAATGACATGGATGAAACTTGAACATATTATGAAAATTGTAATTAAAAGAAAATGGTCACATATTATACGATTCTATTTATGTAAAATGTCCAGAATGGGTAAATTTATAGAGACAGAAAGTAGCTTAGTAGTTGTATGGAGTTTGGCCACTGGGGAGATGAAGAATGACTGCTAATAGGTATGAAGTTTCTTCTGTGGATGGTAATATGTTCTAAAATTAAGTTGTCACATGATTGCACAACTCAGGGAATATGCTTTTTACAAGCCATCAAATTGTAAACTTTAAATGGGTAAATTTAATGGCATGGTATATCAATAAAACTGTTAAAAAAAAAAACTTGATGTAGCTGTTCTATCCTATGAAACCTGAGTTCTTCTACTTAGCAACAAAGTATAAACATTGGATAAATTGAATAGAATCCTTAAAGGAAAAAACAAATAAAATGTTAATGGGAGAAGGGTGCAACCATACATTTTCACTGGAGGAACATGTTTCTCTGGATCTTGTAATATTCTTGTAAGACTGATAAATGTCAATATTCAAAGAAGGAAAGTAAAAATAGTTCATAAGTCAGGGGGAGTAAAATGCCAAGATTTTTGATTACTTGAAGTGACTAGTTTGATTTGGCAGATATATTGAATGTGAGAAAAGTATTCAGAATAAAGTATGGAAGATTGGGTTAAAAACCATCGAGAGGAAAGACTAGACTCCTACAGAAAGGAATATATATCTTAGATTAGAAAGTTATGAGAGAGACTAGATGCAAAGCAAGAACTATTGGCATCCATTTTCTTTTAATCTCCAAATCACTTGAATAAAAAGACAGGAAAAGGCAAGAGTACCAAAAAATTGTGGGTCTTTAATATAATAAATAACTGCCATCAGTTGATCTTTTGAGAGAATAAGAAGGAAGGAAGTGTTAGTCACTCAGTTGTGTCCAACTCTTTGCAACCACATGGACTGTAGCCCATCAGGCTCCTCTGTCCATGGAATTCTCCAGGCGAGAATACTGAAGTGGGTTGCAGTTCCCTTCTCCAGGGTTTCTTCCTGGGTTTCTTCCTGATGCAGGGATTGAACCTGGGTCTCCTGCATAGCAGGCAGATTCTTTACCGTCTGAATAACCTCAGATATGCAGATGACACTATCCTTACAGCAGAAAATGAAGAAGAAATAAAGAGCCTCTTGATGAAAGTTGAAAGAGGAAGTGAAAAGGTTGGCTTAAAACTCAACATACAGAAAATTAAATCAGATCATGGCATCTGGTCCCATCACTTCATAGCAAATAAATGGAAAACAGTGCAAATAATGACAGACTTTATTTTGGGGGGGCTCCCAAATCACTGCAGATAGTAACTGCAGCCAATGAAATTAGAAGATGCTTGTTCCTTGGAAGAAAAGTTATGACCAACCTAGATAGCATATTAAAAAGTAGATACATTACTTTGCCAAAAAAGTCCATCTAGTCAAAGTTATGATTTTTCCAGTGGTCATTTATGGATGTGAGAATTGGACTATAAAGAAACCTGAGCACCAAAGAATTGATGCTTTTGAACAGTGGTGTTGGAGAACACTCTTGAGAATCCCTTGGACTGCAAGGAGATCCAACCACTCCATCCTAAAGGAAATCAGTCCTGAATATTCACTGGAAGGACTGATGCTAAAGCTGAAACTCCAATACTTTGGTCACCTGATGTGAAAAACTGACTCATATTGAAAAAGACCCTGATGCTGGGAAAGATTGAGGGCAGGAGGAAAAGGGGACAACAGAGGATGAGATGGTTGAATGGCATCACTGACTCAATGGACATGAGCTTGAGTAAACTCCTGGAGTTGTTGATGGGCAGGGAGGCTTGGCATCCTGCAGTCCATGGGGTCACAAAGAGTTGGAAATGACTGAGAATCTGAACTGAACTAAACTGAGCCACCAGGAGAGCCCAACATATAGGACTTATGCACAAATAACCTGTAGAAAATACTGGAGTAAAGATTATGAAAGAAATGTAATTGCTCAATTTGGGACACAAGTATCACCTTTCCTACCGCAAAAGAAAAATCATTTATCTAGCAGACATATTTGCGGTGCAAAGGATGGTTTTCCTATATTGTAAACAGAATTTGAGTTTCAAGTGCATCATATAATACATACATGTCCATAGCCAAGTCACAACCTTGTAAGCAATTGTTATTACACATGTAAAATTTTATTATAACATCAACTACTCTATGCTTTTCAGAGGCCTGACAGCTTAACATAATGCCATGCTTTTATTATAATTTAAAATAATCATATAGGAAACGAATCGCCAGTCCAGGTTCGATGCAGGATACAGGAAGCTTGGGGCTGGTACACTGAGATGACCCAGAGGGATGGTATGAGGAGGGAGGTGGGAGGGGGATTCAGGATGGGGAACATGTGTACACCCATGGTGGATGCATGTTGATGTATGGCAAAACCAATACAATATTGTAAAGTAATAATAATAATAATAAAATTTTTTTAAAAATAAAGTAATCACATAGGTACCAACTGCCTTTGGCAAGATTATCAAGCCCCAGTCACCCTACACCAAAGGTGTCACAATACAGGCTGTAGGAGAACAATCATGAGAAGGCTATTATAAAAAAAAAAATATTATCTAGCTTCTCCTAGTGGCCAGTATCTCCAAAAAACTTCCTTAAGTACGGAAAATAAATGCAGCTCTATTAAAATTCTGACTTGTGCTGTGCTTAGTTGCTCAGTCATGACTCTTTGCAATCCCATATACTGTAGTCTGACAGGCTCCTCTGTCCATGGAATTCCCTAGGCAAGAAGACTGGAATGGATGGCCATGTCCAACTCCAAGGGATCTTCCTAATCCAGGGACTGAACCCTTGTCTTCCACATTGCAGGCAAAGTTTTTACCATCTGAGCCACCAGGGAAGCCCAACATAGAGATTCACTTTTACCACTTCTGGTAACACATTACTGAGGTCCTGGCTCATGCAATAATAAAAGAGGGGAAAAAAAGAGAGTGTGATAATTGGTAAGGAGACAAAAAAAAAAAACACCGTTTTTAAGTTGTGATTTTTTAGACAGAATATCTAAGAGAATCAATAGATAAAAAAATAAGTAAATCTAACAAAGAAGGTGGTCCACTGGAGAAGGGAATGGCAAACAACTTCAGTTTTCTTGCCTTGATAACCCCATGAACAGTATGAAAAGGCAAAATGATAGGATACTGAAAGGGGAACTCCCCAGGTTGGTAGGTGCCCAATATACTACTGGAGATCAGTGGAGAAATAACTCCAGAAAGAATGAAGGGATGGAGCCAAAGCAAAAACAATACCCAGCTGTGGATGTGACTGGTGATAGAAGCAAGGTCCGATGCTATAAAGAGCAATATTGCACAGGAACCTGGAATGTGAGGTCCATGAATCAAGGCAAATTGCAAGTGGTCAAACAGGAGATGGCAAAAGTGAACGTCGGCATTATAGGAATCAGCAAACTAAAATGGACAGGAATAGGTGAATTTAACTCAGATGACCATTATATCTACTACTGCTGGCAGGAATCCCTCAGAAGAAATGGAGTAGCCATCATGGTCAACAAAAGAGTCTGAAATGCAGTACTTGGGTGCAATCTCAAAAACCACAGAATGATCTCTGTTCGTTTCCAAGGCAAACCATTCAATATCACAGTAATCCAAGCTTATGCCCCAACCAGTAATGCTGAAGAAGCTGAGGGTGAACGGTTCTATGAAGACCTAAGAGACCTTTTAGAACTAACACTCAAAAAAGATATCCTTTTCACTATAGGGGACTGGAATGCAAAAGTAGGAAGTCAAGAAACACCTGGAATAACAGACAAATTTGGCCTTGGATTATGGAATGAAGCAGGGCAAAGGCTAATAGAGTTTTGCCAAGAGAATGCACTGATCATAGCAGACATCCTCTTCCAACAACACAAGAGAAGACTCTACACATGGACATCACCAGATGGTCAACACCAAAATCAGATTGATTATATTCTTTGCAGCCAAAGATGGAGAAGCTCTATACAGTCAGCAAAAACAAGACCAGGAGCTGACTGTGACTCAGATCATAAACTCCTTATTGCCAAATTCAGACTTAAATTGAAGAAAGTAGGGAAAACCACCAGACCATTCAGGTATGATCTAAATCAAATCCCTTATGATTATACAGTGGAAATGAGAAATAGATTGAAGGGACTAGATCTGATAGAGTGCCTAATGAACTATGGACGAAGGTTCCTGACATTGTAGGGAGACAGGGATCAAGACCATGACCATGGAAAAGAAATGCAAAAAAGCAAAATGGCTGTCTGGGGAGGCCTTACAAATAGCTGTGAAAGGAGAGAAGCGAAAAGCAAAGGAGAAAAGGGAAGATATAAGCGTATGAATGCAGAGTTCCAAAGAATAGCAAGGAGAGATAAGAAAGCCTTCCTCAGCCAGCAATGCAAAGAAATAGAGGAAAACAACAGAATGGGAAAGACTAGAGATCTCTTCAGGAAAATTAGCCATACCAAGGGAACATTTCTTGCAAAGATGGGCTTGATAAAGGACAGAAATGGTATGGACCTAACAGAAGAAGAAGATATTAAGAAGAGGTAGCAAGAATACACAGAAGAACTGTAGAAAAAAATCTTCACAACCAAGATAATTATGATGGTGTGATCACTCACCTAGAACCAGACATCCTGGAATGTGAAGTCCAGTGGGCCTTAGAAAGCATCACTATGAACAAAGCTAGTGGAGGTGATGGAATTCCAGTTGGGCTATTTCAAATATGGAAGATGATGATGTGAAATTGTTGCACTCAATATGCCAGTAAATTTGGAAAATTCAGCAGTGGCCACAGGACTGGAAAAGGTCAGTTTTCATTCCAATCCCAAAGAAAGGCAATGCCAAAGATTGCTCAAACTACCACACAATTGCACTCATCTCACATGCTAGTAAAGTAATGCTCAAAATTCTGAAAGCCAGGCTTCAGCAGTACGTGAACCGTGAATTTCCAGATGTTCAAGCTGGTTTTAGAAAAGGCAGAGGAACCAGAGATAAAATTGCCAACATCCGCTGGATCATCAAAAAAGCAAGAGAGTTCCAGAAAAACATCTATTTCTGCTTTCTTGACTATGCCAAAGCCTTTGACTGTGTGAACCACAATAAACTGTGGAAAATTCTGCAAGAGATGGGAATACCAGAACACCTGACCTGCCTCTTGAGAAGCCAATATGCAGGTCAGGAAGCAACAGTTAGAAATGGACATGGAACAACAGACTGGTTCCAAAGAGGAAAAGGAGTACGTCAAGGCTGTATATTGTCACCCTGCTTATTTAACTTCTATGCAGAGTACATCATGAGAAACGCTGGACTGGAAAAAACACAAGCTGGAATCAAGATTGCCGGGAGAAATAGTCATAACCTCAGATATGCAGATGACACCACCCGTATGGCAGAAAGTGAAGAGGAACTAAAAAGCCTCTTGATGAAAGTGAAAGAGGAGAGTGAAAAAGTTGGCTTAAAGCTCAACATTCAGAAAATGAAGATCATGGAATCCACTCCCATCACTTCATGGGAAATAGATGGGGAAACATTGGAAACAGTGTCAGAATTTATTTTTCTGGGCTCCAAAATCACTGCAATGGTGACTGGAGCCATGAAATTAAAAGACGCTTACTCCTTGGAAGGAAAGTTATGACCAACCTGGATAGCATATTGAAAAGCAGAGACATTACTTTGCCCACAAAGGTCCATCTAGTCAAGGCTATGGTTTTTCCAGTGGTCATTATGGATGTGAGAGTTGGACTTGAAGAAAGCTGCATGCTGAAGAATTGATAGTTTTAAACTGTTGTATTAGAGAAGACTCTTAAGAGTCCCTTGGACTGCAAAGAGATCCAACCAATCCATCCTAAAGGAGATCTGTCCTGGGTGTTCTTTGGAAGGGCTGATGCTGAAGCTGAAACCAATACTTTGGCCACCTCATGTGAAGAGTTGACTCATTGGAAAAGACCCTGATGCTGGGAGGGATAGGGGCAGGAGGAGTAGGGGACAACAGAGGATGAGATAGCTGGATGGCATCACTGACTCGATGGACATGAGTTTGAGTGAACTCCGGGAGTTTGGTGATGGACAGGGTGGCCTGGCGTGCTGTGATTCATGAGGTTGCAAAAAGTCGGACACGACTGAGCAACTGAACTGAACTGAACAAATGATTTTGGCATAATTAAGAAACATGAATTAACAGTATCCATATGCTGTCAATAAATATATAAGAAGTTTTGGGAGAAAAAAGTAATAGTCACATCAGCAATGAGACTTATATATAGGAACAATTACATTTTTCTTAATAAAAGATTATAAAAAGAAAGAAAATCTAAATAATTGAAGAGATACGTCAAATCAGTAGGTGGAAAGGTTTAAAATTTTCTAGAGATAACAAATTTGTTCAAGTTAGTTCATAAATGTAATGCAATATCAATCAAAATCTATATGGCTATTTCATTAAATTTTATAAGGCAATCCTGATATTTATACATCAAAGAGTAAAAATGAAGAATAAAAAGGAAGGGTTTCGATAATACTAGACTTGAGGGGATTCTTCACAAGCAGCTAAACAATTTTAATGCCTTAAGGCTCAATATATTATTTAAACTGGGATAGATTAACAGACCTGTAGAACTTTAATAAGAGCCTAGATTTTGCAATTATGCAATCTAGATCTATGATGGAAATGGCAAAGGTGAAAACATCAACTATTTGGTAAATAGTTCTGGATCCATTGATCTTCTTTGCACACATACTACACAGGAAAAGTGGATTTTACTTGTAAAAGGCAATAGCAAAATTTTAAATTTATAGAATAATTTAGAGGAACATCTTTTTCAGCTGGCAATATAATACAAGGATAGTGAAACAAGACTCAGAAACTACAGTCATAAAAGAAAATATCAATGTATATGTCTATATTTATAAAACAAAAGTAAGAAAAAGAAAAGTAATGTTAACTCACCATGAACATGCATATAGCTTGGGAGGAAATATTTGCACATCATGTGATCAACAAAGAAGCAATATTCAAAATATATAAAGCATTTCCATAAGTCAAAAGCAAAAGAACACAACCAAAAAAGAGGCAAAATTTTGAAGAGCATTTTACAGAGAAGATTGTCGTCCCTTGAAATTAATAGAAATGTGAATTTCAAAGTACAATGTTATATTCATCAGCTTGGAACAAAACAAAGATCACATGAGGAAAATGTGAAAAAAAATGCAGATTTACACACCCAGAAAGTAGGCATGTAAATAGACAGTCATTAGCAAGAAATTTGACCATCTGCGGGAAAACCAGAGTATATTCTTCAAACTAGTAACTCCATTATTAAAAAATCTTCAGTGCAACATGAATACAAGGAAACACAAACAAGACCATTCACTGCAACACTGTGTGCAAAAGTTGGTGCTTCCCAGGTGGCTCAGGTGGTAAAGAACCCACTTCCCCATGCGGGAGATGCAGGTTCGATCCCTGGTTCCGGAAGACGACCTGGAGGAGGAAATGGTAATCCTCTCCAGTATTCTTGCTGGGAGAACAGTCCACGGTGTTATAAACAGTCACACAGGACTGAAGCAACCGAGCACATAGAAACGAATAATATGCATTATGGCTATACAAATACACAGTAAAAGTAAAAACACACATATGGAAATGGCACACAGAAAACTCAAAATGATAAATATGTCAAAGGAAGAAGGGCAAAATGGGGTTGCAAAGAGATATGTGTTGAATTTCCAAATATATGTGTAATGTTTTCTCTCTTACAAAGAAGGTCTGGAGAAAATATGGCAAACAAAATTTCCAAAACTTAGTATTGGGATACCAGCATTTATTAAATTATTCTTTAATTTTTGGTATTTTGAAGTTTTCTATAATAAAAGCAGAAAAGAACTCAGGTGAACTTTGAGCCTTTGAAGTGAGGAGAAAAGCAGTGACAAAGCTATACAAGGAATTGTAAAATATCAAGAAAAGAGGTTTCAGTTTTTAAGACCAAATACTGCTCCCCTCCAAAAAATAAAGTTTAAAATAATAAACTTAGGAATCTTTATATTTTCTTTGATCTCCAGTTCTAACCTAAATTTCTCAGTTTTAATATATTCTTCATTCAGAATGTGATCCAAACTCTGGCATCTTTACTGAATACTAGATATGCATGCATTTGTTTTTAAATGGAAAAAATCTGGTTTTATAAACATCAAATATACCATGCATCCCACAACTGGAATATGGTAATAACATGCCCCTTTATAGCTTATAAGATTTAATGTGATGTTCTAAAGAGTTCAAATGCAGATTAAAAATGTATAATATATTGAGATGGATAAGAAAGGATTCACCCTTGAAATACATTGGCCGAGACAATTGAGAAGAATATTTCAATCTCTGACTGAATGAAGATATACTGAACAAATTGGCTCAGTAGAAAAGCATCACTATAAGTGATAAGAAAAATGGGCTCTGGCACATGAAACTGAATGAAGAGAGTGTACATTTATGCACCTTCCCGGAGTTATTTGTGTGAGACAGCTCTGTGAATGCCATTGGGGATCAGCTTTAACTCTGAAGTTTTCTGAAGTTTGTATATATACACACACACACACACACACACACACATATATATGTGTGTGTGTGTGTATATATATATATATAAAACCATATATGGTATATATATATGCATATATATATATATATACACATACCATCTGTGACTTAGAAAGGGAAACTATCAATTTTGATTATCTAAGCTTAGTGCATACTATGTTGCCTAAAGTGTATTATTGCTTGGAGAGTCAATGGAGTGAATGAGACAGAATCCAAATTTAATAAGAAATAAATTAAGTTCAAAGAACACAATGAGTAGTAGGAAATAGATGTACTGTGTTTTCTCCAAAGATGGATTAAATTCAAGAGGAAAAGGTCAGGCAATACAAATGATGCCAAGCCAGAAAGCTAACAAGACAAGAGGCATGTGCCAGGTACAATTAGATGTCTGCCAGAGTTCATAGAATCAGTTCAGTCTCTCAGTCGTGTCTGACTCTTTGCAAACCCATGGACTGTAGAATGCCAGGCCTCCCTGTCCATCACCAACTCGGGGAGTTTACTCAAACTCATGCCCATTGAGTCAGTGATGCCATCCAACCATCTCATCCTCTGTCGTCCCCTTCTCCTCCCACCTTCAATCTTTCCCAGCATCAGGGTCTTTCCCAATGGGTCAGTTCTTTGCATCAGGTGGCCAAAGTATTGGAGCTTCAGCTTCAACATCAGTCCTTCCAATGAACACTCAGGACTGATTTCCTTTAGGATGGACTGGTTGGATCTCCTTGCAGTCCAAGGGACTCCCAAGAGCTTTCTCCAACACCACAGTTCAAAAGCATCAATTCTTTGGCACTCAGCTTTCTTTATAGTCCAACTCTCACATCCACACATGACTACTGGAAAAACCTTGACTACATGGAACTTTGTGGGCAAAGTAATGTCTCTGCTTTTTAATATGTTGTCTAGGTTGGTCATAGCTTTTCTTCCAAGAAGAAAGCGTCTTTTAATTTCATGACTGCAGTCACCATCTGCAGTGATTTTGGAGCCCCAAAAAATAAAGTCTGCCACTGTTTCCACTGTTTCTTCATCTATTTGCCATGAAGTGATGGGAGTGGATTCCATGATGTTCGTTTTCTGAATGTTGAGCTTTAAGCCAACTTTTGCACTCTCCTCTTTTACTTTCATCAGGAGACTTTTTAGTTCCTCTTCACTTTCTGCCATAAGGGTGGTGTCATCTGCATATCTGATGTTACTGATATTTCTCCCAGCAATCTTGATTCCAGCTTGTGTGTTCATAGACTACACAGTGTTCAATCCCAAAGTTTTTCTTTGCTCTGCTTTCAAAAAGGAATTGGAGCAATCAAGATTCATAAGGCAACAGATACCCTCAAATATAGAAACACAGGCATATTGACCTTAACTGCTTGTTTTAATGTAAAAGACTGGACTAACCATCAATGAAAGATGATTTGTCCATATATGCAGAAAATAACTTTTTAATTGTGCAGTAAAACTGCTGGAGTGTGGTAATGACAGTGCAAAAATCAGAAATTTTTTCTAAGTCTCCTCTTAGGTTTATGCTTTGTCCCCTACTGTGAAATAAATATAAAGCAGTACACTCGCATTGTAGTGGCATTAAGGAGCTTAGTTTATAAATCCATAGAAGACTTTGAATACATTCTCAACATAAAGGTAACATTATTTATTCATTTAGCAAATACTATTACAGCCTTTACAATGTGCTGGTTCTGGTGTAAATACTTAGAAAACAGGCTTGCCTGATTCTTACTACAACCCTGTTAGGTAGATATTATAATCTTCACCTTAAAGACAGAAAACTGAGGTGAAATATGTGACTTGCTCAAAGTCATATGGTGGAAAAGGCAGTTTAATCCAAATCTATGATCTGAATAACTACAACTATGACTACTACTATTACTGCTACTACACAAACACACACATTCTAAGTAAGAAACCCAATGCTTATAGTTGAACTTTGGGAGGAAGTGTTGTAAGGAAGGTTTATGGAAATGGGTAAGATGTACTACAGAGATGAAAAACAAAAGATGAATATAATGGAGAAAAAATAAATGGTTCTTCCTCCCTTCTGTAATTTTTGCCAGAATTTTATTTGCAGTGCAGAATAATAAGTCCTAGAAGCAAGATACCCCACTGTCATCCCTAAAATGTTTGAACATAAGACTGAAAAATGAATGCAAGGACTTCAAAGAAGTAGAAAAAGGAAAAATCTATTTACCTTATTCTGTTATGTTTGTTGTTGATGTTGTTCATCCACCCAGTCTTGTCTAACTCTTTGCAACCCCATGGACAGCAGCACTCCAGGCCTCCCTGTCCCTCACCATCTCCCAAAGTTTGTCTAAGTTTCTGTCCATTGCATCAGTGATGCCCTCCAGCCATCTCATCCTCTGATGCCCTCTTCTTCTGCCCTCAAACTTTCCCAACATCTGGGATTTTTCCAGTGACTCGTCTTTTCTCATCAGGTGACCAAAATACTGGAGCTTCAGCTTCAGCATCAGTCCTTCCAATGAGTATTCGAGATTAATCTCCCTTAGATTGACTGGTTTGATCTCCTTGCTGTCCTCTCAGGAGTCTTCCCCAGCACCACAGTTCAAAGGTATCAATTCTTTGGTGCCCTGCCTTTATGGTACAACTTTCACAAGCATACGTGACCACTGGGGAGACCATAGTCTTGACTATATGGACCTTTGTCGGTAGAGTAATGTCTCTGCTTTTCAACACACTGTCTAGGTTTGTCATTGTTTTCCTGCCGAGAAGCAATCCTCTTCTGATTTCAGGGCTGCAGCCGCCAGCCACAGTGATTTTAGGGCCAAGAAGAGGGAATCTGTCACTACTTCCACCTTTTTCCCTTCTATTTGCCATGGAATAATGGGGCCAGATTTCATGATCTTAGTTTTTTTAATATTTAGTTTTAAGCCAGCACTTTCACTCTTCTCCTTCACCCTCATCAAGAGGCTTTTTAGTTCCTCCTCATTTTCTGACATTAGAGTGGTATCATCTGTATATATAAGGTTGTTTATGTTTTTCCCGTCTGATTCCAGCTTGTAACTCATCCAGGCTGGCATCTCTTATGATGTGCTCAGCATATAGGTTAAATAAACAGGGTGACAGCAAACAGCTCTGTCATATCCTTTCTCAATCCTGAGCCAATCAGTTGTTCCATACAGAGTTCTAACTGTTGCTTCTTGACCTATCATGGTAAATAGTATCAAATACTCATAACAATGGAAATTTAATGACATAGGTAGAGGACTTTACCAGAGTCCATTCTTAACCACTGAATTAATGTTGATAAACATTTTATTTAATAACTCATTAAAATAGCTCTAATTTAAAATGCTAGAAAAGTCTGGTACTTGAAGTAACATGACTCTCCTGATAGATCAGTTGGTAAAGAAGCCACCTGCAATGCAGGACATTCCAGGTTGGATTAATGTCATGTACTCTCATATTAATAACATGTTCAATTAATTACTCTCTACTAGATGCTTTGGGAATACTGAGGGATTTATTAAATGTAATTTTTGCTGGAAAAAAAAAGCTTATAGCATAGTATAAGCTATACGGATCCATGTATGAATAAAGTAGGTAACAATCCAAGTTGAGTATGAAGTAGATTGGTATATATTGTATCCATAAAGCTGGCAGGAATTGGATACTCTAGAATGAATGGAAGTTTTCCCAGTTGGTACTAGTGGTAAAGAACCTGCCTGCCAATGCTGGAGATGTAAGAGGTGTGGATTAGATCCATGGGTCAGGAAGATCCCTTGGAGGAGAGCCTGGCAATCCACTCCAGTATTCTTGCTTGGAGAATCCCATGGACAGAGGAAGCTGATGGGCTACAATCCATAGGGTTGTGAAGAGTCAGACAAGACTGAAGCAACTTAGCATGCACGCATGGAGAAGGAATGGAACTGTTTCTTAAAGGAAATAACATAGTCGTTGGAGGAAATATTGAATTTAAGTTAGAAAAGATGAGAAACCAAGATAGAAAGAGTAGATTTGCGAGATGATGATTTGGAGTGTGGGCTCTAGAAGTTGACATATGGAGTTCTTACATAATACACAAGGGCTTGAGCAAGTAATTTAAATTGTTTTTCATCTTTCAAAAATAAAGATAATATTAGCACTTGTTTTGAAAGGTTTTTTTAATAAGATTTAAAAGAGGCCAACTTAATATTGAGAGTCAAGAACAGTGACAGCAGAAGGGTATTAATAAGTTTAATTGTTAATCTTATTATTAATACTTATAGAGAATAAATATAAAATAAAATAATGAGATGGATTTACAAGTTATTTTCACTTTGACTCATGATCACTAATTTCATAAATTTCAGTAAATCCATAATCATAGGATGGAAATTGCATGTAGATAGAAGAAATATAGTGATTTAGCAAAAATTAATCTTAAAAATTCAAATCAGCAATCCAAGGCCCATTCATGCATTTTTCTTTCTCTCCACTCCAGTTTTTTTCTTTACATAAGCTGAGAACCTTAGCTCAGAGGTACAAGGAAAAGAAAGAGGGAAAGAGAAATAGAAAGTCTAAATAGCTGGTAAACTTGAACAGTGCTGAAAAAGAATATCCAAACAACTGTCAAATGTATAAGAAGCCCTTTTATTAACCAGATGCTACCAGGCCCAAGCAAACACAGAAGAGCGGCCCCAGCACGATGTGCTGCTTTGCTTTGACAGGTCTGATTTATGAAACAGATGATTTGTTATTTATTGATCAGAGACGGATTCTACTCACAGAGTTAAGAAGAAGCTTGATAAAAGGCAATCATGCATCTCATTTGGTTACGAGTAAAAATACCGTCTATTGGCTTGCTGTGTCAACTGACTTTGATGCTACAAAATCCAGATGTTCAACATGTGAAAACTTCAGAAACAAAACAAAACAAATCAAAATGAGCCTCTCCTGCCACAAAAGAGAGAGAGAGACAAAAAAAAAAAAAATTCAAAACATGTCCCATAGAAAAAAGAACTCATCAGGACCAAAGAATATAGTTTGAAATGTATTTTCAATAGAGGATGAGAAAGATGCACTGAATTGTTTTTCATTCTTTCATTTATTTAATGATTATTTATTGAGGTCTCGCTATGTGTAAGGAGTGTGGGAAGCACTGCCTTGGCATTTAAAGTGTCCTATATGCAAATTCAGAATTCCAGGAAATTATTAATTCACATAAAATTTTACCAAAATGCTCAAAGCAAGCCTGATACCTTTTCATCTTCTACAATATCAAAGCTTCAATTAAGTTTATTTTTCACTCTTGGTATCATAACACAGTTGCCTTTTTTTTTTTTTTTTTTTCTTATTCAGGAAATACCTTCAGCTTTGTTTTTCTCTCCAATCAGCCCAGCGGAAAGCTATGTATAACTGGGTTTTGAGATAAGACACATGACGACTCAGTCTAGAAGCATGGAACTTTTTATATCATAATTTAGTTTAGTTTAGTTGCTAGGTCATGTCTGACTCTTGAGAACGATGAATGTAGTCTGCCAGGCTCCTCCCTCCATGGGATTCTCCAAGGAAGAATACTGGAGTGGGTTGTCATTTCCTTCTCCAGGGGATCTTCCTGACCCAGGGATCAAAACCAGGCAGATTCTTTATCTACTGAGCTATGAGGGAAGCCCATCTTGAAATTTAGTGTATTTTAATTAAGATGCTGAAGTTTAACAGCATTGACTATACACAGTGATTTTATATTTTACCCAAAGCTATTAATGATCAAAACACTAAGTCTACTTTGTCATTTAAGGGTTTAGGACTTGTTTTCCCCGTTTCTTAAATACGCTTTAAAAACAGGAAAGAGAACTATCTTATTGTCTGAAGTTAGATGTTAATTTTTTTTTTCCCCAACAATTTTTTTTTCTGGGAATGAGGTTATTCCAGATGGAGTGACAAATATGTTTGAGGGTAATTTAGTTTCTCTTAATTCATTTTGGCTAGTATTATAAAAACAGATCTTTTCTAGCTCGTAGTTCTTAGAAATAGATGAGAAGAAACTAACACCCTTGTCTTTTAGTTTAACAAAACTAGTTAAACAAGCACCATATCATGGATAATACAGTCATTATCATTATAAGAGCACTAACTTATAGAGTTGATAGCAAGAATCTTAGTCAATGATAATGAGCTGCCACATTTGCAGTACTATCATACAGAGGCTTGCCTTCAAAACCAAAATTTCTCAGAAACAAGAAATTCACCAGCTTGTTTGTCTTGATTATAAAATATAGCAGAGTTTGGTATAAATTTCATGCAGCCATGAAATTAAAAGATGCTTCCTCCTTGGAAGAGAAGAGTTATGACAAATCTAGGCAGCATGTTAAAAAGCAGAGACATTACTTTGCCAACAAAGGTCCATCTATGGTTTTTCCAGTTGTCATGTATGAATGTGAGAGTTGGACCATAAAGAAAGCTGAGCCCTGAAGAACTGATGCTTTTGAACTGTGGTGTTGGAGAAGACTCTTGAGAGTCCCTTGGACTGCAAGGAAATCAAACCAGTCAATTCTTAAAGGAAATTCGTCCTGAAGATTCATTGGAAGGACTGATGCTGAAGGTGAAGCACCAACACTTTGGCCACCTGATGCAAACAGCCGACTTTTTAGAAAAAACCCTGATGTTGGGAAAGATTGAAGGCAGGAGAAGGGGATGACAGATGATGAGATGGTTGGATGGCATCACCGACTTGATGGACATGAGTCTGAGCAAGTTCCAGAAGTTAGTAATGGACAGGGAACCCTGGAGTCCTTTAGTCCATAGGGTCACAAAGAGTCAGACATTTCCGAACAACTGAACTGAACTGATGGTTTAAAATGTATTGACTCTGGAATTAGACAAACTTGGATTTCATTCTCAGTACTGCCTCTTAAAGTAGCATCAGTTGACCTCTGTGAATCTTCTCTATCAGTCATTTTGGGATTGTGATTCCTAACACTAAGGTTTGTTGGCTTGATGTTGGGTTTAGACCATTTCTTTTAAAAATATAATCTTACAACATGGTTAGAACCATGCTTGCCCCTGCTAAATATTTAAAAAGAAAATGTTTAATTTGTTCTTCATTACTGACCTTATAAGGCTAAGGATATTAAGTAGATGATTGAGAATGTCAAAGAAAAGTCAAAGCAATCAGAATCTTCTTTGGTACTCTATTAAACAGCATTTGTTTTTCTGAAGAATATTGTCCTTCGCTAGTCCACAAGTTTATTGGATATAAAATCAGTGAATAGTTAGAACAAGATGGCAGAGGAGTAGGTGGACATGGAGTACTTCTCTCTCCATGGATACATCAGGAATACACCTTCAGACACAGAAGTGCATGTAGAACACCAGCTGAAAGTGGACAGGAGTACCTGACCAGTGGAAAAGAATATATAGAACCAGGCAAATCCTGGTAGGATGAAGAAACTAGAGCGTAAAACAGGAGTGTTAGTAGGACTGAACCTGCCTTAGGTAGGTGGGGTAACTGAAGCAGGGGTCCGATCCCCACATTGGGGCAATTGCCTGAGTCAGAGGAGAGACATTTAAGGCTGAGAGTGAAACAGATGATCTGTGGAAGCCCAAAGGGAATGAGAATCAGCCAGTCCTTGCCGCAGCCATACATACCCTGGACAGGGACGCAGGTCTCCTGGAAGACGCAGTATCTGGGATCTGGAGTTTAGGGATTGTGGAGCAATCCCAGGGTGAGGGCTGCTGTTAACTGCAGAGAGACGGATTGAGGGGATGAGAGAGAGGAGACTGTGATGGGAAATGCCTGTGGAGGAAAGCCAGGAAGCCATGGAAGCAAGGTGATACTGCTGAGTCATGCATAGGGGGTGGAACCATCACCACAGCCTCTCTCTCTCCACGTGCCAGCATCAGCAGCTGAACAATAGACAGCCTGGCCCATCAAAAGCCTGACACACTGAACACAGAGCAGGATCCCATCCAGGAGTCTCCTTTAAGTGACTGATGCATTGATCTTCAGAGTAAGACCCTAGCCAGGGGGAACCTCTATGTGCCTGATGCACAGAACAGCAGAGAAGGACCCTAG
>NW_011495027.1:136505-138031 GCF_000754665.1 Bison bison bison | reverse complement strand
ACCCAGACAAGAAAGCCCTCTAAGTGCCTGAACGTGCAGGCCTATGGAGAAAGACTGGCCAAAGAGGCCTGCTGATCACCAGCTACAAGAGGCTTGAAAAGAGAGTCGTTACTCCTGCGGTGGAGGCAGTCCATATCCCTGCACAGTTGGCACTGCCAGGGTCCCTGAAAGCCTAGCAGCTGTGCCACCATCATGCTCAACTCTCACTGGGGCAGACCTGCCACAGGCAAAAAAAGTCTTTTGTTTATGTGTGCAGGGTCACTTTGGTAATGTCCAACACTGCAACCCTTAGACTGGCCTGCCAGGCTTCTTGGTCTGTGAGAGGGGTTCTCCAGGCAGGAATACTGGAGTGTATATTGGCCAATACTGGTTGCCATACCCTTCTAGAGCACTATATTTCCTGCTGCCATAGCTGCCAACCCCCCTGAGTATCTGGTGCTGCCAGAACCCCTGCAACCCAAGCAGGTCACCACCTCCTCACCTGGCCCTCACAGGGGCAAACCCAAGTCCTCCAGGGCAGCCCCAGGAGCAAATCCCAGTGGACAACCCACATGCACAGGTGGAAATAAAACCACAATTGAAACCCAGGGCTAGTGTGCCTAAGGAAGAACCCAAACCTTCCCACCAGCTGTACAAGCTGCAGATTAAATCCACATGATCAACTAGCCAGATTCTGTCTGTGGCATATATAAAATATTATTGACAGCTCCCACAGAACACAATAGTTGTGATAGCTTCTATAGACATTGGAGGCAAGAGCACACAGGAGTAGGACCAGATTAGAATCTGAGCTGCCCCAACAGCAGGTCAAGAGATCAGCACAGTGTTGGAGGACATCCTAGGGAGGTGAGGTGGACTGTGACTCCCAGCGAGGAAAAAGGACTCTGACAGCAGTGACTCAATAAAAGAATTTATTATACTTATATTTTGACTTGTTCTATAGATTCTTGTAGATTTTTTATTTTTTTTTCCTTTTTTCCCACTCTGCTGTAGTTGTTTATTTTATTAGCATTATGAAAACTAATTAAGCTTTTGAGCATTTTTTTCTCAGTCACAATTTTTATTGTTGGTATAAATCTCTGCCTCTACATTGAGCTTTTGCAGTTCTGTGGAGTTTCCCTTTTTTCTTTCTTTTCTCTTTTTCTATTTTTAATTTTTCAAACCTATTATTATATTTTCTACATTTATTCCTTTGTTTGCTTTTCCTACTGTTCTTTTCCCCTTGCAATTAATCTTTAATGTATGCAAATTTTTTTATCTTCCTCAGTTTAACTTTGCATATCTATTCTTTCTTTATTTTCTTTCTTTCCTTTCCTTGCAATATATTTGTTAGTTTTATTTTCATTGCTTTATTCCCCAATTGGCACCTTAGTTTTGTTTTCCTGTTTGTGCTTTAGTTTTCTTCTTAACTGGTAAACACTTTTTATTTCCTTTGTTCACTGGGTCAATCTACTGTATTTTATTTTTGTTGGACTGTTTTGACTTTGCTGATGGGTGTGTGTATATATATATATATATATATATAT
>NW_011495027.1:130479-136405 GCF_000754665.1 Bison bison bison | reverse complement strand
TGTGTATTCCATTGTTTTAATTATTATTTGCCTGATTTTGTAACTGCCATTTGTGTGGGGTTCATCATTTTTGTATATTTCTCATTTTTGTATATTTGTTTTAAGCTCACTTAATGTCACAACAAACCACTTGTGGAATCTTGGTTCCTGACCAGAGATCAAGCCCTGAGCCTTTGGAGTGGGATCCTAGACTACCAGAGAACTAAGCCTAGGAAGTATCAAATAGTGAAAACTCACACAAAGGAAACCACTGGAATACAAGACCTGGCATCACCCAACCATCAGTAGCACCCTATGCAGGACACCTCATCTAAACAACAGACAAAACAAAAATACAAACTCAATCATCCACAGATACAATTCCCACCCCACTCAGCCTTGTCCATCAAAGGAAAAACAAACAAACAAACAAAAACTAGGACAAATCTCACACTATACCCAAGCTTAAACAAACCACTGAACCAACCTTTTGAGGGCAGAAACCAAAAGGAAGAAAGAATTCAACTTTGAAACCTGGGAAAGGAGACCTCAAACACAATAAATTAAAAAAAATAATAATAAAAAGGCAGAGAAATACTACACAAATGGAGAAACAAACTAGATACACAGAAGTCCAAATAAATGAAGAGGAAATAGACAAACTACCTGAAAGAGAATTCAGAATAATGATAGTAAAGATGATCAAAACCTTGAAAATAAAATGGAGAAAATGCAAGAATCAATTTTTTATTAAGAATTAATTTTAAAAGACCTAAAAGTATTAAAGAATAAACATACAGAGACAAACAACACAATTACTGAAATTAAACAATACTGTGAAAGTGAAAGTGAAGTCGCTCAGTCGTGTCCAACTCTTTGCGACCCCATGGACTGTAGCCTACCAAGCTCCTCCCTCCATGGGATTCTCCAGGCAAGAGCACTGGAGTGGGTTGCCATTTCCTTCTCCAGGGGATCTTCCCTGACCCAGGGATTGAACCCGGGTCTCCCAAATAACTTCTGAAAAGCAGAATAAAGTACAAAGAATGAAAAGAACTGAGGATAGTCTCAGAGACCTCTGAGACAATATCAAACACACCAACATTTGAATTATAGGGGTCCCAGAAGAAGAAGAGAAAAAGGAAGGGTATGAGAAAATTTTTGGAGAGATTATACTTGAAAATTCCCCCAACATGAAAAATGAAATAGTCAATTAACTCCAAGAGAAACAAAGAGTCCCATACAGGATAAACCCAAGGAGAAACATGCCAAGACACATACTAATCACGCTAACGAAGACTAAACAGAAAGAAGGAATATTAAAAGCAGCAAGGGAAAAGGAACAAATAACATAAATGGGAAACCCCATAAGCTTAACAGCTGACCTTTCAGCAGAAACTCTGCAGGCCAGAAAGGAATGGCAGGATATATTTAAAGTACTGAAAGGGAAAAATCTACAACCAAGATTACTGTACCCAGCAAGGATCTCATTCAAAATTTATGGAGAAATCAAAAGCTTTTCAGACAAGCAAAAGTTAAGATAATTCAGTACCACCAAACCAGCTTTACAACAAATGTAAAAGGGACTTATATAGTCAAGAAATACAAGAGAAGAAAAAAGATCTATAAAAATCAACCTCAAACAATTAAGAAAATGGCAATAGAAACATATATATCAATAATTACTTTAAATGTAAATGGATTAAATGCTCCAACCAAAAGACACACACTGGCTGAATGTATACAAAAACAAGACCCACATATATGCTGTCTACAAGAAACCCACTTCAGACCTAAAAACACATATAGACTGAAAGTGAGAGGATGGAAAAATATATTCCATGTAAATAGGAAGCAAAAGAAAGCTGGAGTAGCAATCCTCATATCAGACAAAATAGACCTTAAAAAAAAGAAGATTATAAGAGGCAAGGAAGGACACTACATAATAATCAAAGGATCAGTCCAAGAGGAAGACAAAACAATTTTAAATATCTAGGCACCCAAGTACTTTGGCCACCTCATGCGAAGAGTTGACTCATTGGAAAATACTCTGATGCTGGGAGGGATTGGGGGCAGGCGGAGAAGGGGAAGACAGAGGATGAGATGGCTGGATGGCATCACCGACTCAATGGACATGAGTTTGAGTGAACTCCGGGAGTTGGTGATGGACAGGGAGGCCTGGTGTGCTGCGATTCGTGGGGTCGCAAAGAGTCAGACATGACTTAACGACTGAACTGATCTGAACTGAGGCACCCAATATAGGAACACCTCAATACATAAGACAAACACTAACAGACAAAAAAGGAGAAATTGACAGGAACAGAGTAATAGTAGGAGACTTTAACACCCCACTCACACCAATGGACAGATCATCAAAACAGAAAATTAATAAGGAAACACAAGCCATAAATGATACATTACATGAGATGGATCTCATTGATATTTTCAGAACATTCCATCCAAATGCACAAGAATACACCTTATTCTCTAGTGCACATAGAACATTCTCCAGGATAGACTACATCTTGGGTCACAAATAAAACCTCAGTAAATTTAAGAAAATTGAAATTGTGTCAAGCATCTTCTCCAACCACAATGCTATTAGTGAAGTGAAGTGAAATGCAGTGAAGTCGCTCAGTCATGTCCAACTCTTTGCGACCCCATCAACTGTAGCCTACCAGGCTTCTCTGTCCGTGGGATTTTCCAGGCAAAAGTACCGGAGTGCATTGCCATTTCCTTCTCCAGGCAAAGCTATGAGACTAGAAATCAATTACAATAAAAAATTAAAAAAAAAAAAAAACACTAAAACACAAACACATGGAGATTAAACA
This sequence comes from Bison bison bison, assembly GCF_000754665.1. Lineage (NCBI taxonomy): Eukaryota > Metazoa > Chordata > Mammalia > Artiodactyla > Bovidae > Bison > Bison bison. The sequence continues at coordinate 133,598 of NW_011495027.1, read as the reverse complement.
ACACGTTTCTAAATAACCAACAGGTTAGTGAAGAAATCAAAAGGGAAATTAAAAAAACTTCTAGAAACAAATCATAATGAAAACACGACAACTCAAAACCTATGGGATGCAGCAAAAGCAGTTCTAAGAGGGAAGTTTATAGTAATACAATCCTACATCAAGAAACAACATAAAGTTTCAGCTGATGCTGAAACTCCAATACTTTGGCCACCTAATGTGAAGAACTGACTCTTTTGAAAAGACCCTGATGCTGGGAAAGAATGAAGGAGGGAGGAGAAGGGGACAACAGAGGATGAAATGGTTGGATGGCATCACCAACTCAATAGACATGAGTTTGAGTAAACTCTGGGAGTTGGTGATGGACAGGGAGGCCTGGCGTGCTGCAGTCCATGGGGTCGCAAAGAGTCGGACATGACTGAGTGACTGAACTGAACTGAACTTTTAAAGCATATGGAGCATAGCATAATACTAATACAGTTCTTAAGGAGGATGCAAAAAATAGTGTGAGGTGTAGGCCACACCTTCAATAAATTTACCATCCAGATAAAATAGAAATTTGATGAAATATAGAAAATATAATATTTGCATAGGTCTTTCACTTTTCAACCTACTTTCAACTTACCTTCTCATGTCACTTACCTTATTCTTCTAATATAATCATGTTACATGGTTATCTCTCTGACTATACTTATCTCTCTTTGAAGGCAGAAGTTTTAGTTTATATCATACAAGATATACAATCACCCATCTTTGCACCCTCAGTCTTCAATGCAGTGTCTAGAATCTTGTGAATTAATGAAGAACTTTATGGTTCTTAAATGGAATAACATCTGTGTGCATCTTCCTCTACCCATCAACTTATTTTATTGAAAAGAGAAACTATGCCTAAAGTCCATTGTATTTCATTCTAAACTCTAATCTCTGAAATAATTTACTATGGATATTAAGTATTTAATAAGTATAATCTATCAATCACAGCTATTGAGAAGGCTCATTAAGATTAGTAGACTATTAAGAACATATAATTCTATTTTTGCTTCCTTCTGTGACCTTACATTAATCATCTAATATTAGTCTTCACATTCAAGTTTAGGGATTTCCTAGTAGTTCGGCTGGTAAAAAATTTGCCTGCAATGCAGGACATGCCAGTTCGATTCCTGGGTTGGGAAGATTATCTAGAGAAAGAAACAGCTACCCACTGCATTATTCTGGCCTGGAGAATTCCAGCGACTGTATAGTCCATGGGGTCGCAAAGACTTGGACATGACTGAGTGCCTTTCACTTTCACTTACTTTCCCCTGAAGAGTTAAATAGTACAAGGCTGAGAATTATCTAAGTTATTATTTTTTAAATGTTTTATAACTAAATAATGCTTTTGACCAAAATCTGGGCATTATTTGTACATTTCTAGCATCTGATAGGAGCTTCCCAAGTGGTGCAGTGACAAAGAATCTGCCTGCTAATGCAAGAGACCTCAGAGATTCAGGCCAAGTCTCTAGGTCAGGAAGATCCCCTGGAGTAGGAAATGGTAACCTGCTGCAGTATTCTTACCTTGAAAATTTCATCAACAGAGAAGCCTTGTGGGCTACAGTACATAGGATTGCAAAGAGTCAGACATGATTGAGTGACTGAACATACACGCACACACACACACACACACGCATACATACACACACACGCATACACACACAAACAGCATTTGATAGACCCAGAATTCAAGCCTAGGGGAAAAATTTAAAAAGGCAACTTGGTTTTAACTCAAATATTGAACAGTAGAAAACAAATGAGTATAAAGAAGTTAAAAATCCCAGAAAGTTCCATTTGCCATGTAACTGTGTTCTACTCCCAAAGAAAATGTCACGAAATGAAGCATCACATTTATATTCCTGAGAATAATACTACTGTATAAAAACTGAGCCATTTTTTAAATATTTGTGAATTTGATCAAAGGTAAAATTTGAAAATAGCTTTTCACTGAGGAAAAGGACAGATTCTTCCTCCAGTCAAAATATTCATTTAAAAAAAAAAAAAACAAATTAACAGATACTGAAGGAATAAGTAACATTTCTCTCTCTCTTTTTTTTTTTTGGTGGCATGAATTGGCAACTCTAGTAGCTATACTATATATGACTGTTGGAAAAACCTTTCAAATTCTCAGGCTATTATTAAATATTACCTTAAGTGAAAATCAAACTAATCTAAAACATACGTTAGTTGTCAAATTAAACCAAAACAATGTCATTGCAAATTCTAAACATGGCCAGAAATGCTATGGCTTAGAAAGCACAATAAACTGTCACAGGAGGAATTCTATACATAAAGCAGATCACCAAATCTAAAGAAATAATACAAACTACAGAGGCAGCTCTCTGACAGGTTTCTCCCATTTTAATGAAACAAGTTTCAGTGGAAAACTTAAAAGATTAAAAACTCACAGCAAAATAACTCCCATACATTTTTCTTAGGGCTGTCTCCACAGCCCCAAATGAAGCAGAGATTTGGCAGTTCTCCCATTATGGGATGAGTGGAGACGGTCAACCTAAATGGAACACAAAAGAAACTGTTTTCTATATTAGTTGCCTACCTTGAGCAAATAAACCTTATACCACCTAAATGTCCAGTTCATGTTATAATAGGTTGACATATACAAGTGTGACTAGGTTTGGCTCCAGAGTAATAATTTCAAGAAACAACACATCCAGATTTAGCAAGTCTCTGGTAATAAATTCCATCTCATTGTATTGAAGTTATAATATTTTTTAATTGTTTAAGAAAATCTATGGAATAGTTTCAGAAGGATAGGTGTTAACTTTCTCTAAATGTTTTGTAGACTTCTGTGAAGCCATCTTGTCCTGGATTTCTGTTTGTTGGAAGTTTTTAAATTACTGCTTCAGTTTCAGTACTGGTAATTGGTGTGTTGATATTTTCTGCTTCTTCCTGGTTCAGTCTTGCGAGATTGTGTCTTTCTAAAAATTTGCCCATTTCTTCTAGGTTGTCCATTTCTTTGGCATATCATTGCTCATAGTAGTCTCATGACCATTTTGTTTCTGTGGTGTCAGTTATTACTACTACTTTTTCATTTCTGATTTTATTATTTGGGGCCTCTCCCCCACCTCTTT
>NW_011495027.1:120105-130379 GCF_000754665.1 Bison bison bison | reverse complement strand
TCCGACTCTTTGCGACCACACTATACAGTCCATGGAATTCTCCAGGCCAGAATACTGGAGTGGGTAGCCTTTCCCTTCTCCAGGGGATTTTCCTGACCCAGGAATTGAACCCAGATCTCCTGCATTGCAGGCAGATTCTTTATCAACTGAGCTATGAGGGAAGTCCAGACTTATATATATATATATATATATATATAAACACAGTGCTTCCCTCGTTCCCTCGTGGCTCAGATGGTAAAGAGTCTGCCTGCAATGCAGGAGATCTGGGTTCAATTCCTGGGTCAGGAATGTCTCCTGGAGAAGGAATGGCTACCCCCTCTAGTATTCTGGCCTGGAGAATTCCATGGACAAAGGAGCCTGGTGGACTAGAGTCCACAGGGTTGCAAAGAGTTAGACAAAACTGAATGACTAACACTTTCATTTTCAGTTCATTTTTAATTTCAGTTATTGTATTTTAAATTCTGTTTTCTTATTCTTTATATTTTCTAATTCTTTGTTAAAAACTCCTAATTTCTCCCTCTGTGCATCCTTCATTTCCCTAGTTTTTTGATCATTTCTAAGATCATTATTCTAAAATCTTTCTTGAGTAGACTGCCTATCTTTATATCATGTAGTTCTTCTTCTTGGGTTTTATCTTATTTCATCATCTGAAACATCTCTCTATCATCTCACTTTGTCTAAATTGCCATATGTATTTTTATGTATATGGCAGCCTGGTTTTGTTTCTTGACCTTGAAGTCCTCTGTAGAAAACAATTGGTATGCCTTCCCCTTCCATCACCCAAGTGCCATGAGCCAGCTATTCCCGAGGAACACCCACTAATGGATGGTGCTGGGTCTTGGCCTTCTGATGAACCGGACTGTGTCTAGGGGCAAATCTTGATTTGGCTATGGACTCAGGAAATCTTTAGGGAACAGGTCTGCTGAGAAGTGAGACTGTGGCCCATCCAGTTTGTTGCTTGACCTGAGGCATCCTAACCCTGGAACCTAAATGCTCTTGAGTGGGGTCAGGTCTTGGTGCCAAGATGTCAGTTTCCAGGAGAGTTCACACTGATGAATACTACCCAGTATGTCAGTCACCAGTGTCTATGTCCCAACAGTGAGATACAGTCACCCCTGCCTCCACAGGAGACCCTCCAAAACCACCAGATAGGTCTGGCTCAGGATCCTATCAAATTACTGTTTTTGCCCTTAGTCCCAGTGCATGTGAGATTTTATGTGCATTCTTTAAGAGTGAAGTTTTAATTTCCCCTAATCCTATGGAGCCCCTGCAGTCAAACCCTTCTGGCTTTCAAAATCAAATGCTCTGAGGGTGCCTCTTCTCAGTGCTGGATGCCTAGGTGGGATGCCATGACACAGGTCTCAGAACTCTCACTCCTGTGAAAGAACCTCTGTAATACAATTATTATCCAGATTCCAGGTCACCCACTCGAGGTGTATGGGATATGATTGTATTGTGAGTCTATCCCTTGTACCCATCTCATTATGGTTCCTTCTTTATATCTTTAGTTGTAGAAGATTTTTTTTTTTCTGGTAGGTTCCAATTTTCATAGATGGTTTTTCTGCAGTTATTAATAGCTGTAATCTTGGTGTGTTCATGAGAGGAGGTGAGCTTAGGTCCTTCTACTCTGTCATCTTGGCCACTTGCCCAAATACGAATGTTCTGGATGAAATTGCTTGCAGTTCAGTGTTTTTAAAATGAAATGTAAATGTGTAACATGATGCTTGCTCTGTACAGTTGTGAGAACTTGAGCCTGCTGCTGAACAGTGTAGCTGTTCAACAAAAAAGCTACCAAATGGCACTACTTAAATTCCCTGGAACCTGAATATCATTAAATAGCTTCCTGTTTCATTGCAAGGATTCATCCCTTTCACCCTTCAGAAGGAGATTCCAGAGCAAGCATCCTCCCAATATGCTCCTGTCACTTTATTATATAAAGGATCTTTTGCACAGATTCCCCTGACTTCATTGCTTTCATCACTTTATTCCCTTTGCTGAAGTCTATTCTTACTCCTTAAAAAATAAAATAAAAACATCACTTCTATTGACAAGATAGGGTCACAATGGGTAACTCCACAGAACATAATTTTCAGAGAAAAAAAAAAATATTTCTGAAAACATTCTATGAGATCACCATCACCCTGATACTGAAACCAGACAAAAATATCACACACACACACAAATATTACAGAGCAATATCACTAATGCACATTGATGCAAATATTCTCAACAAAATACTAGCAAACTTATTTCAACAATACATTAAAATGAAAATACACCATGATCATATGGGGTTTATTCCAAGAATGCAAGAATTTTTCAATATCCACTCATCAATTAATGGAATATACCACAAAGTTGAAGAATAAAAACTATATGATCAATTCAATAGACACAGAAAAAAGCTTTTGATAAAATTCAACCCTGATTCATGACAAAAACAAAGCAAAATTCCAGACAGTGGGTATAGAAGAAACATAATAAAAGTCATGTATGAAAAAACTCATAGCTAATATCATACCCAATGGTAAAAAGTTGAAAAGATTTCCTCTAAGTTAGGAACAAGGCAAGGAGGTCCACTCTTGCCACTTTTCTGTGCTAGTCACAGCAAAGATCAAAAAGTAATAAAAGGAATCCAAATTGGAAAAGAAATTAAACTGTCACTGTTTGTAGATGACATGATGCTACACGTGGAACACCCTTAAGACACACACCAGAAAATGACTAAGCTCATTAAAGAATTCAGTAAAATTACTGGATACAATATTAACATACAAAAATTCTGCTACATTTCTATATCCTAACAACAAAGTATCAGAAAGAGAAATTAGGAAAACAGTCCTAGTTACTATCACAACAGAAATAATGGAATACCTAGGAATAAACCTACCTAAGGAGGAAAAAACCTGTACCCTAAAAACTTTAATGCACTGATGGAATAAACTGAAGACAACAAAAACAGTTGGAAAGATATATTGTGTTCTTGGATGGAAGGATTAATATTGTTAAGTTGACCATACTACCCAAAGCAAAGCAATTTATATATTCAATGCAATCTCAATTAAATTAACAATGGCAATGTTCATAGAACTAGAACATATTTTTTTAATTTTTATGGAAACAAAAAACCTCCAATAGTTAAAGAAATCTTGAGAAAGAAGAAAGGAACTGGAGAAATCAGGCTCCCTGACTTCAGGCTATACTACAAAGCTACAGTAATCAAAATAATATCGCAGTGGTGCAAAAACAGAAATATAGATCAATGGAACAAGATAGAAAGCCCAGACATAAACCCACACACTTATGGCAAACTAATTCATGACAAGAATATACAATGGAGAAAAGACAGTCTCTTCAATGAGTGGCACTAGGAAAACCAGACAACTACATGTAAAAGAATAAGATTAGAACATTCTCTAACACTATATACAAAAATAAGCTCAAAACAGATTAAAGACCTAAATATAAGAGGGGATATTTTAAAACTACTAGAAGAAAACAGAGAACACTCTTTGAAATATTTCGCAGCAATATATTTTTGGATCTGTCTCCTAGAATATTGGAAATAAAACAAAAATAAATCAATGATACTTAATTAAATGTCAAATATTTACAAAGCAAAGGAAGTCATAAGCAAAGTGAAAAAACTATGTATGGAATGGTAGAAAATATTTGCAAATGATGAAACTGTCAAGGTATTAATTTCCAAAACATACAAACAGCTCATATAGCTTAACATCAAAAAACAGACAACTCAATCAAAAATGGGTAGAAGACCTAAGTAGATCTTTCTCCAAAGAAGACATGCAGATGGCTTACAGGCATATGAAAAGATGTTCAATATTGCAAATTATTAGAGAAATGCAAATCAAAACTATAATAAGGTACACCCCATACCACAATGGCCACCATTAAAATATCTACAAACAGTAAATGATGGAGAGGATGTGGAGAAAAGGGAACTCTCCCACACTATTGGTGGGAATATAAATTGGTGCAACCACTATGGAGATCAGTGTGGATGTTTCTTAAAAAACTTTTAAGTTACCATATGATCCTGCAATCCTACTAGGATATATCTGGAGAAAACTCTAATTTAAGAAGATACATATGTATAACTGAATCACTTTGCTGTACACATGAAACTAATAGAATATTGTGAATTAACTATATTTCAATAAAAAATTGTTAAAAATTAATAAATTATAGAAAACCAGAAAATCTATGAAGAAGAGTAAAACAGATTTGTTATGCTGAAAATCATACTCTTTATTACACGTAATTATTGATTAGCTTATTATAAAACAGATACATTAAAAGAGTTATAGGATATCTACAGAGAAAGCGATTTTGCTATGTGAAATTGTTAATGGTAAAAAACAAAAACAAAAACAATGATATCTCTATTACCTATTTGGTTATAAGAGGAAAAAAAGTATTTCAAATCTAATAATATTAAATAAATTTTCAAATTTTTTATGTAAAATAAATTAATTTTGCTTGTTTAAAAAACAAATTATTTTGTTGCTAAACTAATGATTTAATTATGTCAGGAACTTAACTTTTAAAAGCATAACCTACATAAATTATTACTCTTTTTAAAGCTTTCTAAGTATCACATAATTTTGTTTTTATTAAGAAATATTAAATTTCAGAATGTTTAAGAGAATCAGTTATTTTGCTAATATGGTAAGAGAAGGATGCAGAAAAATGCATAGGAGTAATTTTCCTGAAGTTGTATCACCAGTTTGTCCATCTGGTGTTGCTAGATAGAGTCACATATGTCCATCTGATCTTGGACTGTGGCAAATGACTTAATGTCTTCCTAGCAATGAATTGAATCCCAATTTGTTAATTCTACCCTTAAATAGTATTTTTTCGGATTTTTTTCATTTGTTGTGTAATTTCTCAAAGTGTCCATTACAGACATAGCTTTGTCTGTCAGTTAGGTATGCTGCTCCTGCTAAGTCAAGTCAGTCATGTCCAACTCTGTGCAACCCCATAGACCGCAGGCCACCAGGCTCCCCATTCCTGGGATTCCCCAGGCAAGAACATGGGAGTGGGTTGCCATTTCTTTCTCCAATTCATGAAAGTGAAAAGTGAAAATGAAGTCGCTCCATCGTGTCCAACTCTTAGCGACCCCATGGATTGCAGCCCACCAGGCTCCTTCATTGATGGGATTTTCCAGGCAAGAGTACTGGAGTGGGGTGCCACTGCCTTCTCCGAGTATACTGTATGCTGCTACTGTCACTTCAGTTGTGTCTGACTCTATGCGACCCCATAGACGGCAGCCCACCAGGCTCCACTGAATAAAAGACCCCAAACAGATTGCTGGTAACTTTTTCAGTTCAATTCAGTTCAGTCACTCGGTCGTGTCTGACTCTTTGTGACCCCATGAATCGCAGCATGCCAGGCCTCCTGTCCATAACCAACTCCGGAGTTTGCTCAGACTCATGTTCATCAAGTCAGTGATGCCATCCAGCCACCTCATCCTTTGTCGTCCCCTTCTCCTCCTGCCCCCAATCCCTCCCAGCGTCAGAGTCTTTTCCAATGAGTCAACTTTTCACATGAGTTGGCCAAAGTACTGGAGTTTCAGCTTCAGCATCATTCCTTCCAAAGAAATCCCAGGGCTGATCTCCTTCAGAATGGACTGGTTGGATCTCCTTGCAGTCCAAGGGACTCTCAAGAGTCTTCTCCAACACCAAAGTTCAATAGCATCAATTCTTCAGCGCTCAGCCTTCTTCACAGTCCAACTCTCACATCCATACATGACCACAGGAAAAACCATAGCCTTGACTAGGCCGACCTTTGTTGGCAAAGTAATGTCTCTGCTTTTGAATATGCTATCTAGGTTGGTCATAACTTTCCTTCCAAGGAGTAAGTGTCTTTTAATTTCATGGCTCCAGTCACCATCTGCAGTGATATTTGAGCCCAGAAAAATAAAGTCTGATACTGTTTCCACTGTTTCTCCATCTATTTTCCATGAAGTGGTGGGACCGGATGCCATGATCTTAGTTTTCTGAATGTTGAGCTTTAAGCCAACTTTTTCACTCTCCACTATCACTTTCATCAAGAGGCTTTGTAGTTCCTCTTCACTTTCTGCCATAAGGGTGGTGTCATCTGCATATCTGAGGTTATTGATATTTCTCCCGGTAATCTTGATTCCAGCTTGTGCTTCTTCCAGTCTAGCGTTTCTCATGATGTACTCTGCATAGAAGTTAAATAAGTAGGGTGTCAATATACAGCCTTGATGTACTCCTTTTCCTATTTGGAACCAGTCTGTTGTTCCATGTCCAGTTCTAACTGTTGCTTCCTGACCTGCATACAAATTTCTCAAAAGGCAGGTCAGGTGGTCTGGTATTCCCATTTCTTGAAGAATTTCCCACAGTTTATTGTGATCCACACAGTCAAAGGCTTTGGCATAGTCAATAAAGCAGAAATAGATGTTTTTCTGGAACTCTCTTGCTTTTTCCATGATCCAGCGGATGTTGGCAATTTGGTCTCTGGTCCCTCTGCCTTTTCTAAAACCAGCTTGAACATCTGGAAGTTCATGGTTCACATATTGCTGAAGCCTGGCTTAGAGAATTTTGAGCATTACTTTACTAGCATGTGAGATGAGTGCAATTGTGCGGTAGTTTGAGCATTCTTTGGCATTGCCTTTCTTTGGGATTGGAATGAAAACTGACCTTTTCGAGTCCTGTGGCTACTGCTGAGTTTTCCAAATTTGCTGGCATATTGGGTGCAGCACTTTCACAGCATCATCTTCCAGGATTTGAAATAGCTCAACTGGAATTCCATCACCTCCACTAACTTTGTTCATAGTGATGCTTTCTAAGGCCCACTTGACTTCACATTCCAGGATGTCAGCTCTAGGTCAGTGATCACTCCATCGTGATTATCTGGGTCATAAAGATCTTTTTTGTACAGTTCTTCTGTGTATTCTTGCCATCTCTTCTTACTATCTTTTGCTTCTGTTAGGTCCATACCTTTTCTTTCCTTTATCGAGCCCATCTTTGCATGAAATAGTCCCTTGGTATTTCTAATTTTCTTGAAGAGATCTCTAGTCTTTCCCATTCTGTTGTTTTCCTCTATTTCTTTGCATTGATCGCTGAGGAAGTCTTTCTTATCTCTTCTTGCTATTCTTTGGAACTCTGCATTCAGATGCTTATATCTTTCCTTTTCTCCTTTGCTTTTCATGATAACTTTTTTACTTTTACTAATTAAGTGACAGATAAGTCACTTAATTGAACCAAGAAGGATTAGGAAATATCCTTAGTAACACCCAAAAGAAAAGATGGCTAAATATATAATGATAAGCTTAGGCTCTGTTTTAGTCTCATCTGCTCCTTAAAATAAAATTAACTTGGTCTTAAAACATTTATATTATCCTCATCACATATGATTGACTAAGACTGTTATGCGTGAGTCACCAAAAATATTGGAGGCTCTAACATATACTCATTTTGAAAGGAGAGTAAATATTGATGTCACCATGCTGTGTTCTCATGAAAAATGCCAAACACATGTGAACACATCACGGAGGGTATTGCTGAGTATTCCCCCAAATATTCAGGAAAATAAAGCAAACTGTGCAGTAGAGATGAGGCAGGCTGAAGCATCCTATACTATCTCCAGCATGCCAACTGTGTCCCATGCATTAAAGCATGTTAGAGTATGAGTAAGTGAGAATATTGTAGGCATAAACAGGTAGCTGTCACGATTTGTTAAAAGGTTAAAAACATTTAGAAACAGTGATATTTGAGCTCATTTGTAACAATTTATTTGTTGGTCATATTGCAACTGATGTCATTCAATTCGTATGTAGCAACTCACTGTCTGAAAACTCAGGAAAAGATACTCAAGAAAGATAATACTGATATTACTAAAACATGGTAGAAAGTGGGGGATCTGTCATCTTGTTATTGAGAATACTTCAGTTCAGTTCAGTCGCTCTGTCATGTCCGACTCTTTGTGACCCCATGAATCGCAGCATGCCAGGCCTCCCTGTCCAACACCAACTCCCAGAGTTCACTCAGACTCACGTCCATCGAGTCAGTATGCCATCCAGCCATCTCATCCTCTATCATCCCCTTCTCCTCCTGCCCCCAATCTCTCTCAGCATCAGAATCTTTTCCAATGAGTCAACGCTTCGCGTGAGGTGGCCAAAGTACTGGAGTTTCAGCTTCAGCATCATTCCTTGCAAAGAAATCCCAGGGCTGATCTTCTTCAGAATGGACTGGTTGGATCTCCTTGCAGTCCAAGGGACTCTCAAGAGTCTTCTCCAACACCACAGTTGGGGAAGACAATTCTCTTGCTTAAGGCATTAAAGGAGTTAGAAATCAGCGATATCATAAAAGAAAGGTGTGGGATTTTTAAGAATGAAGTGACAGGGATCAAAATAGAAAAAGTATTTCAAGATTCAGGAAGAAAGTAAAAGTCAACACATCAAATTATGCAAGAAGTATCAGTGGATTGCAAATCGATAAAAATGTATTGACTTTATTTACTAGATGGTCTGAAAAAAATACCTACTTTAATCAATGTTACTACTCCCTTGATGTTCATATTTAATTTCAACAGTTCTTACAATCTACAAATTTTTTTCTTCCTCATCCTTCCACTAAAAATTAAGCTCTTGGATTTGGCACTCATTTGTTTTTATCTGCAATACATCTCAAAGTCTGCCTTGACCGATACAATGTTATATTTTGTGCATGACTGTCTCCTCCACTAAATAGAATCTCAGAGCAAAAATACCATGACTTTGCCTCATTTTAGACAGGTAGAACTAAAAAACAGTGGCCAGGTTGATTTCAGTGTCTTCATAATCTTCATCAGATTTTACATGCATCCAGTTTACCCAACTGGATGATGGCTGCAATGAATGGAGAAGTAAAGAAAATTATGTCAGGTGTGTCATGGTACAGGAAGCTTTCTCATCTAGACTACATAAGTAGGTCACTATGTCTCCTGTGGTTGGTAAAAGGCAATATAGACAGATCAGAAATAACAAGGCAGAAATTATTTTTATGGATTCAGGAGAGACAGTTTGTGCTTAGAGATTATGTTCAGGAACTGCAGAGAAGTGAAAATACAGAGACTTAAAATTTATGAATTAGAAAACAGAAGGGGACATGTTTTCAGCTGAAGAGAAACTATTTTCTCAAGTGATATGAGCTGCTTTATGAGGAATGAGTTCCTCATTATTTAGTTTTCAACAAGAAAATATATGAAAATTTGTCAGAGTTTTAGAGAGAATTTTTGAACTGAGGAAATGGATATCCTTAAAAAGTTTTATTATACTAATCGATGCAAATTAGACAAAGTCCCATTCTTCAAGGGCCTCACAGTTAATACAGAAAATATATTTAGAATTTTATTTTATTGATAGCTCTTGTAAGATGTAAAGTTCTGAAAAAATATATGTAATAAAAGTACATTACATATATATATATATATATACACATATATATATATTCATATGTAGACCCTGTCCCAGACACATTGTCTGCCTAAATATTCACTGGTTGCTGGTCAGTTTGAAAACATCACATAAGTATAATAGTAAGACACAAAATGCAAAGAAAATATCTACTTAAATGAATTACAAGATGATTATTGCACTTTAAAAGAAGCACAGAAACAGCATGAATCAATGAAATTATATGTCATCATTATTATTTTTTTTATTCTCTCAACAACTATGTGAGCTGTGTAGTTATCATGATTAACTGACTTTTTTAAGGTTATATCCCCCACAAATTTTGAAGACAGAAATGTAACTCATTTTTTTTCCTTTGATACATAATCAACTCATTGACTTTGAAAGATTATATGCATGCCTATACCTATATACATTTTTTTCTTTTCACTGCTAAATTCACAGATTATAAAAACAGAAAAGGGTGGGGGAAAAAAACCAAATTACTCGTCTTTACATTCTCCTTTTAAAAAATGGTAAGATAACCATATATGATTTTGGTTCAGGAACACAAGGTAGGAGGATAAGTTGCCCAGAATAAAATTGGATGCCCGAGACAATAAACTGTGGAAAATTCTGAGAGATGGGAATACCAGACCACCTGACCTGCCTCTTGAGAAATTTGTATGCAGGTCAGGAAGCAACAGTTAGAACTGGACATGGAACAACAGACTGGTTCCAAATAGGAAAAGGAGTATGTCAAGGCTATATATTGTCACCCTGCTTATTTAACTTCTATGCAGAGTACATCATAAGAAACGCTGGGCTGGAAGAAGCACAAGTTAGAATCAAG
>NW_011495027.1:119650-120005 GCF_000754665.1 Bison bison bison | reverse complement strand
AGACAGATATTCCTCACATAAGTTTTACACAATTTTGCAGAAAAAGTTTCACTGGAGATGCACACGAAACTGAAAGTCACACTATATGTGAAAAATACTCAATCGTGACAAAAAGTCAGCAGATAAGATAAGCAGAAAGTTTAGGCCTCTCAAGAACTTCAGAGAATGGAACAATACAAAATAAAAAGCAACATTTTAAAGACATAAAATTCATTAAAAATAAAAATAAATGAAATATATGACTGAAAAAATAGAATATGTCAAAGAATAAAAAAGAACTTCTAAAAATTGAAAATATAGTATTGGGATACAATTTATATGTAAAAATATTAATATATCATATAAAGAGAATGCT
>NW_011495027.1:103293-119550 GCF_000754665.1 Bison bison bison | reverse complement strand
AGGAGATCCAACCAGTCCATTCTGAAGGAGATCAGCCCTGGGATTTCTTTGCAAGGAATGATGCTGAAGCTGAAACTCCAGTACTTTGGCCACCTCACGTGAAGAGTTGACTCCCTGGAAAAGACTTTGATCCTGGGAGGGATTGGGGGCAGGAGGAGAAGGGGACGACAGAGGATGAGATGGCTGGATGGCATCACTGACTCGATGGACGTGAGTCTGAGTGAACTCCGGGAGTTGGTGATGGACAGGGAGGCCTGGCGTGCTGCGATTCATGGGGTCGCAAAGAGTCAGACACGACTGAGTGACTGAACTGAACTGAACCTTTGAGATTTTCAAGTACAGTGTTTCTTGCAACCCCTGGGATTGCACTGATAATTGCAGGGAGTCTATAAAATAAAAACAATTTTAATAATAATACTGGGATCTTACTTGCTTTTTTTACTCTCATTCCATTACAAACGTGCAGTGGAGTTTTCCAGAGATTATGTACATATGATAGTGCAATAGACTGAACACAGAAACAATTACAAGAATCCAGCTGTTCTATTAGGATGTTCAGAAGATTGTTCGGTTACAAAGCCATGTCCAACTCTTGCCAGGTTCCTCTGTCCATTGGACTTTCTAGGCAACAATACTGGAGTAGGTTGACATTTTCTTCTCCAGGGGAACTTCCAGACCCAGGGATCAAACTCGTGTCTCCTGAATTGCAGGCAGAGTCTTTACCCCTGAGCTACCTAATAAGAAGTCTGCCTTGTCATCTCACTAATTTTTAAAAACTGAAGCAGTATTTAAAAATTAATATTTATATTTATGTTCAAATAAGTGAATAAATAATTTATTAACAATTGTTTAATTTTCTTTTGTAATGTAGTAAGTATTCCACATACACAAAAGTTTCTTGAGTCTTCAGTAATTTGTTGTTGTTTAGTCAATAAGTCGCGTCCAACCCCATGGTCTGTAGCATACCAGGCTCATCTGTCCTCCACTATCTCCTGGACTTTGCTCAAATTCCTGCCCATTTAGAGTTATTAATGTCCATATATATGAAGTATGGTCCTGAGATTAAAAAAAATTGTGAACCACTATTCTAGTAAATGGCAACCCACTCTATTATTGCTGCCTGGAAAATCCCATGGACAGAAGAGCCTGGCAGGCCATGGTGTTGCAAAGAGTCAGACAGGACAGAGGGACTAAACAACAGCAACAAATCTGGTAAAATTCTGAGTACCATACATACACCAAGCTATATTTTCCTTCTAATAAACGAACCTTATCCTTTCTCAAAGCAAGCCTATCCTTTTCAAAGCATATCCTGAATTAGTTCTCTTTCCTATAGTTTTCAACGACTGATCCAGTCCCTATCATTTGAGGCAAAGGAGAATTTACTGAATAAATTAATCCATAGCAATTATTTGGATAAAACTTTTTTTTTGGAGAACTTTATTACATTGGTGGCTACTATCAACTGTTGGGCCACTTTCTTTCAGTCCATTCATTTATGCATTTGGAGTCTTGAAATCGTGTCAATTTCTGCATTTCATTGTCTAAAATTCATTGAATAGACTCATTTTAGCATGAAGTTTCTATATCCAAATTTACAGCAGATATAATTGCAATGTTTCTTAAATTTTATCTTAATTTCATTAAAAAATACAAACAAAAATTTTATCTAGACATAAATCTAAAATACTTTTATAATATTGATAGGGGATTCAATTATGACCAACCAAAGGCAAAGTAGTTGTCGAATGGATATTGGCAATAGATAAAAAAAATGAAATCTAACTATTTTCTTTTCTTGTTTCTGAACATAAATAATATACTTTTTTTTTTTTCCAACTAAATGCACAGACTGTAAGAACAAACCACTATCTTACAGGGAAGAAATGATGGGTCATCCAACCATTAAAGCAATTACTGAAAAATATAAGCATTTTCCCATTTAAATTTCTATCATCTATTATTCATGAATTAATTAGCTAACTACTTCTGTGCCAACTTTCAAAAAAAAAGCTGTTTTCAAAGAAGGGAAGCATTTTCTTAACCTATACTGTTTTATTTTTCTGACATTAGATGTCAGCAGATGTTATTGTTAGCTTAAAAATATATGACTTTCATGGCTAAGGATTTAGGAAAAAAAAGACATAACATGACATTACTTTTCTATTTTAGTGTGACTTCCTTGGCAATTCGAAGCGGAAACCCACAGGGTAACCACAGGAGGTAACGCCTTCCTGGATCAATATTTGTGCATCAGATGTTATAAGAATGTTTTGTAAGGTTCATAAGTAAAGAGCTTTCTTTTATTTCCCCCCCAGACTTAGAAAATGAAATTAAAAGGAATTTGGCTGTCAAGGGACTTGCCTTTTTCAGAGCAAATAACTAACCAAAGGAGACTTTGAATTCTTCAATTAAAGACAAATTTTAGTCAGAAAGAATGCCAAAAGTATTTCTTATGTGAGGAGCACTTTCTTCCTAGTCAATTGGTGGTTTCATAGAAGCTATTAAATCTAAAATAAAATCAAATGCACAGACTTCTGCTAAGCGTCAAGTTGATTTAATTCCATTCAGTAAACACATTTATTAAACACCTACTATTTATGCACTAAGACTATGGGATGATCTAGTTTTGAAACCATGAATAAAACACAAGCTTGGCCTCTAAATCTTACAGTGTGATGAAGGAACAAGATAGCAAAAATGTCTTTGTAATTTGATAATCTATGGATTTACCAGAGGCAATGATGGTTGGACTGAGGAAGTGTCCCTGAGGTGAAGAAGTGATGGAAGGATATTCTCATGCTCAGTCCAACCCTTTGTGATCCTATGGACTGTAGCCCATCAGGCTCCTCTGCCCATATGATTTTCCAGACAAAATTATTGGAAGGGGTTGCCATTTCCTACTTCAGGGGATCTTCCCGACCCAGGGATTGAACCTGAGTCTTCTGTGTCTCCTGCATTGGCAGGTGGATTCTTTACCATTGAGCCACCTGAGAAGCCCAAGGGTTTTGAGAGAGAAAAAAGAACCTAAGAAAAATAAATTTCTGTTGATTGGCATGTACTCTTGGAGGACTAGAAGAAAACCTGGTAACAACGAGAGATGAAGCTGAGAAGGTATTAGTAATAAAAGACCACTTTTAGATAGCCTCATATGGCATGCTGAGCAGCCAAGCTCAGTAAGGGTTGTGAGCCACAGAAGAGTTCTGAGCAAGGAGCAGTGTGATTAGGTTAAGCCTCACTAATATGTAACATGAGGATTGCCCCTCCCACCCTCACCTGGTCCCTGGATCAAGGTCATGTATGCCATACCAGTTACTTCAGGAAAGGCAGAGAATTCCACCATGAAGAACAGTTTACAGTGGAACTGGGCCTTATTCTTTTGCTTACTACATATTCTAAAGTAGATGGATCTTGAAACTCTGCCGTGCTAAAAAAAAAAAAAAAAAAATTACTGGTTACTTGATGGCAAAGAACTGAAAAAGAGCTACTGACTCATAACCCAGTCAGGTTTATTCTAAGGGGAAAAAGTGATTCAATATCAGGAAATTCATTGTTATGGTTAATCATTTAATAGAGCAAAGGAAACAAATCATCTCCAAAGATGCCAATGGTGAATTTAACAAAAATTATCATATTTACTTTATAGTAGAAAAACATAGTGGATATGACCTTTAACAGGTGATCAAGATGAATACCATCAGTAATAAGACATATCAACCTCAGGAACCCTCTAATGCAATGCACTAAGATTGACATGCAACTCTGTGGTATTCCTCACCCAAATCTGTAAACTCTATCTAATCAAGAGAAAACAGAAAAATTCAAATTGAAGAACAGTTTACAAAATAATCTTTTCAAAAGCATCAAGGTCATGGAAGACAAGGAAAGACTAAGGGAATGTCATAGAGTAAAGGAGACAAAAGAGACATAACCACTAAACAAATGTACGATCTTGGATTAAATCCTGGAATAGAATAAGGACATTAATGGAAGGATGACTGTACCATGGTTATGAGATATTAACATTAGAAGAAACTGAAAGGAGATTATAAGAGAAATTTCTGTATGACCTAGAAATACTTTTGTAAGTCTAAAATTAAATCAAAACAATTTTTTTCAAGAAAACTTGTCAAATTGTATATTTAACATTGATGGTTTTAATTATATGAGTTATACATAATGAAGCAAATTTTAAAAAAGAAATTAATTTTGTTACATATGATGAATATTATGGTGGTCTTAAAAATTACTTACTTGTTAGACATATATCCTTAAGTATTTATAGAAAAATGACATGATATATGTGATTTTCTTTAAAATACCTGAATTTAAATAAGAGTAGATATAGACACAATGAAAATTGTTGGAGTCAGGTGGTTAACTGCATGTGTTCTTAATACAATTTTTTCTTTTATTTGAAAGTTTAACATTTTGCACAATATAAAAATTTTAAATAGAATTAATGAATGCTTTTATTTTTCAAAAAGGTAAGTGTTCCAAACGGATGGGTTTTATTCTAATGGCAAGTGGTCATCAAGAACATTTATTCCAGAAAATATTTTTGGGGAAAAAATAACCTCATTCCTTCAAGGTAAAGATGATATTATAATGAGTCAGAACATGTTTTCTCAAAAGAACCTTTTGTTATGGAGAGAAAACTGAGAAAGTTTGGAAGTATTTTCATCATTATATGATTTTGTAAGTGAAAAGAGTGTTTGTCTTTCATCACAATTCTCATATCTTAAGCTATAAAAAGTTGGAAATTGAATTTTCAAATTGTTTTCAGAAAAACTTCCAAAAGAAAGGTGTTATTGGTGGTTGGGGGGGGGCAGTTATTTAATGCAAGAAAAACTTGTTCTCATCAGATAAGATAGACATTCAGTTCAGTTCAGGCGCTCAGTCGTGTCCAACTCTCTGTGACCCCATGAACCGCAGCACACCAGACCTCCCTGTCCATCACCAACTCCCGGGGTCCACCCAAACCCATGTCCATTGAGTTGGTGACGCCATCCAACCATCTCATCCTCTGTCATCCTCTTCTCCTCCTGCCCTCAATCGTTCCCAACATCAGGGTCTTTTCAAATGAGTCAGTTCTTAGCATCAGGTGGCCAAAGTATTAGAGTTTCAGCTTCAACATCAGCCCAACCAATGAACACCAAGGACTGATCTCCTTTAGGATGGACTGGTTGGATCTCCTTGCAGTCCAAGGGACTCTCAAGAGTCTTCTCCAACACCACAGTTCAATAGCATCAATTCTTCGGCACTCAGCTTTCTTTATAGTCTAACTCTCACATCCATACATGACCGCAGGAAAAACCATAGCCTTGACTAGATGGATCTTTGTTGGCAAAGTAATGTCTCTGCTTTTTATATGCTGTCTAGGTTGGTCATAACTTTCTTTCCAAGGAGTAAGCATCTTTTAATTTCATGGCTGCAGTCACCGTCTGCAGTGATTTTGGAGCCTCCAAAATAAAGTCAGCCACTGTTTCCACTGTTTCCCCACCTATTTCCCATGAAGTGATGGGACCAGATGCCATGATCTTAGTTTTCTGAATGTTGAGCTTTAAACCAAGTTTTCTGAATGTTGAGCTTTAAGCCAACTTTTTCACTCTCCTCTTTCACTTTCATCAAGAGGCTCTTTAGTTCTTCACTTTCTGCCATAAGGGTGGTGTCATCTGCATATCTGAGGTTATTGATATTTCTCCTGGCAATCTGGATTACAGCTTGTGCTTCTTCCAGCCCAGTGTTTCTCATGATGTACCCTGCGTATAAGTTAAATAAGCAAGGCAACAATATACAGCCTTTACATACTGCTTTTCCTATTTGGAACCAGTCTTTTGTTCCATGTTCAGTTCTAACTGTTGCTTCCTGACCTGCATACAAATTTCTTAAGAGGCAGGTCAGGTGGTCGGGTATTCCCATCTCTTTAAGAATTTTCCACAGTTTATTTTGATCCACACAGTCAAAGGCTTTGGCATAGTCAATAAGATAGAGATTAAAAATGAATTTTTTTTCATATTTTAACTGAGATATTTATTTTTAAAATCAATTTATTTATTTTAATTGGAGGCTAATTACTTTAGAACATTGTAGTGCTTTTTTTGCCATACATTGACCTGAATCAGCCATGGATGTACATGTATCCCCCATCCTGAACCCCCCTCCCATCTTCCTCCCCATCCCATCTCTCAGGGTCATCCCAGTGGGCCAGTCCTTAACACCCTGTCTCCTGCATTGAACCTGGTCTAGTGATCTATTTCACATATGATAATATACATGTTGCAATGCTATTCTCTCAAATCATCCCGCCCTCACCTCCCACAGAGTCCAAAAGTCTGTTCTTTACATCTGTGTCTTGTTTGCTGTCTTGCATATAGGGTCATCATTACCATCTTTCTAAATTCCATGTATGTGTGTTAATATACTGTATCAGTGTTTTTCTTTCTTACTTCACTGTAAGAGGCTCCAGCTCCATGCACCTCTTTAGAACTGATTCAAATACATTCTTTTTAATGGCTGAGTAATTTTCCACTGTGTATATGTATCACAGCTTTCTTATCCATTCATCTGCTGATGGACATCTAGGTTACTTCCATATCCTGGATATTGTAAACAGTGCTGCGATGAACATTGGGGTACACGTGTCTCTTTCAATTCTGGTTTCCTCAGTCTGTATCCCCAGCAGTGGGATTACCGGGTCATATGGCAGTTCTATCTCCAATTTTTTAAGGAATCTCCACACTGTTCTCCATAGTTGCTGTACTAGTTTGCATGCCCATCAACAGTGTAAGAGGATTCCCTTTTCTCCACACCCTCTCCAGCATTTATTGTTTGTAGACTTTTTGAGAGCAGCCATTCTGACTGGCCTGAGATGGTACCTCATTATGGTTTTGATTTTCATTTCTCTGATAATGAGTGATGTTGAGCATCTTTTCATGTGTTTGTTAGCCATCTGTATGTCTTCTTTGGAGAAATGTCTGTTTAGTTCTTTGAAAACAACCCATTTTTTGATTGGGTTGTTTATTTTTCTGGAATTGAGCTGCAGGAGCTGCTTGCATATTTTTGAGATTAATTCTTTGTCAGTTGCTTCATTTACTATTATTTTCTCCCATTCTGAAGACTGTATTTTCACCTTGCTTATAGCTTCCTTCTTAGTGCAAAAGCTTTTAATTTTAATTAGGTCCCATTTGTTTATTTTTGCTTTTATTCCCATTACTCTGGGAGGTGCGTCATAGAAGATCCTGATGTAATTTATGTGAGAGAGTGTTTTGCCTATGTTTTCCTCTAGGAGTTTTATAGTTTCTGGTCTTACTTTTAGATCTTTAATCCATTTTGAGTGTATTTTTGTGTATGGTATTATAAAGTGTTCTAGTTTCATTCTTTTACTGTGGTTGACCAGTTTTCTCAGCACCACTTAACAATGAAATTTTTTTTTTTTACTTTTAGCTCACCTTTTTGTTTTGTTTTGTTTTTTTAATTTATTTTTTTTTAACTTTACAATTTTGTATTGGTTTTGCCATATATCACCATGAATCTGCCACAGGTATACACGTGTTCCCCATCCTGAACCCTCCTCCCTCCCTGTACCATCTCTCTGGGTCATCCCAGTGCACCAGCCCCAAGAATCCAGTATCGTTCATCGAACCTGGACTGGCGACTCGTTTCATATATGATATTATACATGTTTCAATGCCATTCTCCCAAATCATCCCACCCTCTCTCTCTCCCACAGAGTCCAAAAGACTGTTCTATACATCAGTGTCTCTTTTGCTGTCTCGACCACCTGATCTGCCTCTTGAGAAATTTGTATGCAGGTCAGGAAGCAATATTTAGAACTGGACATGGAACAACAGACTGGTTCCAAATAGGAAAAGGAGTACGTCAAGGCTGTATACTGTCACCCTGTTTATTTAACTTATATGCAGAGTACATCATGAGACACGCTGGACTGGAAGAAACACAAGCTAGAATCAAGATTGCCAGGAGAAATATCAATCACCTCAGATATGCAGATGACACCACCCTTATGGCAGAAAGTGAAGAGGAACTAAAGAGCCTCTTGATGAAAGTGAAGGTGGAAAGTGAAAATGTTGGCTTAAAGCTCAACATTCAGAAAACGAAGATCATGGCATCTGGTCCCACTACTTCATGTCAAATAGATGGGGAAACAGTGGAAATAGTGTCAGAATTTATTTTTCTGAGCTCCAAAATCACTGCAGATGGTGACTGCAGCCATGAAATTAAAAGACGCTTACTCCTTGGAAGGAAAGTTATGACCAACCTAGATAGCATGTTCAAAAGCAGAGACATTACTTTGCCAACAAAGGTTTGTCTAGTCAAGGCTATGGTTTTTCCTGTGGTCATGTATGGATGTGAGAGTTGGACTATGAATAAGGCTGAGCACTGAAGAATTGATGCTATTGAACTGTGGTGTTGGAGAAGACTCTTGAAAGTCCCTTGGACTGCAAGGAGATCCAACCAGTCCATTCTGAAGGAGATCAGCCCTGGGATTTCTTTGGAAGGAATGATGCTAAAGCTGAAACTCCAGTACTTTGGCCACCTCATGCAAAGAGGCAAAGAGTTGACTCATTGGAAAAGACTCTGATGCTGGGAAGGATTGGGGGCAGGAGGAGATGGGGACGACAGAGGATGAGATGGCTGGATGGCATCACTGACTCGATAGATGTGAGTCTCAGTGAACTCTGGGAGTTAGTGATGGACAGGGAGGCCTGGCATACTGCAATTCATGGGGTCACAAAGAGTCGGACATGACTGAGCAACTGATCTGATCTGATACAGGGTTATTGTTACCATCTTTCTAAATTCCATATATATGCATTAGTATACTGTATTGGTGTTTTTCTTTCTGGCTTACTTCACTCTGTATAATAGGCTCCAGTTTCATCCACCTCATTAGAACTGATTCAAATGTATTCTTTTTAATGGCTGAGTAATACTCCATTGTGTATATGTACAAATCAAAAGATGGGCCAAAGATCTAAATTGACATTTCTCCAAAGAATACATACAGATGGCTAACAAACACATGAAAAGATGCTGAACATCACTCACTATCAGAGAAATGCAAATCAAAACCACAATGAGGTACCATTTCACACCAGTCAGAATGGCTGCGATACAAAAGTCTACAAGCAATAAATGCAGGAAAGGGTGTGGAGAAAAGGGAACAATGAAATTTTAAAAATCAATTTTAGAATAATTTTTGAGTGGAAAAGAAAATTATTTAATAAAGGTGTATTTTTTCCATAAATCTATAAATCTTTAGGAGTATTATTTCCAAGTATGGCAGGCACATAAATATAAAACTAATTGAATTTCTTACTAGATTTTTAAGTAATTTTTCATAAGATGTAAACTGAATTTTTAAAATAATTAAGCATATTCAAGTATATTACCAAAAACTAAAAAAAATATTTTGGAGAGGGTCAAATATTTTTTATATCAATCATGAAATAATGTATTGTTTTCTAAATTATTATTTTGTGTCTTTTTTTTAAGATTTGTAAATTATTAAACCAATTCTATGTTAATGTAAATTTTAAATGTGGATTTCTATTTCTGCAAATATAGTGGACTAAACAAACTGAGGGCTTCCTAGGTGCCTCGGTGGTAAAGAATCTTCCTGCTAATGTGGGAGACACCGGAGACATAGGTTCAATTCCTGGGTAGGGAAGATCCTCTGGAGGAATAAATGGCAACTCACTCCAGTATTCTTGACTGGAAAATTCATGGACAGAGGAGCCTAGTGGGCTACATTCTATAGTGTCACAAAGAATTAGACATGACTGAGCAAACTGAAAATATTCTTTCCTACAGTATGCCTCAAAGAGGTAACTCATATAACAAACAACTTTTTAAATATATAGCTAGGTATATACGCCAGGAAATAAGGAAAACACTTGAAATAAAGTAAAAAGAGATGAGCATGGTGGAGAACAGGTAAATAGTTTCTGTGTCAGCTCTTTGTAAGCTCAGAGGTTGTGAGTTAACACTTGACTAGGAACAGGAATTGAGACCTGTTCAAACATACCCTTTGAAAATTAGACTAGAATGTATATGTCCAAGGAAAATAGTAAGAAACCTTAAGTGTTTCAGCATTGAAATTGTGTAGTGGAAGAAAAAAGAATGCTCTCCCTGAGAATTTTAAACCATAGGCCTACTAATACAGACGTCTGTTTTCTGGCTGTGTATAGATATTTTCCTACAGTGTAATCCTGAAATGACCCAAGACAAGAAATCAAAACTTGTCTCAGGACCACTTTTTGTTCTCAGCATAAAAAGTTGTCTCAGGACAGTTATATACTTTGAACTTTGGTAGAAGAAAAAGCTATGCTTTAGAGAGACATTCCTCCACATAAGTTTTACACAATTTTGCAGAAAAAGTTTCACTGGAGATGCACACAAAACTGAAAGTCACACTACATGTGAAAAATATTCAATCATGACAAAAAGTCAGCAGATAAGATAAACAGAAAGTTTAGGCCTCCCAAGAACTTCAGAGAATGGAACACTACAAAATAAAAAGCAAAATTTTAAAGAAATAAAATTCATTAAAAATAAAAATAAAGGAAATATATGACTGAAAAAATAGAATACGTCAAAGAATAAAAGAAATGTATGACAGTGAAAAAATAGAATATGTCAAAGAATAAAAAAGAACTTCTAGAAATTGAAAATATAGTATTGGGATATAATTTATATGTAAAAATATTAATATATCATATAAAGAGAATGCTGAAACATTTTTATTGTAGGGTTACATTAGTGATACGTTTCAGTTCAATTTAGTTCAGTCGCTCAGTCGTGTCTGATTCTTTGTGACCCCATGAATCACAGCATGCCAGGCCTCCCTGTCCATCACCAACTCCCGGAATTCACCCAAACTCACATGCATCGAGTCGGTGATGCCATCCAGCCATCTCATCCACTGTCGTCCCCTTCTCCTCCTGACCCTAATCCCTCCCAGCAACATGGTCTTTTCCAATGAGTCAACTCGTCGCATGAGGTGGCCAAAGTATTGGAGCTTCAGCCTCAGCATCAGTCCTTCCAATGAACATGCAGGACTGATATCCTTTAGGATGGACTGGTATGTTTAGGGTTTCCTTAACACCTGTCTGAAGTAGGTTGGTGGCACATCAGGATGAATGAGAAGCAGATGTGCATGAATTGTGTGGAAAGGCAGTATTTACAATGTTCTGCCAATTTTTGGCTTGGGGGAATGTGGACACAGTGGTAATATCACATATATTTGCCACTTTTATTTTAAACCTTGCAATACTTTGTTATCTACATAGGGCTTCCCTGGTGGCTCAGACAGCAAAGAATCTGCCTGCAATTCAGGAGACCCATGTTCAATCCCTAGGTTGGGAAGATTCCCTGGAGAAGGAAATGGCAATCCACCCCAGAATTCTTGCCTGGAGAATTCCATGGACAGAGGAGCCTGGTGGGCTACAGTCCATGAGGTTGCATAGAGTCAGAAACAACTGAGTGACTAATATATATATATATATAATGTTTCCTTACACATCTTTAGTCTCTTACCTCTAAAGGAAGTAATAATTTCTTTATTCTTATTTTATTAAAATACATTTTGCTCACATAATTAATACACATGTACTATTGAAAATGAAACAAATTGTTAGTTGCTCAGTCATGTATGACTCTTTGCAACCCCATGGACCGTAGCCAGCCAGGGTCCTCTATCTATCAGATTCTCCAGGCAAGAATACTGAAGTGGGTTGCCATTTCCTTCTCCAGAGTATCTTCCCAACCCAGAGATATAACCCAGGTCTCTGGGTCTCCCATATTACAGGTAGATTCTTTACCATTTAAGCCACTAGGGAAGCCCCCAAAATGACACAAACAAGATCATAAATATACACACTTTCAGCACCTTCAGGATTTTCCATAGAAATATATCACTATTTCCTGCATTCTATTTAATGTTTATATGGAAAAATCATATATGGATACATCATAATCATATTTCCAGTTATGTGGCTGGTCATTTAAACTGTTCACATTGTTTTTGATACTCAAAATATGCTTGCAAAGTCCTTTCTGTCAATCTTGTTTTACTTACATAAATATATTTGAAGGATACACTTTTCCAGTAGAATTTAGAATTAAACAATATTTCCATTTTAAATTTTGATTGAAGATGTCAATTTATCCTCTGCAGATATTACACAAATTTTACCTTACATCTGCTTCTCTGATGGCTCAACAGGTAAAGAATCTGCTTGCCATGCAAGAGACATAGCAGATGTGAGTTTGATCTCTGGATCAGGAAAATTCCCAGGAGAAGGAAATGCCAACCCATTCCAGTATTCTTGTCTGAAGAATCCCATGGACAGAGGAACCTGGTGGGGTGCAGTTCATGGAGTCTCAAAAAGTCAAGCACAACTGAGCAGCTAAGCAGCACACACCCTCACATTTATGGTGTTTGAGAATTTATTTCTATGCCTCTTCATTGAGACTGGGCAATATAAAAAAACTAAGTTTGTTTCACCACTAGGAGAGAAGCAAATGGTAACTTGTTTTAATTTGTTTCTTTCATAATGAGTGAAGAAAGTAATGATGAGTAAGACATGGTCCTTAATCTGTTTGGGATTTCAGTATACTAAAAGAGGCAGATTTAAATATGAAATTGCATTAAAGTGAGTCCAAGATTAGAGTAAGTCAGGGTTCTATGAAAATATAAAGACATCTAACTAAAACACAGTGGAACAGGAAACACTCTCTGTAAGTACTGATGACTAAACTGAGACCCAAACAATTAATACAATCTAGCAAGATGAGGTTTGAACTTGTATTTTCCCAAGCAGAAGATGAAGGTCCTGCAAAGTCCAATGAGCCAGAGAAGTGTTTTTACATCATTTGACTTAGATATAGCTAAAATAGAGGGCATTAAGTGTCTTCAATGTCTATGCTAAAAACATCTATTTATTATATTTCCAACAAATTTGTGGGGTTTTTTGGCCACATGGTGTGACTTGTGGGATCTTAGTTTCCCAAACAGTGATCAAACTGGCACCCCCAGCAATGGAAGTGCAAGATCCTAACCACCAAACCATCATGGAAGTCTCAACTACACATTTTATTGATTGTCAGTCATGCATTAAGCATTGTTCTGGGAGCTAGGAATATTATGTAGACTGGTATGACACCTCTCTTTACAGAATTTAAATCTTAACAGGGAGAAAATTAAATAAGCAATAATAATCATCCATATTAATTTCATGCTTTCTTTTCCTCCTCAAGCTACAATGACATTTCTTCTATTTTACTTTATCTATTCAAACCCATGACCATCTCCTTAGATCCTTAATTGTCCTTGTCAGATATTTTAACCATTATTTTCTAAATCTTTACTACTCATTCATATTTCTAATTCTGTCATGTCTACTAACATATTTTTAGATGTATGGAAACAGTCTATTGAATGCTTCATTCACTGCCAGTCTCTCTGTTTGGTCTTGGCCTATTCTACTTCTCTATACATCCTGGACTGCATCAGTTCAGTTCAGTTCAGTGCAGTCACTTATTCGTGTCCAACTCTTTGCAACTCCATGGATTGCAACAGGCCAGGCCTCTCTGTCCATCACCAATTTTCAGAGCTTCCTCAAACTCGGGTGCATTGAGTCAGGGATGCCATCCAACCATCTCATCCTCTATTGTCCTCTTCTCCTCCTGTCTTCAATCTTTCCCAGCATCAGGGTCTTTTCCAATGAGTCAGTTCTTTGCAACAGGTGGCCAAAATATTGGAGCTTCAGCTTCAACATCTGTGCTTCCAATGAATTTTCAGGACTGATTTCCTTTAGGATAGACTGGTTGGATCTCCTTGCAGTTTAAGCAACTCTCAAGAGTCTTCTCCAACACCACAGTTCAAAAGCATCAGTTCTTTGTCCCTCAGCTTTCTTTATGGTCCAGCTCTCACACCCATACGTGGCTACTGGAAAAACCATAGCTTTGACTAGACAGACTTTTGTCATCAAATTAATATCTGTGTTTTTTAATATGCTGTCCAGGTTAGCCATAGCTTTTCTTCCAGGGAGTAAACGTCTTTTAATTTCATGGCTGCAGTCACCACTTGCAGTGATTTTGGAGCCCAAGAAAATGAAGTCTCACTATTTCCATTGTTTCCCCATCTATTTACCATGAAATGATGGGACTAGATGCCTTGATCTCTGTTTTTATGTGGTTGAGTTTTAAGCCAGCTTTTTCACTCTCTTTTTTCACTTTCATCAAGAAGATCTTTAGTTCTTCTTCACTTTCTGCCATAAGGGTGGTGTCGTCTGCATATCTGAGGTTATTGTTATTTCTCCGGCAATCTTGATTCCAGCTTGTGCTTCATCCAGCCCAGTATTTCACATGATATTTTCTGCATATAAGTTAAATAAGCAGGGTGACAATATACAGCCTTGATGTATTCCTTTTCCTATTTGGAACCAGTCTGTTGTTCTATGTCCAGTTCTAACTGTTGCTTCTTGACCTGCATACAGATTTCTCAGGAGGCAGGTAAGATGGTCTGTTACTCCAGTCTCTTTAAGAATTTTCTACAGTTTGCTGTGATTCACTCAGTCAAAGGATTTACTGAAGTCAGTGATGCAGAAGTAGATGTTTTTCTGTAATTCTCTTGCTTTTTTGATGATCCAACGAATCATTTGATCTTTGATTCCTCTGATTCCTCTCTGCCTTTTTAAAATCCAACTTGAATATCTGGAAGTTCTCAGTTCATGTACTGTTGAAGCCAAGCTTGGAGGATTTTTGCATTACTTTGCTAACGTGTGTGACAAGTACAATTGTGTGGTAGTTTGAACATTCTTTGGCATTGCTTTTCTTTGGGATTGGAATAAGAACAGCCTTTTTTCCAGTACTATGGCCACTTCTGAGTTTTCCAAATTTGCTGGCATATTGAGTGCATCACTTTAACAGCATCATATTTTAGTATTTGAAATAGCTCAGTTGAAATTCCATCACCTTCACTAGCTTTGTTAACAGTGATGCTTCCTAACACCCACTTAACTTGGCACTCCAAGATATCTGGCTGTAGGTGACTGATTACACCACTGTGGTTATATGGGTCATTAAGATCTTTTTTTGTATACCTCATACTGGAAAAGGAACTCCCCAGGTCAGTAGGTGCCCAATATGCTACTGGAGATCAGTGGAGAAGTAACTCCAGAAAGATTGAAGGAATGGAGCTTAAGCAAAAAGAACACCCAGCTGTGGATGTGACTGGTGATAGAAGCAAGGTCCAATGCTGTAAAGAGCAATATTGCATAGGAACCTGGAATGTCAGGTCCATCAATCAAGGCAAATTGGAAGTGGTCAAACAAGATATGGCAAGAGTGAATGTAGACATTCTAGGAATCAGTGAACTAAAATGGACTGGATGGGTGAATTTAAGTCAGATGACCATTATATCTACTACTGTGGGCAGGAATCCCTCAGAAGAAATGGAGTAGCCATCATGGTCAACAAAGGAGTCCAAAATGCAGTACTTGGATGCAATCTCAAAAACGACAGAACGATCTCTGTTCATTTCCAAGGCAAACCATTCAATATCACAGTAATCCAAGTCTATGCCCCAACCAGTAATGCTGAAGAAGCTGAAGTTGAACGGTTCTATGAAGACCTACAAGACCTTTTAGAACTACACCCAAAAAAGATGTCCTTTTCATTATAGAAAATGGAATTCATTTTGAAATTCAAAATGAATTCATAATTCATTATGGAATTCAAAAGTAGGAAGTCAAGAAACACCTGGAGTAACAGGCAAATTTGGTCTTGGAATACAGAATGAAGCAGGGCAAAGGCTAATAGAGTTTTGCCAAGAGAATGCACTGGTCATAACAAACACCCTCTTCCAACAACACAAGAGAAGACTCTACACATGGACATCACCAGATGGTCAACACCGAAATCAGATTGATTATATTCTTTGCAGCCAAAGATGGAGAAGCTCTATACAGTCAGCAAAAACAAGACCAGGAGCTGACTGTGGCTCAGATCATGAACGCTTTATTGCCAAATTCAGACTTAAATTGAAGAAAGTAGGGAACACCACTAGACCATTCAGGTAAGACCTAAATCAAATCCCTTATGATTACACAGTGGAAGTGAGAAATAGATTTAAGGGCCTAGATCTGATAGATAGAGTGCCTGATAAACTATGGAATGAGGTTCGTGATATTGTACAGGAGACAGGGATCAAGACCATCCTCATGGAAA
>NW_011495027.1:102072-102812 GCF_000754665.1 Bison bison bison | reverse complement strand
TGACCAAGATAATCATGATGGTGTGATCACTGACCTAGAGCCAGACATCCTGGAATGTGAAGTCAAGTGGGCCTTAGAAAGCATCACTACGAACAAAGCTAGTGGAGGTGATGGAATTCCAGTTGAACTATTTCAAATCCTGAAAGATGATGCTGTGAAAGTGCTGCACTCAGTATGTCAGCAAATTTGGAAAACTCAGCAGTGGCCACAGGACTGGAAAAAGTCAGTTTTCATTCCAATCCCAAAGAAACACAATGCCAAAGACTGCTCAAACTACCACACAATTGCACTTATCTCACACACTAGTAAAGTAATGCTCAAAATTCTGCAAGCCAGGCTTCAGCAATATGTGAACCGTGAACTTCCAGATGTTCAAGCTGGTTTTAGAAAAGGCAGAGGAACCAGAGATCAAATTGCCAACATCTGCTGGATCATGGACAAAGCAAGAGAATTCCAGAAAAACATCTATTTCTGCTTTATTGACTATGTCAAAGCCTTTGACTGTGTGGATCACAATAAACTGTGGAAAATTCTGAAAGAGATGGGAATACCAGACCACCTGATCTGCCTCTTGAGAAATTTGTATGCAGGTCAGGAAGCAACAATTAGAACTGGACATGAAACAACAGACTGGTTCCAAATAGGAAAAGGAGTATGTCAAGGCTGTATATTGTCACCCTGCTTATTTAACTTATATGCAGAGAACATCATGAGAAACGCCTGGACTGGAAGAAACACAA
>NW_011495027.1:86083-101704 GCF_000754665.1 Bison bison bison | reverse complement strand
AGGTGTTGGAGAAGACTCTTGAGAGCCCTTGGACTGCAAGGAGATCCAACCAGTTCATTCTGAAGGAGATCAGCCCTGGGATTTCTTTGCAAGGAATGATGCTAAAGCTGAAACATCTGTACTTTGGCCACCTTATGCAAAGAGTTGACTCATTGGAAAATACTCTGATGCTGGGAGAGATTGGGGGCAGAACGAGAAGGGGACAACAGAGGATGAGATGGATGGGTGGCATCACTGACTCAATGGACGTGAGTCTGGGTGAACTCTGGGAGTTGGTGATGGACAGGGAGGCACGCCAGAGACATGGACAGGCATGCAATTCATGGGGTCGCCGAGTCAGACACGACTGAGCGACTGAACTGAACTGATTCTGTATATTATAGCCCCGTCTTCTTAACATCTTCTGCTTTGTTAGGTCTATACTGTTTCTGTCTTTTATTGTACCTATCTTTGCATGTAATGTTCCCTTAGTATCTCTGATTTTCTTGAAGAGCTTCAAGTCTTTCCCATTCTATTGTTTTCCTCTATTTTTTTTTTTTTTTTTTACATTGTTCATTTAGGAAGGCTTTCTTATTTCTCATTGCTATTCTTTTGAACTCTGCTTTCAGATGGATATATCTTTCTTTTTCTACTGTGCCTTTTACTTCTCTTGTTTTCTCACTTGTTTGTAAGGCCTCCTCAGACGACCATTTTGCCGTTTTGCATTTCTTGGACTTCAAGAATCATCTAAATTACTATCTCAGTCACTGTGCTTATCTTTAGGCCTAATTACCTAGAGAAAACTGAGTCCCAATTAATCCTGAACTCTGTTGTCCACCTTGAAAGCTGAATTGTGCAAGAAGAGTTCCCACAACTGTGAAGATTTTTGTCAGACCAACTTCATGTTCTCCTGCCTTAGCTGGACTATGGCATAATGTTATTAAGCATAAAGTGAAAGTGGTGACACTGTATATTGAAGTATATTAATATTCTTTTTTCTTAGAGTTTCTTTGCTGTGACTTTCTCCCTAAGGTGCTAGAGCCACCCACGAGTGCTGTGATACATGTTTTGCAAAGAGAAAAAAAAAAAAAATAAAAGAATCAATATTTAGCCTTTTAGCTGTAAATTAGCTTCATGGAGCACTTTTCATTAAAATAAATAAATACAGTTGTGGAAATGAAGAGTTATGGTTTATAAAAGGCAGAGTTTCTAGTAAAAATTAATCACTAAAACAAAAGCATAATTAGTGAAAGCTTGTTATATTAGAGATGATTAGCAGATTAAGAAGAAAGCAGATGAATGGATGGGCCACAGAATCACAAGAGAGCATACTGTGAGAATAGCTCTGCCTGTGTTAAGGAGGTAGGGTAGGCCCATGTCTCTCTGGTGAAAGCACACATCAGTAGCTAACTACAGAGGATTTCACAGGCATCTGTGTTTCAAGACTTTCTCAGCTCATCCAAATACTTCCATTCCCCTTCGTCCTCTTTAAAAGCTTCTGATACCTGTAAGAATCAGTAAGATTCTTTGGGTAGCCAGAGAGTACAGTGCGTGTAGAAGGGAAATCTCCTAGCACTTGTTCTTGCTTAGATTAGAAGGAATCAAGATTTCATCCCAGATCTTGGAGAATAGGGAAATCCAGACCTTCATTACTCGATCACAGGATCTGGCACATCATAAGGACTCCACAAATATCTATTGTATCTATGCGTGTGTAAATGAACATATGGAAACATGATGAAGGTCTAGTTCTGGGAAGTGATATTGCGGGAACCAGACATATGGTCAGGAGATAAACAGGTTGAGGAGAGATAGGGGGGTGATAGCTGAGTAGCATGATGTCAAAGGAAGTAGGTTTTATATGAGGGTAGAGGGGAAGCTGCTATGGAAACTGACAGGTTCCAGGTGCTATGTTTAAAGGGGACAGTTATTGGTATAGAAGGAACATACACACACACACACATCTTTGTGCACATTCATGGATGCATGTATTGGAACAAGAGTAATGGGTGGAGAAAGTAATGAAGAAAGGAGAAGTTATGAAATAGATATTCACTCATTTAATTAATACATACTGCACACTTAATATACTCCAGGCATCAAAGTAGGCTCTGAGAAATGACAAAAAAAAACAGATATTGTTCCTCTCCTTTTATGACTTAACATCTATTAGAGAAAACTGAAAGATGGTAGTTTTCATAGTTTTTTTTCAGAAAACTGAAACAAATTCAATATATATTAAAGCATAAGTTAAATTGTGAAAATTTCTGGGAAATAGGAAAACACAGCAGAATATAATGCCATTTAAAAAAAAAAAATGAAGAGGTTGAGAAAGGCTTCTCAAGGAAAAGGAGCAACGAGCTCAGGCTGAAAGTAGGGTAAAGAGTTATCCAGGCATGGAGAGTTCAGTAAGCCTCTTAGTAAAAAAGAGTATGTTGGCAAGTAGAAAACAAGCTTAAGGAACCAAAGTAAATAAATGTATACATATACATATATGCACATACCTATTTACAAAGATCGTGAGAAACAAACATCATGAAAAACACTGGGCTGGAAGAAGCACAAGCTGGAACCAAGATGGCCAGGAGAAATATCAATAACCTCAGATATGCAGATGACACCACCGTTATGGCAGAAAGTGAAGAGGAACTACAAAGCCTCTTGATGAAAGTGAAAGTGAACAGTGAAAAAGTTGGCTTAAAGCTCAACATTCAGAAAACAAAGATCATGGCATCTGGTCCCATCACTTCATGGAAAATAGATGGGGAAACAGTGGAAACAGTGTCAGACTTTATTTTTCTGGGCTCCAAAATCACTGCAGATGGTGACTGCAGCCATGAAAATAAAAGACGTTTACTCCTTGGAAGGAAAGTTATGACCAACCTAGATAGCATATTCAAAAGCAGAGATATTACTTTGCCAACAAGGGTCCATCTAGTCAAGCCTATGGTTTTTCCAGTGATCATGTATGGATGTGAGAGTTGGACTGTGAAGAAAGCTGAGTGCTGAAGAATTGATGTTTTTGAATGTGGTGTTGGAGAAGACTCTTGAGAGTCCCTTGGACTGGCAGGAGATCCAACCAGTCCATTCTAAAGGAGATCAGTCCTGGGTGTTCTTTGGAAGGACTGATGCTAAGCTGAAACTCCAGTACTTTGGCCACCTCATGCAAATAGTTGACTCATTGGAAAAGACTCTGATGCTGGGAGGGATTGGGGGCAGGAGAAGGGGACGACAGAGGATGAGATGGCTGGATGGCATCACCGACTTGATGGACGTGAGTTTGAGTGAACTCCGGGAGTTGTTGATGGACAGGGAGGACTGGCGTGCTGCAGTTCATGGGGTCGTAAAGAGTCGGACACGACTGAGTGACTGAACTGAACTGAACTTACAAAGATATATACACCTGTGTACATATATGTGTGGACACATATATGTATGCACTGCTGCTGCTGCTGCTAAGTCACTTCAGTCCTGTTCGACTCTGTGCAACCTCATAGACTGCAGCCCACCAGGCTCCCCTGTCCCTGGGATTCTCCAGGCAAGAACACTGGAGTGGGTTGCCATTTCCTTCTCCAATGCATGAAAGTGAAAAGTGAAAGTGAAGTCGCTGTCATGTCCAACTCTTAGCGACCCCAAGGACTGTAGCCTACCAGGCTCCTCCGTCCATGGGATTTGCCAGGCAAGAGTACTGGAGTGGGGTGCCATCGCCTTCTCTGTATGTATGCACACATATAAGCATATATTGTTGTTGTTCAGTCACTAAGTCATGTGCAACTCTTTGTGCCCCCATGGATTGTAGCACACTAAGCTCCTCTGTCCTCCACTATCTCCTGGATATTCCTTTTATGAATCACAGCCTTGTCATGGAGAAGGGGCTTGTGTAACTCAAAGAAGCTATGAGCCATGCTGTGTAGCCCCCAAGATGGATGGGTTAAAGTGAAGTGTTCTGACAAAACATGTTCCACTGGAGGAGGAAACAGCCACCCACTCCTGTATTCTTGCTGCTAGAACTCCATGAACAGTATTAAAAAGCAAAAAATGTGACACCAGAAGATGAGGCCCCAGGTTGGAAGTATCCAATACGGTACTGGAAAAGAACAAAGCAATTACTAATAGCTCCAGAAAGAATGAAATGGCTGGGCCAAAAATACATTATGTGTATATATATCTTTATATACACATGGATATTGATCTATTAAAAAGATTTATCCTTCTGCAATTGTGGTAGCTCACTGAACGGTTTATATGAAGCTGTAGCTTTCCCATCTGATACAAAATAGGTAGTCAGGAAGGGAAGATACATGTGAAATGATGGCAAGGACCAA
Source organism: Bison bison bison (assembly GCF_000754665.1). Classification (NCBI taxonomy): domain Eukaryota; kingdom Metazoa; phylum Chordata; class Mammalia; order Artiodactyla; family Bovidae; genus Bison; species Bison bison. The sequence continues at coordinate 97,400 of NW_011495027.1, read as the reverse complement.
CTGCAACCCACAAAAATGAGCTATAACCTATTCATTTAGATTGGCAGGTTTGTTCTTCGCATCTCGTCCAGGCCTCCACTTTCAATGACATTGCTGTCCTACAGAGGAAGTTGGCCTACTTTCTAACAGAGCTAAGCACACGCCAAGTACAGGATTAGGAAAGAGATGGAGGATTCACAGGCAAGGCTGCCACACTTCAATAAGGTAACCCAGGATACTTGTGAGAATGTGTTCTGAATCACAACACAGTTTCTTACCCTGCAACCAATTTCCCAAATGTAAAATGAATATGGCTGCTGCTTCTCATTCTGCTTTGTAAATCCCACACATGCCCACAGATACTCTGGGAAGGGAATCCTGAGAAATATAGTTCTAGCTTAGCTAAACTAGCACAATACAAATCCACTATATTATTAATCCTTATGATTTAAAAGAAATTCTTTCTGTAAGTCTCTAAAGGAAGAAGAGACAGAGGAATGACTTTTATTGCTAGGAGCTGAAGCTGGGAAGATGAGAGACTTGACCACAGGCCTTAGTGTTGTGATGAGAGAAGGCTCAAGTGTAAGACACAGAGAGAATATTAACATTTTAGGAATTCTAGCCTTAGAACAGAGGCTATCTCTGTCATCCAGTTCTCTTATTGAGATGGGGTATTCAGTCAGTATAGACTTGACCAAGCTGTTCACAAAAGGAAAGGAAGAAAGAAGGGAAATAAAGACAAGCATAATCATACCAATTTAATAGAGTTCATCTGGGGAATACCACTAAGAAATGAGTTTTAAGTAATCAGATGTTTCCCATAACACAGTCAAAAATTCCATTCCTTCATAGAGCTTCTCCAAACTAGCCTCACTTGGCTTCTTTTAGTTTCAGTCACTCCAAATTTCTTCCTGTCTATTTCCCTGAATACTGAACACTTACTAATGTCTCTGTACAGCTCTGGGCTTCCCTGACAGATGTTTCTGACACTTGAGTCTATAATTTTACAGGTTTACCTTTTGTCTTCATGGGACCATAAGCTCCTCAAAAGAAGCACTGGGCTTCTTGATCCTTTTACAGTACTTTTTGGATCTTGCTATCAATATGTGGGTCTCTTAGAAAATGCTGTTGACTGACTTAGAAACATATTAAAGGATGTCTGTTAAAGGATGTCTTGTGTGGAGATACTGTTGGTTCAATCTGAGCAGCCTAAAAAACTCTTGCTTAATTGAAACAATGCAATAAAAGATAGGCCTTTTATATAAATATTTATGGAATTGTTATCTTGGAGTATTTTATAATTTTAATGTGAGAAATTCTTTAGATTCAAACTTAAAAAAAATAATTTTGGTTTATCACATCAGCACATCCTTATTATCATAATCTATTCTTAAAAGCTTGTCTCCCTTCCTACAGAAAAAAAAAAATCTGTACACTTTGCAAGAAAGAAACTCTGTTCCATTCACTCTGCCTAAAGTACTGCTGGTAAATATTAATTCTGGATTATCAGTAGTTTTAAACCTACTGCCACTCTGTCTGTAAAGTCTTTTCTACTTCTTCCCCATCAGAAGTCTCTTTCCCTTTCTGATTTCATGGAAATATAGATACATACTTGAACTTATTGTCCTTAATTCTGGTGCTTGCTAGTATCTTTCTCACATGGTAAACAGGCCACCATGGTTGGGTGCTTGTGTTTTGAATGAAGTGATATTATAAACCACCCACAATCACAGGCTATGCATGCTTTATCTCTGTATACAGGGTCATGAACTTTTTTATTTTTTTTTTTTAAGGAATGAAAAGAATGAGTCTAATAAAGGAAACTAGATCTTGAGAAAACAAATGTCCTCCACTGACCAAACTAGTAATAAATTATATAGCCCCAAATACCTGAGAATGCCTGGAGTAGATGAAAGACATATGTGCTATTACTGGCCTCAGTCACACATTGTTCCATTGTTTATTACTTTGAATGTGTTAATTCATCTCTCTGAGCTTCATTCTCTTTCTCTTTAGAATGGATATATGGCTACCAAACTCATAATGATGTTATAATGAATATATAGCTTATCATATAAAATACCTAGATTATCAAAAAGCTTCAGGGGCTCAAAATTTATAAATGTTACTTTTGTCTATGATGCCCCTTTATTTTTTCTGTTCCCAGACAAAAGGTAGTAATTTCTAACGTCCCAACTCAAATTCCTTTTTCTCCTAGAAGTTATCCTGTTATACACATGGTCTCTTGTTTCTGTATATTTCTAATGCACTCCTAGCAGTTCCCAATGCATTTCAGCTTTTTGAAAGAATCTCTTTTTAATGTCAAAAGAGTTATTTTTCTTATATAATAATACTTGATTTAAGAATCTATTAATTTAGACAATACATTTTAACAAAATGAAGGTGTAGGTTGTGCTTCTTTTTGATTCCATGGACTGTAGCCCACCAGGCTCCTCTGTCCATGGAATTCCCCAGGCAAGAGTATTGGAGTGGGCTTCCATTTCCTTCTCTAGGGGATCTTCCTAAACTAGGGATCAAACCTGTCTCCTGCATTGCAGGCAGATTCTTTACTTATGAGTCACCAAGAAAGCCTGGTGTGTTGAGTGCCTATTATATGTCATGTTTTGTACCATGAAATTTCAAATACATTATCTTTGATTCTTAAAAAGAGTCATTCAAGTATATGTTGACAGTAAACATTTTTGTTTGGCCAGAATTCAGACAAACTTGCCCAAGATCACATAGCTAGTGTTGCGTCTAAGACGCAAAGCAAATATAAATGAGTTATTTCATGTTTTCAGAGTCAAAATGAGAGAAAAAGAAGACTCAAGCTCCAGATTTCTCCTGTTAATCAAGAATAGTTACAATTACATCAACAGTGCTGCTCAAGTTTTAAATCATAGAGGAACATCCAGGAGCTTGTTAAAAATGCATATTAATAGACCTATTTCACTATAAGTGAATGTTTGTTGAACCTTCACATCAGTATTTGAAGAAGTATTCTGAAAGAGTCTGATGCAGGTGGTCTGCAAAACATGAGCATGGTATACATTGCTGCTAAGTAAAGAAAAAACCAGAAGACATAGTCATTGTTTCAGGATGACAAAAAATATAGGTGATAAGAACTGTGAAGATAGCAGAAGGCTTCACTATCCACTTTTGCCCTGCTCACCATGCATGTACTTGCAACCTTTCTCCCCTAAAATTGCTTTCAAACAGCTACCCTAGGGAAATAGACACTGATTCATGGAAAAATGTTTACACAAAACATTTTACTGTGATTGTAATATGATATATTACACTCATTTTATATCATAAGAATCATACATAGTATTCTAATACAATTTGACACTATACTTCATATGCAATAAAAATACAGGAAGAAAATATAACTTATTAAGGGTGGTTACTCATGAGTGATGGCATTATGAGGGTTTTTATTTCCTTCTTTGGAACTTCCCATTATTTCAAATTCTCAATAATACATACATATGGTTTTTGATTTAAAATAATTTTTAATTGCTAAACTTAACTTTGACAATTTCTCTGAGTATTTGAAATGTATAATCCTAAAACATCAGAGCAGCATACTTGATGGAAAGTTTCACTGACACATGTATTCAAACAGAGAAATTATTCCAATCTATGGAGATAATCAAACAGTGACATTGATTTCTACCATGTTTTTGAAAGCAAATTAATTTTTGTTCTACAATATGCTCCAGTTTAATGAATATTTAACTATGTATAACAAATACAACTAATTACAGTAGTTTCCTATAAGGTTTTTAAAATACTAACTGGAGTGTCTTGGGAGAATTCTCAATATCCATTTCTACATCAAATACCTCTTTCTATCATTGTTTTCCAAAGAGCCTGGCCTGTTTTTGAGATCTGGTAAAGAATTTTCTCAGTGGAGGAAAAAATGGCAGATTTCATTATTTTGATGTTTCCTTTTTAATTTGCATCTTTAAAGAAATGTTACTTCATTCCTATTCACGAGTTTACTCGTTTGCATTAAGTTCAACGTGTCTAGAATTTCATGACAGTGCATTTAAACTATTCAGTCACATCTACCTCTTTTGGGAAATTTTGACATCTTTCTGTAGTGTGTTTGTAAATTTTTTGTGGTATTCCCTTTCAAATTCAGTAGTAGAACATCAAACCTTTGAATGTGCTAGCTCTGGCAGTTGTCAAAGTAAAAAGTCATATATGTTTCCCAATATAACCGATGTTCTTCCGGTGAAGTGAAAGCTTCTACTTAATGAAGAGTAAATTAATCAAATTATTTTTCTGCATTTCAGAGAAGTAAATTTATTTATTCTTATAAAAAACACAGTAAATTATTATAATAAATACAACAATAATACAGCAAAATTATTTGTGAATATTAGGTTTAAACAGAAACAGATATACTATTCAGAAATAAATTAAGAAAACTATTTGAAAAATTAAATACTAGAAATATAATTGAGAAATATCTTCCCAGGAAGAAATACATGAGCATTAAAAGAGATTAGCATGCTTCTAAATAATGGAATTTCTGACAATTATTTATCCAACCTGAATGTTTCTAATATAAATAGTAATGCCCTGAAAAGCATTTCTAATCTTGCATATTCCCAAATATCCTCCTTCACTATTTAGGTTTTATTAAGTACCTACAATGTTAGGTCTCTATCAATCATATATATATATGGAAAACATGTTAGAGTACATGAGAGTAAGTCAAACAATCCAGATATTGTAAAAATATAAACTGGTAAATATCATATAGCTTTTTAGTAGCTGCTGCTGCTACTGCTGCTAAGTCACTTCAGTTGTGCCCGACTCTGTGTGACCCCATAGACAGCAGCCCACCAGGCTCCCCATCCCTGGGATTCTCCAGGCAAGAACACTGGAGTGGGTTGCCATTTCCTTCTCCAATGCATGAAAGTGAAAAGTGAAAGTGAAGTCGCTCAGTTGTGTCCGACCCTCAGCGACCCCATGGACTGCAGCCCACCAGGCTCCTCTGTCCATGGGATTTTCCAGGCAGGAGTACTGGAGTGGGGTGCCATTGCCTTCTCTGAGCTATATGACCTTTATTTTCCCCTCTGTTTTTGCTTTGTTTGGTTTTGTTTTGGGGTAAGAAAAAGAGTTTTCCCTTTTTGAAAAAGATTGCCTTGAGCCCATATACGATATTTCTCATATAATATATATGGAAAAGTTACTTGAGTCTCAATTTCCTAATAATGTAAAGTACTCATGCAAGATGCATATGCACATGGATATTTAGTGTATCATTTTTCTTTTATATCAGCAAAGGTTATATACATCCTAAGTATCCACCAGTAATAAAAAATTAATATAACAAAGTACTATGCATCCATGGAAAATAAATTATTTATGTATTATTATGAAGTGGTCTTCAATATAAAATAGTATGTGAAAATAAATATTTAGAAGAATGTGTATAATATGTTAAAGGAGCTAATTTATGGAAGAATTTTGCCTTAGTCTATTTCTCTTATGTAATATTTACATTATATTAAAATTGCTTTATAAATATGACACTTTTATAAAGGTTTTTACAAATCGGCAATGATTATCGTAAGACTATACCTTATAGAATATTGCTGTTGTTGTTGCTCAGTTGCCCAGTATCCGACTCTTTGTGACCCCATGTATTGCAGCATGACAGGCTTCCCTGTTTGTCTCAAATACTGCTTATGTTTTTTCATAAACATTTCTCTTGAAAATCTGTAAATATTTGCAGATTTTTAAAAATTAGCATAATCATATAATTGAAAATTTGCCAACATATAAAATATAAACACTTAAGGACTTCTACAAATTGTTTACTTGACACAGTAGAGCCATTCTTATTTACCATGCAAACTCAAGAACCTTTGACAGCATGTGTAAAGAAGAATACCTATATCAGAGGGACTAGTGAAAAATCCACAGATTAATTGTCCACACTAGGTAAGAATATGCCCTTAAACTATTTAAACTGATTATTAGAAAATTAAAGTAACCTAGACACATTTTTAATTTTCCATATACAACATATGCTCTTTATGGAATCAATTACAGGAGATTAATATATGACAAGCAAAGTGTGTAAACAGGGCAAAGAAGACAGAAGTAGGAATTGCTGCTAATTTGAGGAGTTTCACAAAAGTAGCTTAATATTTAACATAAAATGATTAGCTACAACCTAAAAACTCTGACATATATTTACTTCCTCATCCCTTAAAAATGCTTTAAACACAACTAACACTTTCTTGGTCAATTGAAAACAAAGGAAAATATGTTTTCAAAAATTTTACGTTATCTCTTTTTTCCCCTACATGTCAGTCTTTTGGGGAAAATCAGTAAATTAAATATCATATTTAAATATGATATTTAATTTACATCTAAGAATTAAAAATTCTTAGATGAATCTGAATATTTTCAAAATCAGGTAATATTTTTACTAAGTGAAATTACATTCACTATTTTTTCTCCACAGAAAAGCTTCACTCTAAGAATGTGCTAGACATAAAATGCCAACAGTATAAAAGAAATCCTTCACAATATGGCTTATTTAAGACACAAGAGGATACAGTGTCATAGAAGTTTGTTGATTATAAGATGACTTTAAATTTTAAATTTGCTATAGTATATTTAAAATAAAATTTATTTTGCAAAGTATTTACACACTTGGCTATATTAAATGCATGTCTGGGACATTTATTTTAAGGAGAGTATTTGCTACCCAGAAATTAGTCAGTTCTGTATTAATATCATATACACACTTTTGTTTTAAACACACATGAAAATTTGTGGTAAAATGCGTTTTAATTAGTGACAAAGACAAGTACTTACCAATATGCAACCTGAAAGACCATGTAAATCAAATGAAATACTTTAATGGCTTAAAGAACAATTTAATACAGTTTGCCTTACCTTTTTGGTTAATATGTGTATTATGTATGTGTTTCCTAAAATGTATGATTAAAGGAGAAAGTCTAAGGAGACTTCATTTTCATACACATAGTGAATAGGAACAAGAGAAAATTTTCAGGCAATGTATTTGGAAAGTGTCTTGCTTTTTCAAACAGAAACTATTGGTTTAGAATATCTCTGTAGCATTCTCAATTGATTTATTCATTTGTAGGGAATTTTGGAAAAATACATTTTCTTTTAAGGAAACCCAGTTCTACCAAAACATCCAAATGTATTCACTGATCTTACAAATAAAGTCAAGACAGAAATAAAACAGTGATTTGAGAAAGGGCTATTGATAATTTGGAAATAAGATCAGTATAAGTATTGAGGATAGAGTAAAACATTTAGAAGCCAAATGGTACTTTAAGAGATTCTTTGAAAAGTTAAACAAATACCTCTTTTACAAACTTTAAATATATAATTTACATAGAGATGAGAGCTATCACTTGCTTTCCTCTGGATGCCTCTTCTTAATTCATATAGAATTAAACTAAAGCTCAAGTTCAGTTTAATACTAGTCTAAATAAAACATAACAGAAATAATACACTAGATTTTGGATTATATGCACTATATAGCAGACAAATAAAATTTTATGCTACAAAATATAACACTGCATTTAGTTGTCTCTAAGTTACAGCACCATCACTGGCTCTTCTAATTGAGATAACCAGGTGATTCCCTGGAGGAATTGTTAATTGTGGAGGATCTATAGACAGAAGGGTGTACTTTATAAACTCATCCTTAGAGACCATCCTTGGTGTCTTACAATATAATTGATTGTAGCAAATTGTATTTCAAACTTGTTGCAAAATCCAAGGGAATGCTGTAGTCATCATAACAGAAACATTACTCCAAGAAAAACGAATCCTCAAACATGTTTCATATGAAGGCTGTACAAAATATATCCTAATTTCTCAAATCTCTAGAAATTCAAAATCCCACCAGGTTTATTAGAGTTACAAAGAAAAGCTATTAACTTTCATTTCTTTTCAAGACTGCTTATTTGTGTAGGTCACTTTTTAATTTAAACTGCTTACCTAACCTATAAAATGCAGTTAAACTGAGCAATTGATATCAATCATGACTCTAGAAATGTAACCTTTAATTTTATTTTTATTACCCTATTCAAAATGTAAAACTTTATTCAAATGTCATATTTTCCCTACCCTCCTTTTCATAAAAAGAAAAGCTGTTTTACTAGAGAGCATGGAAACCATCTATCAATGCTTATTATTGCTGAAATGTTGGGAAGCTTCATCCTAAATTTCAAAATGTACAGTATGCTTCTCATCTGTTTATCTATAACATGTTGTCTGTGTATGCTATTTTGCTCTAGTGGAAACCACTTTATCATAACTTATAACCGAATTCTTAAATAATAATTAATAAAATATTTGCAGAGAAAATTTTCAACACCTTAATATTGCACAATTTTACTGAGGCAGATGCATAGATTAAAGCAGAAATATGTTTTCACCTTCTAGAGACTGATTTTCAAATTTCATGATTTTTAAAATGTTTATTTTAAAAATAGTATTTTGTTATAAGGAAAGCACAATTTTATATCTTATTCCAGATCACTCACACGCTTATTTTAATAAAATGGCTCAGAATTCAAAATAAATATTCAAATAGTATGAATACTAATTTCAAAATGGATAGGGACAAAAACAGAACCTTTTACATTTTTTTAGAAACTAGAAAATTATGTTTTGTGCTTCAGAACCACAAAGAGGTAAAGCACAGTTTTCAGAAAAGATGTAGCATGGGGTGAAAAGAATCTAAGAACCACTGATTCTGTTGAAGATAACTAAAAATAGCAAGAAATGTAATATCCTTAGAATACAGAACTTTAAAATGTCTTATCAAGGCTGAAAACTTCATGGCAATGCACACTGTATAGTCTAAAGAGTCATTGTTGGCCATCTCTCCCTACTTTTTATAAAAATACATTTGTGAACTAAAGGACTTCTTTTTACAGTTCCACTATAGAGCTTGGTTTATACTAAAAAAAAAAAAATGTTCATAAAAAATAATAATAAGTACAAGGAGATCAGTCAACTGTTAGCTATTATTTGAGGGTATTCTTTGTTATCCAGCTTGAAGAGTAGTCAGTAAACTTCCCTTTCTTCTAAATCTCTTTTCATTTCACACATTTTTATTTAATATCTCCTTTGTTCCATGGCAGAAAGTGAAGAACTAAAGAGTCTCTTGATGACGGTGAAAGAGGAGAGTGAAAAAACTGGCTTGAAACTCAACTTAAAAAAAAAAAGCTAAGATCACTCCTTTCTGTCCCATTACTTCATAAGAAATAAAGGGGGAAAAGTGGAAGCAGTGCCATTTTATATTTTAGGGCTCCAAAATCACTGCAGACAATGACTGTAGCCATGAAATTACAAGATGCTTGCTCCTTGGAAGGGAAACTATGACAAACGTAGGTAGTGTGTTAAAAAACCAGAGATGTCACTCTGCTGACAGAAGTCGTATAGTCAAAGCTATGGTTTTTCCAGTAGTCATGTAAGGATGTCAGAGTTGGACCGTAAAGAAGGCTGAATGCCAAAAAAATTGATGCTTTCAAATTGTGGTGCTGGAGAAGACTATTGAGATTCCCTTGACGTGCAAGGATGTCAAGCCAATCAATCCTAAAGGAAATCAATCATGAATATACATTGGAAGGACTGATGCTGAAGCTGAAGCTCCAATAGTTTGGCCACCTGATGCAAACAGCCAACTCATTAGAAAAGACCTTCATGCTGGGAAAGATTGAAGGCCAAAGGAGCAGGGGGTGAAAGAGGATGAGATGGTTAGATAGCATCACTGACTCAAGAGTGAAAAGTGAGTCACTCAGTCATGCCCAGCTCTTTGTGATCCCATGGACTATAGAGTCCATGGAATTCTCCAGGCCAGAACACTGGAGTGGGTGGCCTTTCCCTTCTCCAGGGGATCTTCCTAACCCAGGGATTGAACCCAGGTCTCCCCCATTGCAAGCAGACTCTTTACCACCTGAGCCAAGGGGAGGCCACTCAATGGATATAAATTTGAGCAAACTCTGGGAGATAGTGGAGGACAAAGGAACCTGGAGTGCTGCAGGTCATGAGATTGCAAATATGGACACAACTTCATGACTGAACAACAACATGTTACAGGAACTCTCTTGGCACTTGGAAGTCCTCAAAGAATGAAACAGACTAAAGTTCTTACTTCAAGGAGCTTACCTTTTGGTGAGTCAAAGGGAATAGGAAATGTTGAGGATGAGGTGATTGAAACTTTAAGTTGGGACCCCAGAGCTGATGTCACTGAAAAAGTCATGTTTGAGTAAAATCTGAAGGACATAAGAAGTCAACAATCTAGGTATCTGGAGGATATCTGCTAAGGAGGAACAGCTAGGGTAAGGTACTGAGTCAGAGGCCTGGTTATGTTATTGGAGGATGAACAAAGAGGCCAGCATGGCCAAAGTTGAATGAGATAGAGAGACAATGCTAGGAGACAAAACCAAGGGCACCAGATGGCACAGTGCTTTACAGGCTCTTGTAAGGTTTCTGCTTTCACTTTGAGACAATAAAATTTTTAAATAGTGTTAGGAAAGGAGTAAGATGATCTAACTTTGCTTTTAATTGATTCCTTGGGCTGCTGAGATGAGAGTAGATTGCAAGGGGCCAAATATTAAAGCAGAAAGATAACTTATGAGACAAGTGAACCAATTGAGGTAAGAACACAAAAACTTATGCCAGAATCATATTAATGAAGTATTGGGAAGTAGTTGAATTTTTAAATATACTTTGAATATGGAAACAATGGAATTTCCTGATGGTCCAGATGTGACATGGGAGACAAAGAGAGGAGTCAAGGAGACTTGAAGTGAGATTTTGGAACTGAACAGCCAGAAAAACAATGTCAACATTTATTAAGATGGGAAAGGCTGCAGGACAAGCTGGGATAGGAGAAATATCATTTGATAAATTTGTGATGTATAAAGACTAAAATGCATATAATATACTCAAGTAGAATTCCAGTTAGATATAGTACATAGATCTGAAATATTAGTATAGAGATTATACTTAAGGCCATGAAGATTAATCAAATCACCAAGGGAGAGAATGCAGAAAAGAGAAGCCATCCAAGGACTGAACCTTGCTTATTTCTTGCAGGTTCAAAGAAGATAAGGAGAAAAGAGAGGGGGTAAAAATGTTTAATTAATTCAGCTTCTAATAGTTCAGTTCAGTTCAGTCACTCAGTCGTGTCCAACTCTTTGCGACCCCATGAATCGCAGCACACCAGGCCTCCCTGTCCATCACCATCTCCCGGAGTTCACTCAGACTCACGTCCATCCAGTCAGTGACCCCATCCAGCCATCTCATCCTCTGT
>NW_011495027.1:38602-85983 GCF_000754665.1 Bison bison bison | reverse complement strand
TGATCCCATCCAGCCATCTCATCCTCTGTCTTCCCCTTCTCCTCCTGCCCCCAGTCCCTCCCAGCATCAGAGTCTTTTCCAATGAGTCAACTCTTCACATGAGGTGGCCAAAGTACTGGAGTTTCAGCTTTAGCATCATTCCTTCCAAAGAAATCCCAGGGCTGATCTCCTTCAGAATGGACTGGTTGGATCTCCTTGCAGTCCAAGGGACTTTCAAGAGTCTTCTCCAACACCACAGTTCAAAAGCATCAATTCTTCGGCGCTCAGCTTTCTTCACAGTCCAACTCTCACATCCATACATGACCACTGGAAAAACCATAGCCTTGACTAGATGGACCTTTGTTGGCAAAGTAATGTCTCTGCTTTTGAATATGCTACCTAGGTTGATCATAATTTTTCTTCCAAGGAATAAGTGTCTTTCATAATTTACATTATCAATACTGAATAGGGAAGGAGACTTTTTGAGGGAGAAAGGATGAATTTAGCTTTAACATACTGAGGTGTAAATTTATGTTGTGACTTCTAATGAAAGTTGTGTGGTAAGCAGTGTATATTAAGTCTGGAGATCGGCAGAGACAAGACTAGAGATACAAATTTTGTATATAGGTTTTGAGTATTTTCAAATAACTGAAGTTAAAACAATGGATTTAGATGAGATTTCCAAGATGAGAAGAAGCTGAAAATAGAACAAAGGCAGACCCCAAAATGCACCACTATAACATGGGCGTCTCAATCAGTAATAGTTCTAGTTTCAGTGATCGAAGAAGTAGACACTTCTTCACAAAAGGAAATGAAAATTGTTTCTATTTCCTCATTCATTCTCCTGCCCTTTACAACTTCCTAATAATTCTTAAAAATGTCCATTTCCTTTTTGCACGTCAAAAAGATTTTTTTGCCTATATGGCAATAATTTCCAAACTTCTACTTTTGCACACTTTCATTTTCTTTTTATTAAACATATACAAATATTGCATAGATAGCAGCCAAATGTAGACCAACTCATGCATGAGAATCCTGAGAAAGTACAGCTTGGAGTATGACTACACAGAACAAGCCGCCATTGATGCTTACTCCACCCAACACTTACATTTAAAAGGAAAACTTAAATGACATCACTTATGTCTTAGGTTATTCTTTCTGTTATAGGACATGTTTCCACTGCATTAAGTGTACATATCACCTATGCAGAGATTTTATATTTTTTCTATGTGTCAAATTTGTGCAAAATTCAGTAAAGAAACTAAGGCTAACATATATAGGAATCAAGTAAAACAAATAGGACGGTACTGCCATGCTAAACCAAACATGAGCCACTTAAATTTGCGCCTTCAGTATTTTATAGATAGACACTGCTGGCCACTGGTTCATGGATTATAAATGGTTTACTTCATACCTCCCTAGTCTTTCTATAATTCCTTCAGCAACTCAGTTTGGCTATTCTGGGTAATTCCCTTTGACAATTTTTGCTTGAAAGCTTAGACTGACAGAACACCTCATCCCTGCTCCCACATTCCCTTTGGGGTTTAGGATACTGTGATTCCATTCACATTAAATATTCAGACTTGTCACTTTAAAACTTGCTTGTGGTGCTCTGCTCCTTTCTTGCTCTGGACCAGAAGGCTTTCAAAGACACATCAGAGTATAAGCAGTCAAGCAAGCATATTTTAAAGTGGCAGGTCTATATCTGAACTTTATGGTCTTAATGAAATCTTTATTCTAAGAACTGAACATTGTAACTCCACTGGAGCCACTGTGGTCTCAAGCCTCTCTCTGGTAATCATTTCCAAATCAAGTTCATGGGCAAGAGAAACATCTCTAGGGTACTCATGAGATGAGGTTGAACTCAGCAGTCATTGGAAGCAGGTGCCTCTGAGCACACTGAAGAACTTTTTCAAATATCTTAGGCTTGCAATTCTGAAGAGCCGCTTTGGATTTCAGTTATTATGAGGGAGAAAGAGAGAAAGCTGGTTAGCCAACACGAGCTTTCAAAGGCCCTTGTATTACTAAATCATAAATAAAGTTCAGTGTGGAGTTTGAGGGTATTTACGCAATTCTTGCATTTTGGCATGGTGCAAGTAGATTGGCAATATTTGCTTGTGAAAGACGTGGTGGCTAACACAAAAGGATTGCAGGTCAACATCATGATTCACTGCCAAAGCTGTCTGGACACTGCTTGCAAGATGCTTGGAGCCCATCCAAGCAGTTGTCCCTGAAGAAGTTTATATGAATGATGCTCATCAAATTAACCTCAACATTTTAAAACTGTGGAATGAATATGTTTAATCTCAAACTTTCCCTAATGTATGAACTTTTGCATTTGCTTATTGCAATGCTTTATCTTTGCTTGCTTAGAATTGATTACATACTAACTAAGCAGTTCAAAAATGACCAGGTACCATTTGGAGCATCAACCCAATATTTCTGTAGAAGTTATAAACCTAACTCAAGTGCAAAGACAATTAGAATCACCAGGATCAGGCATTATAAAACAGTCAACTCAATCTCACAGTACAGTGTTCTGAGTGCACTGCACCCAGTATGTAGTGCAGGCTATCGAATAGTCTGGAGGACACATTCTAGGCTGTTATTGATGGTTGATAGTTAGGAGAGGGAGATATAAGCTAAATCAATAACATATTGAGAATCTCTAGTCACTCTGACTCATCTATGTTGCTTTGTATATTATTATCATAATAATACTTATAAGAAGTCTTTTCTTGATCATAGAAGTTCTGCAGAATGGAAGGTAAACATGTGAGCAGTAGAGTCAGACAGCCATGAGCTAAATTTTAATTCTTCCACTTTTTAATTATATAAAGTGAAGTTTCTCAGTCATGTCTGACTCTTTGCGACCCCATGGCCTATAGGGATTACAGGCTTACCAGGCTTACCATGGAATTTTCCAGGCAAGAGTACTAGAGTGGGTTGTCATTTCCTTCTCCATTTAATTATATAATCACAGTCAAATTACTCCCTGTATCTTGGTTCTTCAGCCATAAAATGAAGCTGCTGTGTAGCCCTGGGTGTAAAGTATTTAGAAGAGCATCTAAGTACCAAGCGAGTGTTAGCCATTATTGACATTGCTTAAGAGTCATTGTTTGATCCCACAAGTCCATGAAAAGTGAAACAAATCTACATGGCTTGGAAGTATAGACACTGATTATATAGTAAGGGTTAGATCTGGGGGGTCTCACCTGGCTTATTTCATAAGATTGCTGTGAAACTTAACCAATGTAAATAAAGTACAAAGGCTATAAACTAGTGATGACAGTTTTATTACTAGTGTTATTATTAATGTTAATATCATTTGCATGACTTAAAAATGTTCACCAATTATCAGTGAGAAGTGGATTTCATTATAATAAAATAGTAGCAAAAATATCATGAAATATTAGAGTCAGAAGGAACCCTAAAAAATAACAACAAATGTTCTCCCTTCTCTACTTTGGCTAAAAACAACCAATGAAAAAACAAACAAACCCTAAAACTACCTTTGATCACCTATGAAGATATAATCACTCCTTTATAAAGTAGCCCATTAAAGTAGAAATACTTTTAAGTATTTTCAAATTACTTCTTTTATTTATCTGAAATTACTCACTATTTTTTTTACCCATTGTCTCAGCTTCTGCCCTAATGACTCTCTCAGGATCCCCTAATTCCTCCTCTATATCATGTCCAGTGTTCTACCTCATATGCATACCAGATTTTCTTTTTCCTCTAGGCTGACACTTCTAATTCCTTTTACTAATTCTCAGATAACCTTGTTTTGACTTTCTTCATCACTGTGACTGCCCTCCCATGAGTGTGTTCTGGTTTGACTATTTTTTCTCCTAAAATGCAATGCCTAAAAGAAGTTAATATTCCAAATGTAATCTTTTTCAGTACATGGTAAAGGGAACATATAACTTATTTTCTTGGACATTGTATTTCCATTATGTAGCCTAAGATCAAATTAGTATTCTTGGCAGTTGAATCACACACTTCACTACTTGACAAGCTTATAGTCAAGATGCTCTTAAATATCTTTCATACAATTTGCTCTTTTTTTTTTTCCTATCTTGCCTTTTTGTAGCTGGCTTTTCAGTTCAGTTCAGTTCAGTTCAGTTGCTCAGTAGTGTCCGATTCTTTGTGACCCCATAAATCACAGCATGCCAGGCCTCCCTGTCCATCACCAATTCCCGGAGTTCACTCAAACTCATGTGCATCAAGTTGGTGATGCCATCCAGCCATCTCATCCTCTGTCGTCCCCCTCTCCTCCTGCCCCCAATTCCTCCCAGCATCAGAGTCCTTTCCAATGAGTCAACTCTTCGCATGAGATGGCCAAAGTATTGGAGTTTCAGCCTCAGCATCAGTCCTTCCAATGAACACCCAGGACTGATCTATTTCAGGATGGACTGGTTGGATCTCCTTGCAGTCCAAGGGACTCTCAAGAATCTTCTCCAGCACCATAGTTCAAAAGTATCAGTTCTTCGGCACTCAGCTTTCTTCACAGTCCAACTCTCACATCCATACATGACCACTGGAAAAACCATAGCCTTCACTAGATGGACCTTTGTTGGCAAAGTAATATCTCTGTGTTTTAATATGCTATCTAGGTTGGTCATAACTTTCCTTTCAAGGAGTAAGTGTCTTTTGATTTCATGGCTGCAATCACCATCTGCAGTGATTTTGGAGCCCAAAAAAATAAAGTCTGACATTGGCTTTTAGAACCTAAAAAATAGGATGTGCATTTATTCCTAATAACTTCCAACCCATTAAACTCAGCCCTTTGTTCTATCTAGACTACATTTTGTTTCAGATTCTTACTAGCTAACCCCTCCAGCTTTTTATCATCCACATATTGTGAAAATTGTTCTTATCATTGATGTCAATGAAATACTTAGTGTGTTGAAGCTTATAAAATTAATGTTTGATACCAATCCTTCAATTAATACTTTTTTAGTACAATCATTCACATATTATACATTCTTTGAGTATTTTAACACTTAGCTTAGTTATACTCAGAGATGCCATGGGAACACTTGCAGCATTCCTCTAATGTACAAATAGCAACACTGAGAAGCCCCATGGATAGAGAAGCCTGGTTGGACTATAGTCCATGGGGTCGCAAAAGAGTCAGACATGATTTAGCAACTAAACAGCAGCAAGAACCCTATTATTAGAATAAACAAATCACAAAAACAGAAATAATAATATGCTGACAGTACCTATATCATAAAGCCTCCATCTAGAAACCTAGACCAATGCCTTATAAGAAGGTTCTCTGCATCCCACTCACCATTCCACTTATCTCCCTTTTCTGGCCTCAGTAGATAGAGGACAAATGAAGACATTCTCTTTATTCTGTAGAAACAAAGGGGAACTCAAGCAGAGTTTCCCTGTGAATTTTCACAAAATTACACATCTCTTAACTTCAGAATTATATTTTCACTGTGACTTATGAAAGGCACCATGGAACATGTTCTATATTCTGGTCAAGTGACAAATATCTCATTCTGACTTTTGTGTGGTCTTACAAATTTCTGAGAATGAAGTTAGATATGCCTTGCCTAAAAAGATTGTCATTTTTGTTTATGGATTAGATATTTATTTCAAATACTTTCTACTCAACACTTGGAGGTATTTACTCATTTTACAACTGCATATGTGTACATCAGGAGAAATGCTGGGCTGGAGGAAGCACAAGCTGGAATCAAGATTTCTGGGAGAAATATCAATAACCTCAGATATGCAGATGACACCAGCCTTATGGCAGAAAGTGAAGGACTAAAGGGCCTTTTGATGAAAGTGAAAGAGGAGAGTAAAAACGTTGCCTTAAAGCTCAACATTCAGAAAACTAAGATCATGGCATCTGGTCCCATCACTTCATGGCAAATAGATGGGGAAACAATGGAAACAGTGGTTGACTTTATTTTTCTGGGTTCCAAAATCACTGCCAATGGTGATTGCAGCCATGAAATTAAAATATGCTTACTCCTGAGAAGGAAAGTTACGACCAAACTAGAAAGCATATTATAAAGCAGAGACATCGCCTTGTCAACAAAGTTCCATCTAGTCAAGGCTATGGTTTTTCCAGTGGTCATGTATGGATGTGAGAGTTGGACTATAAAGAAAGCTGAATGCTGAAGAATTGATGCTTGTAAACTGTGGTGTTGGAGAAGACTCTTGAGAGTCCCTTGGACTGCAAGGAGATCCAACCTGTCCATCCTAAAGGAGATCAGTCCTGGGTGTTCATTGGAAGGACTGATGTTGAAGCTGAAACTCCAATACTTTGGCCCCCCAATGCTAAGAGCTGATTCATTTGAAAAGACCCTAATGCTGGGAAAGATTGAGGGCAGGAGGAGAAGGGGACGACAGAAGATGAGATGGTTGGATGGCACCACTGACTCAATGGACATGGGTTTGGGTCGACTCTGGGAGCTGGTGATGGACAGGGAGGCCTGGGGTTTTGCGGTTCATGGGGTCACAAATAGTCAGACATGACTGAGCGACAGAACTGAACTGATGGAGTTCTCAATGTATATCTATATTTTGTACTAGTTATAAAAGATTTAAATTTCTTTAAAAACATAGTGGCTTTTTGGAGCTAACAATCTAACTAGGAAGACAGATACATTAACAAATACGCATAAGGCAATGTTGTAAACACTGTACAATGGAACACGTATAAAGTACTAAGCAAGAGTAGCAGAACTTGTAGCACCAAACTAGAATGTCAGGGGTGACCACATGAAGGATGAATGCACCTTTGTAGGGTTTAGGGGAAGGAAATATCCACGGTTTAAATACATCATTTCAAGCAAAAGACACACACACAAAAAACCCTAGTCTTCTATCAACTTATGATGAAAGTGAAAGTGTTAGTTGCTCAGTTGTGTCCAACTCTTTGCAACCCCATGGACTGTAGCCTGCCAGGATCCTTTATCCATGGAATTCTCTGAGTAAGAATACTGGAGTGGGTGAGCCATTCCCTTCTCCAGGAGATCTTCCTGACACAGGGATTGAACAAGGGTCTCCTGCATGCAAGCAGATTCTTTACCACCTGAGACATCAGGGAAGCCCACAAACCTATGGTCATGGTCCACTAACACTCCCCACCCTCCTCTAGATCCCTGCAATGTACTAATCATTTTCCAAGCTTTTGCTCTTGTCTCCTAAAATCTGTTCTGAACACGGTAGACAAAGAGATTCTTGTAAAATCTAAATCAGATCATGTTACTAAAGTGTTCAAACTCTTCCAATGATTCATATAACAAAATTAAAGAATAAATATGTTAGAATAATATTCCAGAACAAAATCAAACAATAAAAATCAAATTTTAAAAAGTAATATCACAGAATAAAATCAAAGTCCTGAAAATGCCCTTCTCCTAACCTCACCCTCATTCCAGTCTTACAAATCTCCAATCCCACATTTTACTAATATCCTGACCACATATCTTCAGACTACTCTGCTTCAGGACATTTTTCTGGTTGCCTTGCTATTTTTTAAAACACTTTAAGGAGTGTTTCTCCTTAGGACCTGCACCTTCAGCTTCCCCTGCCTGCAACATTTCTTACAGAGAGACATATTTCTCCTTTTCATTCTTCTCTAGTTTTCTCCACAGAACTTATCATCATGGGTCATTCCATACCCCTACTTATTTGTGCATTATCCACTTCCCATCACAAGAATAAAAGCTCCATGAAGACATGTATTTTGTCTCTTTCATTGTAAGCTGCGTTCCCAAGTGTTTTCACAGAACTGACATATAGAAGGAAGAATCAGATGAAGGAAAGTTGCTCTGGTGCCATTTTATAAAGAATCTAGTGTTATATGTTAGGAAGAAATGACTTTATCTTTTAGGCAAAGATAAACTGTTGAATTGGAGAAGGCAATGGCAACCCACTCCAGTGTTCTTGCCTGGAAAATTCCAGGGACGGGGGAGCCTGGTGGGCTGCCGTCTCTGGGGTCGCACAGAGTCGGACACCACTGAAGCAACTTAGCAGCAGCAAACTGTTGAATGATTGGAATACTTTGGAAAATGGAAGTGAAACCTTTGGATTTGGGGCCCTCAGGGTCAACTGCCATTCTTTGCAGATTGCAGTCTAATCTGATTCCTTTTCAAGGTATGCAAGCCCTGAAGAGAAATCTCTGCTATAACTAACTGGGCTTATGAATATTTTAATATTCTATTATGCTGTCCAACATAGCTGATTAAACCTACCAGCTCCTTTGACTGACTACTAAGAAACCACTGAAGCATATGAAATTGGAATTATTGCTATTTACATATTCGAATCAAGAGTGAGAAATTAAGAGAGTCATAAGCTAACATAATTTTAAAATTAAATAAGCCTGTTTTTATGAGTGCAGAACAACATGGAAAAGGAATTTACATACAACAAGGGTAACAAACTAGCTATATAGTAAATTTCTGACGTCAACACAAAGATATTCAAGTAAACGATAATAAACACATAATTTTAGTTATGATGCTGACTTTGTTGTGTGTGTTACATCACTATGTGAAACAAAAGTCTGAAACCAAGAGCTGAGTGTGGATTAGTTGAAGCAATAAAAGAATATGTCAAGTAGACTGTGAGAAAATAGCAATTGTAATCCAGCAGGCAATTGAAATTCAAGGTGAGATTCCAGGGAGGATGAGCCATGTGTCTTCTCTACGAGCAGAGAGCTATGAGTTATAAGAATAAGAAAGTGTTTCATTGGTTTCAGAAACTACCAAAATTACAAGAAAGAAATTCTCAGTTTTAGCCACATAACCTTACCTCATTAATTGCTTACTCATTTAGTACACTACTTCAGTATTCTTGCCTTGAGAACCCTATGAACAGTATGAAAAGGTAAAAAGATAGGACACTGAAAGATGAACTCTGCAGGTTGGTAGGTGCACAATATGTTACTGGAGAACAGTGGAGAAATAACTCCAGAAAGAACAAAGAGAGAGCCAAAGCAAAAACAACACCCAGTTGTAGATGTGACTCATGATAGAAGCAAAGTCTGATGCTGTAAAGAGCAATATTATATAGGAATCTGGAATGTTAAATCCATGAATCAAGACAAATTGGAAGTGGTCAAACAGGAGATGGCAAGAGTGAATGTTGACATTTTAGGAAACAGCAAATTAAAATGGACTAGAATGGGTGAGTTTAACTCAGGTGACCATTATATCTACTACTGTGGGCAAGAATCCCTTAGAAGAAATGAAGTAGCCCTCATAGTCAACAAAAGAGTCTGAAATGCAGTACTAGGATGGAATCTCATAAATGACAGAATGGTCTCTGTTCATTTCCAAGGCAAACCATTCAATATCAAAGCAGTCCAAGTCTATGCCCCGACCAGCAATGCTGAAGAAGCTTAAGTTGAATGGTTCTATGAAGACCTAAACGATCTTCTAGAACTAGCACCCAAAAAATATGTCCTTTTCATCATAGGGGACTGGAATGCAAAAGTAGGAAGTCAAAAAGCACCTGGAGTAACCAGCAAATTTGGCCTTGGAGTACAGAATGAAGCAAGGCAAAGGCTAATAGAGTTTTGTCAAGAGAGTGGACTAGTCATAGCAAACACCCTCTTCAAACACCACAAGAGAAGACTCTACATATGCACATCACCAGATGTTCAACACCGAAATCAGATTGATTATATTCTTTGCAGCCAAAGATAGAGAAGCTCTATACAGTCAGCAAAAACAAGACTGGGAGCTGACTGTGGCTCAGATCATGAACTCCTTGTTGCCAAATTCAGACTTCAATTGAAGAAAGTGGGGAAAGCCACTAGACCATTCAGGTATGACCTAAATCAAATCTCATAATTATACAGTGGAAGTGAGAAATAGATTTAAGGGATTAGATTTGAGAGACAGAGTACCTGAAGAACTATGGATGGGGGTTCATGACATTGTACAGAAGACAGGGATCAAAACCATCCCCAAGAAAAAGAATGCAAAAAAGCAAAATGGCTGTCTGAGGAGGCCTTACAAATAGCTGTGAAAAGAAGAGAAGCTGAAAACAAAGGGGAAAAGGAAAAAGATACCCATTTGAATGCACAGCTCCAAAGAATAGCAAGGAGAAATAAGAAAGCCTTACTCATGTGATCAATGCAAAGAAATAAAGAAAAACAATAGAATGGGAAAGATAAGAGTTCTCTTCAAGAAAATTAGAGATACCAAGGGAACATTTCATGTACAGATGGGCTCAATAAAGGGCAGAAATGGTATGGACCTAAAAGAAGCAGAAGATATTAAGAAGACATGGCAAGAATACACAGAAGAACTGTACAAAAAAGATCTTTATGACCGAGATAATCATGATGGCATGATCACTCACCTAGAGCCTACACATCTTGGAATGTGAAGTCAAGTGGGCCTTAGGAAGCATCACTGCAAACAAAGCTAGTGGAGGTGATGGAAATCCAGTTGAGCTATTTCAAATCCTAAAAGATGATGCTGTGAAAGTGCTGCACTCAATATGCCAGCATATTTGGAAAACTCAGCAGTGGCCACAGGACTGAAAGAGGTCAATTTTCATTCTAAGCCTCAAGAAAGGCAATGCCAAATGATGTTCAAACTACCGTACAATTGCACTCATCTCAAATCCTTGTAAAGTAATGCTCAAAATTCTCCAAGCCAGGATTTAATAGTACTTAACTGTGAATTTCCAGGTGTTTAGCTGGATTTAGAAAAGGCAGGGGAACCAGAGATCAAATTGCCAATATCCACTGGATCATCAAAAAAGCAAGAGAGTTCCAGAAAAACATCTATTTCTGCTTTACTGACTATGCCAAAGCCTTTGACTGTGTGGATCACAATAAACTGTGGAAAATTCTGAAAGAGATGGGAATACCAAGCCACCTAATCTGCCTCTTGTGAAATCTGTATGCAGGTCAGGAAGCAACAGTTAGAACTGGACATGGAACAACAGACTGGTTCCAAATTGGGAAAGGAGTACATCAAGGCTGTATATTGTCACCCTTCTTACTTAATGTATATGCAGAGTACATCATGCGAAATTGCCAGGCTGGATGAAGCACAAGCTGGAATCAAGATTGCTGGGAGAAATATCAATAACCTCAGATATGCAGATGACACCACCCTTATGGCAGAAAGTGAAGAACTAAAGAGCCTCTTGATGAAAGTGAAAGAGGACAGTGAAAAATTTGGCTTAAAGCTCAACATTCAGAAAACTAAGATCATGGCATCTGGTCCCATCACTTCATGGCATATAGATGGGGAAACAGTGGAAACAGTGACAGACTTCATTTTGAGGGGCTCCAAAGTCACTGCAAGTGGTGACTGCAGCCATGAAATAAAAAGCCGCTTACTACTTGGAAGAAAAGTTATGACCAACCTAGATAGCATATTAAAAAGCAAAGACATTACTTTTCCAACAAAAGTTCATCTAGTCAAAGCTATGGTTTTTCCAGTGGTCATATATGGATGTGAGAGTTGGACTATAAAGAAAGCTGAGCACCAAAGTATTGATGCTTTTGAAGTATGATGGTGGAGAAGACTCTTGAAAGTCCCTTGGACTGCAAGGAGATCCAATCAGTCCATCCTAAAGGAAATCAGTCCTGAATATTCATTGGAAGGACTGATGCTAAAGCTGAAACTCCAATACTTTAGCCACCTGATGTGAAGAACTGACTCATAGGAAAAGACCCTGATGCTGGGAAATATTGAAGGTGGGAGGAGAAAGGGGCGACAGAGGATGAGATGGTTGGATGGCATCAATGACTCAATGGACATGAGTTTCAGTAAACTCTGGGATTTGGTCTTGGATAGGGAGGCCTGCCATGCTACTTTCCATGGGGTCACAAAGAGTCAGACATGACTGAGCAACTGAACTGAACTTAGTAGATTTTCAATCACAAGATGCATTTCTCAGATTCTAAAGAAAAAGGTAAATGAGCGCTCTATTCATGAAAAGTTACATTATAATTTGCATTACCAGTTATTTTCATACTTTTAGTCAAGCACAAGCTGCAATATATTATATAGCCTTTACAATTATCTTCCATAAACCTCAAAATAGCAATAAAATTGTAATATTTTCTGGTTAGAGATATAAATTATATAATATGAGAAGTGAAGTGAAAGTTGCTCAGTTGTGTCCGACTCTTTGTGACCCCATGGACTATACAGTCTTTGGAATTATCCAGGCAAGAATACTGGAGTTGTTAGCCTTTCCCTTCTTCAGGGGATCTTCCCGACCTAGGGATCGAACCCAGGTCTCTCACATTGCAGGCAAATTCTTTACCAGCTGAGCCACAAGGGAAGCCCATGAATACTGGACTGGGTAGCTTATCCCATCTCCATTCAATCTTCCTGACCCAGACATTGAATCAGGGTCTTCTGCATTGCAGATCGATTCTTTACCAACTGAGCTACCAGGGTATCCCCCTAATAGGAGAAAATAATATATCAAGGAAAGATTTCAAAGGTATTTCATATAAAAATGTTATATTGAGGAAAAGTATTACCAAAAATTTAGAAAAATATAAATAAATTAGTGTTTTTTTTAAATTTAGTCATTTTATTATTTATATGCGAAAGTTGGGAAATGATAAGGCAATTAGAAATTTTCTCATGTTATCTTTTGAACAACTTTAAATGTTAGAAATGAATATCATGTTTTTTAATTTTTTTACACAATTGAGGAAACAGTAATTGAGCAAGCATAGTGACTTGCTCAAGGCTACAAAGCAAAGTAAGGTTTAACATTGGACTATTAAAGAACCCGCCTGCCATGGGTTCAACCCCTGGGTAGGGAAGATTCCCTGGAGCAGGAAATGGCAACCCACTGCAGGATTCTTGCTTGGGAAATCTCATGGACAGAGGAGTCTGGCAGGCTACAGTCCATTGGTTCACAGGTCATGAAAGAGTGGAAATCACTTAGGGACTAAACAGCAGCAACAAATTAACTGATGGCTTTCTAACATTTTTCAGCTCTCTAATAGTGTAGACAACATTAGCCTGGACATAACATTCTGAAGAACAGATTAATAATAACTCATTACATTCTTAATGGCTTAAGTCATGTGAAAGATAACATAGTCCTGGTTTTCTCTGGGATTTCAGGGGAAATACAGTGCAAGTGAGGATGAGTCAGGCTGGCTTAATTTGACTGGTCTCAGGATGCCTCCAGTATCACAGAGTAGATTAAATGAGCCTGAAAACTTTCCTCCTCAGGGAAGGGTGGTATCTGCCCAATAGGTCCCTTATGGCCAGCATTTGTTCTGATTGGTTGAGTGTCTTACCTAACGGTTCAGGTGTCTGTCCTAATTGGTTAGTGCTTTCGTCATGTTCATTGAGACATATTTTGAAAACTGAGTAAGTTTTCTCAAATGTTTAACAATACAAATATCGTTCCATATTATAAACATTATTTCCAGTCAATCACACACTGCAGCTTCCTATCACCACTCAGAGATATTTTTCTTCATAGTATCTCTTCCAAGGGTGTCAGTTCTCTCCTGGGGACACTTGAAGGGTCAACATTCATTAGAAAGTTCTCATGTGTGCATGGTCAGTTGCTTCAGTGGTGTTCAACTCTTTGCAACCCTATGGTCTGTAGCCTACCAGGCTCCTCTGTCCATGGGATTCTCCTGGCCAAAATACTGGAGTGGATTGCCATGATCTCCTCCAGAGGATCTTTCCCCCCAGAGGTCAAACCTGTGCCTCCTGCATCTCCTGCATTGCAAGTGGATTCTTTACTGCTGAACCACCAGGGAAGCCCTAAAAGTCCTTAGGTAAAGACAATTTCTATATCTGCCCCTAGTGATACTTCTCAGAACAATGTGTGTATTCTCCAGTACTCAGCATCATTTCTTTGAACACTGAGAGAGCATATTAAATGAAAAAATAAAGGTAAACCTTACAACAAAATATATTCTAATCCTTAAAATATGGGAAATAAAAGGGAAAAAATAATGTCACACAGTGAGATAATTTTGAGATATTTGCACACTGTAAAGATCAGCCATCTGAGAGTGGTGTTCCAATAATATCACTCACTCCATTCCACTTGGAACCATCACCTTTAAAAGCCTCCTCACTGTCCAGTTGAAATTTTCTTAATTTTCTCTCCTGTCTCTTCCATTGTTGTAGAAACCAATTAAAGTCACCTTAGCTAAGCAGTAGGCAGAGAAAGTGGGAAAACAGCAATATAAAGATAGAGGCCCTCTAAAATAGAATATGCAACAGGGCACTCTGTATTCTTAACCTCTCGGTAAAGCCTAAAGGTCTAAAACTGTCATTATTCATCTTTGTTAAGAATTGCCTTTCAGCTAGTTTCTTCTTCCTTCCTTTCTTCTTTTTTTCTTCTTTTCTACTTTCTTTCCTTCCTTCAGTTTAATCCTTATATCCCTTTCTTTGTCTCCCTTCTCTTCCCTTTTCTTTCCCCTCCTTTCCTTTTCCTCTATTGTATAATGGTCATTTAATCATCAAGACACCTCACAAGTTAAGAATTGCCCTCAGTTTTTAGATGAAAAAAATGGAAGCCAAGAGGCTGAGTAACTTGTCAAAATTATATATTTAGTAAGTTGCATAGCTAGACTTGAAACAGGTGATCTTCTTTGAAAATAGAGCTATGACAAACCTATGAATTGTGTTGAAAAGCAGAGGCATTACTCTACCGACAAAGGTCCATATGCTCAAGACTATAGTCTTCCTAGTGGTCACATTCAGTTGTGAGAGCTGGACTGTAAAGAAGGAAGAATGCCAAAGAATTGATGCCTTTGCACTGTGATGCTGGAGAAGACTCCTGAGAGTCCCTTGGATAGCAAGGAGATCAAACCAGTCAATAATAAAGGAAATCTACCCTGAATACTCAGTGGAATGACTGAGCTGAAGTAAAGCTCCAGTGTTTTGATCACCTGTTGCCAACAGCTGACTCATTGGAAAGGTCCCTGATGCTGGGAAAGACTGAGGGCAGAAGGAGAAGAAAGCATCAGAGGATGAGATGGCTGGATGTCATCACCAAGGCAATGGACATGAACTTTGGCAAACTTCTGGTAATGATGAGGGACAGGGAGGCCTGGAGTGCTGCAGTCCATGGGGTTGCAGAGTCAGACATGCATGGGTGACTGAACAACAACATCATATTATGAAGGAATGAAAAAAAAATACTTAAAAACAAATATTATCTCCTTAACATGAACTGCCATTTTTAAGAAGATGATAGTAGTTTTGGAAAATCTAAGAGCAGATACTAAAAGAGTAAGGTCTGAGATTTCATAAAACAAAATCTCACCAGTTTCCCAGGGTCAAATCACTAAATGCCAATATTGCCAGGACTTGATAAAAGATCATTATCAGGTAGCTTCCATCTCAGTTAAACAAGATAGTACCAAAATCATTGTTGTTGAAAGGGAAAGATATACCCAACTGAAAGCAGAGTTCCAGAGAATAGCAAAGGGAGGAAAGAATGCCTTCTTCAATGAACAATGCTGAGAAATAGTGGAAAACAACAGAAAAGACTAGAGATTTCTTCAAGAAACTTGGAGATATCAAGTGAACATCTCATGTAAGGATGGCATGATAAAGGACATAAATGGCAAGACCTAACAGAAGCAGAAGTGATTAAGACAAGGTGACAAGAATACAGAGAAGAACCATACATGAAAGGTCTTAATGACCCAAATGACCACAATAATGCGGTCACTCACCTAGAGCCAGATACCCATGAATGTGAAGTCAAGTGGACCTTAGGAAGCATTACTAAGAACAAAGTTAGTGCAGATTATGGAATTCAAGCCGAGCTATTTAAAATCCTGAAAGATGGTGCTGTTAAAGTGCTATACTCAATATATCAGAAAATTTGGAAAACTCGGGTGTGTCCACATGACTGGAAAAAGTCAGTTTTCATTCCAATCCCAAAGAAGGGTAATACCAAAGAATGTAGAAACCACTGTACAGTTGAGCTCATTTCACATGCTAGAAAGGTGATGTTCAAAATCCTTCAAGCTAGGCTTCAGCAGTCTGAACTGAGAGCATCCAGATGTGCTAGCTCGGTTTAGAAAAGGCAGAGGAACCAGAGGCAAAATTGCCAGCATTTGTTGGATAATGGAAAAAGCAATGGAGTTTCCAGAAAAACTACTTCTGCTTCATTGACTACACTGAAGACTTTGTGTGGATCACATCAAACTGTGGGAAATTCCTAAGGAGATGATACTATCAGGCCACCTTACCTGTCACCTGAGAGACCTGTATGCAGGTCAAGAGAAGGTACTTATAATCAGATATGGGACAATGAACTCGTTCCAAATTGGGAAAGGAGTATGACAAGGCTGTATATTGTCACCTTGCTTATTTAACTTACATGCAGAGTACATCATGAAGAGGAACTAAAAAGCCTCTTGATGAAAGTAAAAGAGGAGAGTGAAAAAGTTGGCTTAAGACTCAACATTCAGAAAACTAATCATGGCATCTGGTCCCATCACTTCATGGGAAATAGATGGGGAAACAGTATCAGACTTTATTTTTTAGGGCCCCAAAATCACTACAGATGGTGACTGCAGCCATGAAATAAAAAGCCGCTTACTCCTTGGAAGAAAAGTTATGACCGACCTGGATAGCATACTGAAAAGCAGAGACATTAATCTGCCAACAAAGGTCCATCTAGTCAAGGCTATGGTTTTTCCAGTGGTCATGTATGGATGTGAGAGTTGGACTATAAAGAAAGCTGAGCGCCGAAGAATTGATGCCTTTGAACTGTGGTGTTGGAGAAGACTTTTGAGAGTCCCTTGGACTGCAAGGAGATCCAACCAGTCCATTCTGAAGGAGATCAGCCCTGGGATTTCTTTGGAAGGAATGATGCTAAAGCTGAAACTCCAGTACTTTGGCCACCTCATGTGAAGAGCTGACTAATTGGGAAAGACTCTGATGCTGGGAGGGATTGGGGGCAGGAGGAGAAGGGGACGACAGAGGATGAGATGGCTGGATGGCATCACTGACTCGATGGACATGAGTCTGAGTGAACTCCGGGAGTTGGTGATGGACAGGGAGGCCTGGCGTGCTGCGATTCATGGGGTCACAAAGAGTCGGACATGACTGAGCGACTGAACTGGACTGAACTGAACATTATGCAAAATTCTCAAGTGGATGAATCACAAGCTGGAATCAATATTGCTGGGAGAAATATCAACAACCTCAGATATGCTGATGATACCATTCTAATAGTAGAAAGTGAAGAGGGACTAAAGAGACTCTTGATTCAGGTAAAGGAGAAGAGTGAAAAAACTGGCTTGAAACATTAAAAAAAAAACTAAGATCAATGCACCTGTCCTATCACTTCATAACAAAAAGAAGGGGGAAAATGGGGAACAGTAACAGATTTTATTTTCTTTCATTCCAAAATCACTGTGGATGGTGACTTCAGCCATGAAATTTAAAGACACGTGCTCCTTGTAAGGAAAGTTCTGACAAATCTAGACAGCATATTGAAAAGCAGAGACATCACATTGCCAACAAATGTCTGTATAGTCAAAGCTATGGTTTTTTCCAGTAGTCATGTATGGATGTGAGAGTTGGACTATAAAGAAAGCTGAGCACTGAAGAATTCATGCTTTTGAACTGTGGTGTTAGAGAAGACTCTTGAGAGTCCCTTGGACTTCAAGGAGAGCCAACCAGTCCATCCTTAAGGAAATCAACCCTGGATACTCATTGGAAGGACTATTGCTGAAGGTGAAGCTCCAACTCCAACTTCAAGGAGAGCCAACCAGTCCATCCTAAAGGAAATCAATCCTGAATACTCATTGGAAGGACTATTGCTGAAGGTGAAGCTGCAAGCTCCAACTTTGTCCACCTGATGCCAAGAGCCAACTCCTTGGAAAAGACCCTGATTCTGGGAAAGACTGAAGGTTAAAGGAGATGAGGATACAGAGTATGAGATGACTAGATAGCGTTACCAATTCAGTGGACACGAATTTGAGCAAAATCCAGGAGATAGTGGAGGACAGAGGAGCCTGGCGTGTTGCAGTCCATGGGGTCACAAAGAGTTGGACAGGACTTAGTGACTGAACAATGGCAACACCATAATAGACATTTCCTTACTTAGAAAATACAATTAGATTTTACCACTGGGGAGGCAGAGGGGGACCATTGAGAGATGCTTTAGAATCTCCCTGAAAATTCTTGAAGTACTTTTCCCCCACTGTGTGTGCTAGGTCGTTTCAATCGTGTCCAACTCTTTGTGTCTCCATGGTCTGTAGCTGCTAGGCTCCTCTGTCCATGGGATTCTCCAGGCAAGAATACTGGAGTGGATTGCCATGCCCTCCTCCAGGGGATCTTCTACACTCAGGAATTGAACTCAGGTCTCCTGTATTGCAGGCAAGTTTTTTACTGCCTGAGCTACCAGTCTCTTCTTATTCCTCCTGAGACTATGTATATTTTCTATATAAACAGGTATTTTAATATAATTACATTTCCAAGACACTTATTAGCTTTATAAATCCCATTATGTAAATAGTTACATAATCTTCTAGATAAATAATATCTCATGTGTATTAAGTATGAAATGCTTCCATTTAACCCTCAAATAATCCTAGATGCTAAAACAATAATACAGTTATTATACTTTTACAGATAAATTAATGAGATAACTTCCTTGGTTTTAGTAAGCTGGAGAATAAAGCAATAGAAAGCTGATCCAGTTAACTGAACCCCCCAAAACCCACTTTGTTCACCATTGCACTGTACTACCAAGGAATCTATTTAAATGGAAAAAGAAAAAAAGCATTCTTTAAAATTAATGATTGTGTTTGTCTAAAATATTAAAAAAATAAAATATTTATATTGTTTTATTTAATATGAGTTTTGAAGAAATAGCCTATTTATCCTTGGACTAAAAAAAAAGTTTTGATTTTCCATTTCAGTGTAACTCCTTGAATGTGATAATTTTTCAAAGTGTTAACTACATCACTGAGAGAAGCATATGTTTTATATATTATTACAAAACCAAACTGTTGTTTCAAAATTCAAAGAAGCTCTTTTACTATGTTTTTATTTATATAAATCAAGGTAGATATATATTTCTTTGGTGTTTTGTTTTCATGTAGGAATTGTTGGAAGTACACAAAAAAGAGGAAAGGAACTATTAAAAACTCAGAAAAGGCAAAAATAGAAAAGACGAAATTACTGAAGAAATATCTCACTCAATTCACAGAAGGAAAATGCTTTGCTCTTGTTTATGAGAATTTGTGTGTAATAAATTTCCATATTTTGTTTCAATAACACAGCTATTAATATAAAAATGGTACAAATTACTAAAAAGTACTTTTTAATTTAGCATCAGATGAGTTTATATCAGCATCAAATTATTAATATAAAACCATGATTTATGGAAATAAAGGTGAACCATCTTCCCCTTATCTACTCACTCCCAAAATAAAACCCCACAATCATATTCAGTAAAAATATTTCTTATCTTTTCTATACTTAGAATATTTTTTTGAAATGCAAGTTTTATCATGGTCATATTTTTTGTTTGTTTTTGTGTGCTACAAACCAGGATTTTTAAAAATACCTTCCAAATAATGTGATTTAAAAAGCATTCAGAATAGAGACAGCTGAGTGATATTGTCTCTGTTACTTCTCACTTTCCAAGTATTCACTTTCATATTTATATTAATTCACTCTGACAGAATCGATTACAGTCAATCAAAGGGGCTAGTTGAGAAGATTATGTATTATGTGAATAAGATGGTGCCTGGATTATTGAGATCAATATATATATATATATGTTTGGGGTTGGGAGATATTATGCTACTCAAATGCTCAGAGATGATTCATGAAGGGGAAAATATTCAAAGTTACATGGAAAAGAAGTTTGTTCGGGTTAGAGTTAGGTTTTAAATGGTGTTTAAAAAATGTTTTTAATAGTTTTACTTATGTATTTATTTTTGGCTGTGCGGGGTCTTCGTTCCTGCATGAGCTTTTCTCTAGTTATGGCGAGCAGGGGCTACTCTCTGGTTGCAGTGTCAGCGTGTGTTGCGATGGCTTCTCTTGTTGCAGAACACAAGCTCTAGGGCACACAGGCTTCAGTAGCTGCAGCCCTTGGGCTCATTAGTTGTGGCTCCCGGGCTCTGGAGCACAGGCACGTGGGATCTTCCTAAACCAGGGATCGAAACTTTGTCCCCTGCATGGGCAGGCAGATTCTTTACCACTGACCCACCAGGGAAGCCATGGTATAAATTTCATTTGGCCTTTTTCCCAAGAACTAGAATCACATCATTTACCAGAATGTCTTTCACTGTCTACTCTTCTTCATGACACTTGCCTAAGTGCATCCTCACTGCAGGCAGGGCCATTTTTCCAATTAACCAAACAATAATATAGCAATAAGTAACATCTACAATCTAACAGTATGCTAGCCTCATGAAGAATAAAATTATACAAACTGCATTCACTGATGAAAAAGCTTATTCTTTCTTCCTTTGTCCTTCTTGGATTCTCTGGTGAGTAAATATTCCAAAGTTCACTCTCAATCTCCTAGCACCTTGCATAAAATGCTCTCTTGGTCATGAGTATCCTAGCCTTAATTAGGCTTCTCTAAGTTGAATTGCCTATGCATTTTTTCCCTGTGAAGAAAGTGGGTTACTCATTGCTTGATTTATTTTTCTCTTTATTTTTTTCCAGCTTTATTGTCATATAATTGACACATAACATTGTGTAAGTTTAAGGTGCTCAAAGTGTTGATTTGATAAACTTACATATTGTAAAATGATTGCCATTCTGGGAGTAGCTAATACCTGGATCACATCATATAATTACATTTCTTTTCACTAGTAAGAATATTTAAAATCTTCACTCTTAGGAACTTTCAAGTATATAACACAGTAGTGTTACCTATAATCATTATGCTGTACATCATATCCCTAGGATTTATGCATCTTATGACTAGAAGTTTGTGTTTTTCAAACAGTATCTCCCCCTTTCTCCCAAACCTCAGTCCCCTGTAACAATCATTTAATCTCTGTTCCTATGATTTCAGTTTTTTCTGTGACTTATTTCTTTTCCAAAATTAAGTGAGCTAAGAAGGCTGAGCACTGAAGAACTGATGCTTTTGAACTGTGGGGTTGGAGAAGACTCTTGAAAAAGAATCCCTTGGACTGCAAAGAGATCAAATCAGTCCATCCTAAAGGAAATCAGTCCTGAATATTCATTGGAAAGACTGGTGCTGAAGCTGAAGCTCTAATATTTTGGCCATCTGATGTGAAGAACTGACTCACTGGAAAAGACCCTGATGCTGGGGAAGTTTGAAGGCAGGAGGAGGATGGGATGACAGACGACAAGACGGTTGGATGGCATCACCACCTCAATGAATGTGAGTTAGAACAAGCTCTGGGAGATGGTGAAGGATAGGGAAGCCTGCCCTGCTGCAGTCCATGGGGTTGCAAAGAGTCAGACACAACTGAGCAGCTGCACAACAAGTGAGTTAATGCAGTATTTGTCTTTCTCAGTCTCACTTATTTCACTTATTGTATTCTCTCAAGTTTCACCCATGTTTTTGCATATGGCAGGATAGCCTCCCTTCTCATGTCTGAATAATATTTCATTGTTCATTCATGAGTTGATAGATACTTAACGTTGTTTTCATATTTGACTATAGTGGTTAATGCTGCAATGAACATGGGAGTGCAGATATATCTTTGAGATCCTGCTATTATTTTGTTATATATATATATATACTTAGAAGTGAAATCACTATAGCATATGATAGTTTTATTTTTAATTTTTTGAGGAACTCATACTGTTTTTCATAGTCATTGAACTAATTCACAGTCCCACAAACAGTGTACAAGGGTTTCCTCTTCTTCACATACTTTAAAGAACTTTTTTTGCTGTTAACAGCCAGGCTAACAGATGAAGTGATATCTCATGGTGGTTTTGATTTGCATGTCCCTAAAGATTTGGGACTTCCCTAGTGGTTTAGACACTAAGGAGTCTGCCTGCAATATGGGAAGACTGGGTTCGATTCCTGGGTTGGGAAGATCTCCTGGAGAAGGAAATGGCAACCCACTCCAGTATTCTTGCCTGAAGAATCCCATGGACAAAGAAGCCTGGCAGTTCATGGGGTCACAAAGAGTCAGACACGACTGACCGACTTCACTTTCACTTTCAATGATTGGTGGTGAACATCTTTTCCTATACCTTTTGGTCATTTGTATCTCTACTTTAGAAACTGTCTTTTATTTTCTCTGCTCAATTTTTATTTTTTACTAATTATGTGTGTATGTATGCATGTGTTTTAATTTGATAAATGTGACATGCTATATTTTGTAAAGTTAAGATGCATAGCACATTATTTTGATACATTTATATGTTATGATTGCCAATGATGCAATAGGTACCGTATTATATCATTATAGTACAACATTATTGTATATTCATTATACTGTGCCTATCAGTTTAGTTCAGTCACTTGGTCATGTCCTACTCTTTGCGACCCCTGAACCACAGCACCCCAGGCCTCCCTGTCCATCATCATCTCCCCGAGTCCACACAAACCCATGTCCATTGAGTTGGTGATGCCATCCAGCCATCTCATCCTCTGTCGTCCCCTTCTCCTCCTGCCCTCCAACTTTCTCAGCATCAGGGTCTTTTCAAATGAGTCAGCTCTTCGCATCAGGTGGCCAAAGTATTGGAGTTTCAACCTCTGCATCAGTCCTTCCAATGAACACCCAGGACTGATTTCCTTTAGGATGGACTGGTTGGATCTCCTTGTAGTCCAATGGACTCTCAAGAGTATTCTCCAACACCACAGTTCAGAAGCATCAATTCTTCGGTGCTCAGCTTTCTTTATAGTCCAACTCTCACATCCATACATGACTACTGGAAAAACCATAGCCTTGACTAGTTGGACCTTTGTTGACAAAGTGATGTCTCTGCTCTTTAATATGCTGTCTAGGTTGGTCATAACTTTCATTTCAAGGAGTAAGTGCCTTTGGATTTCATGGCTTCAATCACCATATGCAGTGATTTTGGAGCACAGAAAAATTAAGTCTGACACTGTTTCCACTGTTTCCCCATCTATTTCCCATGAAGTGATGGGACCGGATGCCATGATCTTCGTTTTCTGAATGTTGAGCTTTAAGCCAACTTTTTCACTCTCCACTTTCACTTTCATCAAGAGGCTTTTGATTTCATGGCTTCAATCACCATCTGCAGTGATTTTGGAGCCCCCAAAATAAAGTCTCTCACTGTTTCCATTGTTTCTCCAACTATTTGCCATTAAGTGATGGGACCAGATGCCATGATCTTAGTTTTCTGAATGTTGAGCTTTAAGCTAGCTTTTTCACTCTCTTCTTCCACTTTCATCAGGAGGCTTTTTAGTTTCTCTTCACTTTCTGCCATAAGGGTGGTGTCATCTGCATATCTGAGGTGATTGATATTTCTCCCAGCAATCTTGATTCCAGCTTGTGCTTCCCCGAGCCCAGCATTTCTCATGATGTACTCTGCATATAAGTTAAATAAGCAGGGTGACAATATACAGCCTTGATGTACTCCTTTTCCTATTTGGAACCAGTCTATACCCATTCTTTAATCAGATTTATTTTCTTATTGAGCTGTTTAGGTTTTTAAAATGTATTTTAGATATTAACTCCTTATCAGATATATGATTTGCAAATATTTTCTTCTATTCAGCAGGTTGTCTTTTCATTTTATTGATGGTTTCCCATGCAAAAGCTTTTTGGTTTGATGTAATCCCACTTGTTTAGTTTCACTTTTGTTGTCAAATTCAAAAAATCTTTGCCAAGACCAATGTCAAGAAGTTTATCAACTATGTCTTCTAGCACTTTATGGTTTCAGGTCTCATATTCAGATCTTTAACCCATTTTTCTTTTCATTTTTGGCTGCATGGTGTGGCTTGCAGGATTGTAGTTCCCTGATCAATGATCAAACCTTCTTTGGGATCGGAATGAAAACACATTTTCCAGTTTTGTGGTCACTGATGAGTTTTCTAAATTTGCTGACATACTGAGTGTAGCACTTTAATGACATTAGCTTTTAGGATTTTAAATAGCTCAGCTAGAATTTCATCACCTCCACTAACTTTGTTCATAGTAATGCTTTCTAAGGCCCACCTGACTTCACACTCCAGGATGTTGGGCTCTAGGTGAATGACCACACTATGTGACTATCCTGGTCATTGGGACCTTCTGTGTATAGTTCTTCTATGTATTCTTGCCACCTTTTCTTAATATCTTCTGCTTCTGTTAGGGGCTTACTGTTTCTGTCATTTATTGTGCCCATCTTTGCATGAAACTTACACTTGGTATTTCCTATTTTCTCAAACAGATTCCTAGTCTTTTCCACTCTATTGTTTTCCTCTATTTCTTTGCACTATTTACTTAAGAAAGTTTTCTTATGTCTCCTTGCTATTCTCTGGAACTTTGCATTCAGTTGGATATATCTTTTTCTTTCTCCTTTGCTTTTCACTTCTCTTGTTTTCTTGGTTATTTGTAAGGCATTCTTAGACAACCATTTTGCATTCTTTCATTTCTTTTTCTTTGGGATGGTTTTTGTCACCGACTCCTGTACAATGTTATGAACTTCTATCCATAGTTCTTCAGGCACTCTGTCTACCAGATCTAATCTCCTGAATCTGTTTCTCACCTCCACTGTATAATCATAAGGGATTTTATTTAGTTCATACCTGAATGGCCTGGTGGTTTTCCCTATATTCTTCAATTTGGCCTGAATTTTGCAGTAAGGAGCTCATGATGTGAGCCACAGTCAGCTCCAGGTCTTGTTTTGCTGACTATATAGAGCTTCTTCATTTTCAACTGCAAATAATATAATCAACCTGATTTTGGTATCGACCATCTGGTGATGTCCATATGTAGAGTCACCTCTTGTGCTGTTGCAAGGGGGTTTTGCTATGACCAGTGTGTTCTCTTGACAAAACTCTGTTGGCCTTTGTCCTGCTTCATTTTGTACTTCAAGGCCAAACTTGTCTGTTACTCCAGGTATCTCTTGACTTCCTATTTTTGTATTTCAGTATCCTATGATGAAAAGCACGTCTTGTTTTGGTACTCATTCTAGAAGGTCTTTATAGAACCATTCAACTTCAGCTTCTTTGGCATTAATAATTGGGGCATAGACTTGGATTATTGTGATGCTGAATGGTTTGCCTTGGAAATGAACCAAGATCATTCAGTTGTTTTTGAGATTGCACCTACAACTGCATTTTGGACTCTTGTTAACTATGAGGATTATGCCATTTCTTCTAAGGGATTCTTTCCCTCAGTGGTAGACATAATGGTCATCTGAATTAAATTCACCCATTCCCATCCATTTTAGTTCACTGATATCTGAAATGTTGATGCTCACTCTTGCCATCTCCTGTTTGACCATGTCCAATTTACTTTGACTTATGGACCTAACATTCCAGGTTCCTAAGCATTATTGTTCTTTACATCATCAGATTTTACTTTCCCCACCAGACACATCCACAACTGAGTGTTACTTCTGCTTGGCCCAGCCCTTTTGTATCCTGCAATTTTACTAAATATGTTTCTAAGTATTAGCCTTTTTTTTTTTTTTTGGTGTAGTCTATAGGTTTTTCCCCAGGGGTTTCCTTGGTAGCACTGCCTGCCACTGTAGGAGATTTAAGAGATGTGGGTTTGATCCCTAGACCTTGGGATCCCCTGGAGGAGGGCATGGCAACCCACTTCAGTATTCTTTCCTAGAGAATCCCATGGACAGAGGAACCTGGTGGGCCATGGTCCATAGCATCATAGAGAGTCAGATGTGCCTGAAGTGACTTTGAACGCACCACATGTGCACATATAGGTTTTTCCACATATACCATATGCAGACCAAGGCAGTTTTACTTCTTCTATTCCAATGTGGAAGCATTTTTTCTGTTTTTAATTGCATAATTGCTCTGACTAGGAAATTCAGTACTATGTTGAATAAAAGTGGTAAACACGGACATTCTTGTCTTATTCTTGATCTTAGAAGAAATGTTTTTGAGCTTTTACCATTGAGCATTTTTCACATCTGGCCTTTATTATGTCTAGTACATTCCATTCATAACCAATTTGCTGAAAGTTTTTATTATATAAGGATGTTGAAAATTGTTTGCCTCCATCTATTTTGATGATCATGTGATTTTTTCAATTAATTTACTTTTTACTGGAAGACAATTGCTTTACAGAATTTTGCTATTTTCTGTCAAACCTCAACATGAATCAGCCACAGGTTTACATATATACCTTTTGAAACTCCTTCTGATCTCCCTCTCCGTTTTGAACCTCCCTCCCATCTCCCTCTCCATCCCACCCCTTTAGGTTGATACAAAGCCCCTATTTGAGTTTCCTGAGCCATACAGCAAATTCCTGTTGGCTATCTATTTTACATATGGTAATGTAAGTTTCCATGTTACTCTCTTATCTTTCATTCCATTAATGTGGCATGCCACATTTATTTTTTGAATCATTTTTGTACCCTTTGTTGAATCATTTTTGCACCCCAGGATAAGTCACACTTGATCATGGTATGTGACCCTTTAAATGCATGTCTGAAAATTCAGTTTGCTAATATTTTGTTGAGGATTTTTACATTTCTATTTATCAGGGATATTGGGACCATTTCTTTTCTTATAAAGTTCTTATCTGGTTTTGGTTTAGGACAATAATAGTCTCATAACACACATTTAGAAATTATGATCAAGCACTCAGTAGTGTCCAATTTTTCACAGTCCCATGGACTGTAGCCCTTCAGGCTCCTTCTGTCCATGGAATTTTCCAGGCAAGAATGCTGGATTAGGTTGCCAATTCCTACTCCAGGGTATCTTCCCATCCCAGGGATTGATCCATGCCTCTTGCATCTTCTGCACTGGCAGGTGGATTCTTTACCACTAGCATCTGCTGGGACATCCATTTTGGTGCTAGAGAAGACTCTTGAAAGTCCCTTGGACTGCAAGGGGATCAAATCAATCAATCCAAAAGGAAATCAATCCTAAATATTCATTTGAAAGACTGATGGGGAAGCTGAAACTCCAATACATTGGCCACCTGCTGTGAAGAGCCATCTTATTGGAAAAGACCCCGATGCTGGGAAAGATTGAAAGAAAAAGGAGAAGGGGGTGGCAGAGGATAAGATGGTTAGAAAGCATCACTGACTCAGTTGACATGAATTTGAGCAAACTCTGGCAGATAGTGAAGGACAGGGAGCCTGGCATTCTGCAGTCCATGGGATCACAAACAGTCAGACATGACTTGGAGACTGAATAACAACATCACACATTTGAAAGTCTTCCCTCCTCTTTGATTTTTTGGAAGAGTTTGAAAAAGATTGCTATTTAAATATTTGAAAGAATTCACCAGTGAAGCTATCTGTATTGGGACTTTTCTTTGCTGAGAAATTTTTGATTACACATTCACTCTTCTTACCAGAATTGGTCTGTTCAGATTTTTCTATTTCTTTGTGATTTAGTCTTGGTAGGTTGACTCTCCCTAGGAATTTATCCATTTCTTCTAGGTGAATCAATCTGTTGCCCTATCATTATTCATAGTAGTCTTTTATGATCCTTTGTATTTCTGTGTTAACAGTTGTCATGGCTCCTCTTCCATTTCTAATTTTATTTATTTGTGTCCTTTTTTTTCTTTTGTAATTCTAGTTAAAGATTTGTCTATTTTTAAGTCTTTTTAAAAAATCAGCTGTTAGTTTTATAGCTCATTTCTGTTAGCTTTTTAGTCTCTGTTTCATTTATTTTTCACTGTGATCTTTGTTATGTCCTTCCTTCTGCTAACTTTGGGCTTCATTAATTCTCTTTACATTTCCTTTCAGTATGAAATCAGGTTGTATATTTGGGATTTTTTAAATGTAATGTTTATTGCTATAAACTTCTCTTTTAGAATGGCTTCCCTGTATCCCATAAAGTTTGGTATGTTGTATTTCCATTTTAAATTGTTTCAGTGTATATTTTGATTTCTGCTTTGGTTTCTTCTTCGATCCTTTCATTGTTTAGGAAAGTGTTATTTAATTTCTACATATTTATGAATTTTTCAATTTTCTTCTTGTATTTCTACTTTCATATTATTATGGTTATAAAACATGCTTGATATGGATTCAATTTTCTTGTATTCATTGAAAGGTTTTGTGAACTAGCATATGTTCTTTCTTGGAGAATGGTCTACACATGTTTGAGAAAAATGTGTACTATGAGGCTGTTGGACGAAATGTTCTATAACTGCTTGTTAGGTTCATTTGATCTAAGATACAGTTTAATCCAATGTGTCCTTATCCATTGTTGAAAGTAGAGTATTGAAGTCTCCTACTCTTATTATGTTTCTATTTCTCCCTTTAGATCTATAATATTTGTTTTATATATTTATTTGTTCTATGTTGGGTATATAAATATTAACTAATATCACATTTTCTTGATATAACAGTATATTTGGGGAAGTTTTTTAAAAAATAATATATGCTTATAACTACTTGACCTACTACTCCTCTCTGAAGACAGTAAATGACTTTTCTATAAGAACAAATAAGAATATAGATACCATTCATTGATCATCCTTTGCATGCCAGTTACCGTCTTTGGCAATTACATGTTATCCTTACAATAATGTTAAATAGTAATTATTATTATCCTTATATTTTAGTCATGTCTGACTCTGTGCGACCCCACAGATGACAGCCCACCAGGCTCCCCAGTCCCTGGGATTCTCCAGGCAAGAACACTGGAGTGGGTTGCCATTTCCTTCTCCAATGCATGAAAGTGAAAAGTGAAAGTGAAGTCGCTCAGTCGTATCCGACTCAGCGACCCCATGGACTGCAGCCTACCAGGCTCCTCCATCCATAGGATTTTCCAGGCAAGAGTACTGGAGTGGGGTGTCATTGCCTTCTCCGCCTTATATTTCAGAGGAGGTTAAACAAATTGCTTTGTGCCACCCACCCAGTAAGTAGAATAAAAAAGGTTTGTGCTGAGATTTAATATATCCAATAATAATTTGCTTTCTATACATGTCTACAATCTTTGATAAAACATTACCACCACATTTGAAAATTCTCTGATGTTCGAGAACTACTATTGAATGATGAATTTCCTCATCTGGTAAAGTGTTCATTAATAGACTTAAGAAAAATAGAAGGTCTAGAAGGAAAAGCATACGTGACCTTCTCTTTCTTGTCTAAATAGAGGGCAAAAATCTCCAGGCCTACCTTAAGATACATGCTATTGATAGTTTCATTTGGCTTAAAATATAAGTCTTGGAAGAAATTAGACTTGCTACTTTACCTCACTAAGAAGAATCCTTCAGTATGTAACAGTAAATATGTAACAGAAAGAAGATTCCAGAATTTCTTTGTTGGCATAGTTATCATGGTAAAGACACACTAGTCAAATAATATGAAAGGTAAAAATATCGTCATGAATAACCAAACAATAGATGAACTTAACCTATTATTTAACATAAATTTCAACTTGAAAATATTCTGCAAATACTTTTGTATTTGTCTTCTGATGTATTGTTTCAATAACAAGATGTTATTAATATTATTTCAGTTTCAAAAACTGAGGGAGAAAGCACATGCAGAAAATTAATTGTACTTTCAAAAGGGACAAAAGATTTCATTCTAGTATTCAGAGTTGTGTAATGCCTTCAGTTTTCTAATAATGTTTCTGATTTTCTTTGTTTAATCTTACTTTATTTTTGGTCTTACTATCTAAAATAAAGCTCTTTGAGAGCAGACAGCTTAATCTGCATCTTCAAGTTCCATTTAAAATAATAAACATTTGTTGAGAATATACAATATTACTAGCTAGTAGTAGTATTTGGATACATATATATTTAAAACATTATTATTTAGGAGTGAAAATTTTAATATAAGGAAATATGGAAGCAACTCAACTAACTGAATAAAACAAAGCACTCTAACATGACAGACACCAACAACTAAGTATGGTCATATTTAGTTTTGGTGAGAAGTTGCAAAGCATTTAAGATTTTTTCTCCTAAACATGTGAACTGGCAACCTAAGCCTCTCAAATTCATTCAGTATTTTAATTAACCGTATGCTTAGTGGAAAGACTATACTGTAGTTAAAGTCAGAGCATAACAACTGTAATTGCAATTTTCCACTTTTCTGAAAAATGACAAATAAATTATAACACTACTCAGGCTCAGCTAATGATTATTAATCATAATATTTCAAAAATATTTTTCAAAAGCATTCATTTTCAAAATGAATCCTTCTATTTATGTTTTTTCCTTTTCATGGAATTTAGCATCACATATTTATTAAATCAACATACATAGGAATTTTATTTTTAATACCTGTATCCACATAGATATGTTCAAACCAAATTGAATGAGAAAGGGAAGTATGAGCATATTTCATACTATACATTTGCAAACTGCGAAGTACACTTGGATGACTTTCTTGGAAAAGATCCACAATAAAATTATACTCCAGAATTATTTCCTGGTGAACCAGACAACTTGATGTGAATGATAATCTAGAGCCATTTTGTTGATAAAACAAATCTTTGTTTTGAGTGAATAAATAGTTACATGCAGCATATTGACACCAACCAAGAATATGGTTAGCAAATCTTTTTATGAATATTTAATTAAGTTTACCTAGTTATAATGGTTCTTTGGAAAACCTAAAACTGAAAAATAAGAAAAGCCTTGCACCTGGGCATCTGATTGACAATACTTTTTTTTTAATCCAATAATGCCCATTGAGTTCCATTGAGAAATTCATAATGGCCTTTATTTACATTTAATTAGCACCTCTCTGGATTAATTTCTCATTTTATAAACCTAATACAACCTTAATATTGGAAGATGTGAATTGAATATGATAACAACATGTACCTGGTTGTTTTAATTAATCTGTCTAAACTGAACATGCCACCTCAAACTCATAAAGATCATACTTCATGCTACCTTTAGACTTCTTACAAGTTAATTGGCTGCTCTGCTAGGAAATTAACTTTATATTATTCTGACTCTGTGGTAAGTGGTACAATTCTAGTTGGTTTTGATAAATACGGAGAGCAAGCATATAATCTTTTTTCAGATAGTCATTTATTTAGGCTATAGGAAAACAAATGTATTAACATTGGTTAATTCTAAGTGATAAAAGTATAATTAAAATTAACATTTTATATTTTCCATAATTTTCTACAATGAACATTTATAACTTTTGAAAAATATTACATTACACATATAAACATGTATCCTTATATATACATATATTTGTATAATGATATACACTTAAATCTGTCTTAGAAAAATAAGGAAAACACTCATCATCATACCTTCTGCTTATATCTTACATGATTTCAATATTATGAAGGTGAAGATGAGAAGCAAGTCAAAAACATGAGACCATGTGAACATTAATGGCTCAAATAAAGGACAATAAGAATAATGAATGAATGAATGATGCTTTATGATTTTTCCTTTTCAGAAAGAAAATGGGAATCTCAAAAACAGAGTGGTAAAAGC
This sequence comes from Bison bison bison, assembly GCF_000754665.1. Classification (NCBI taxonomy): domain Eukaryota; kingdom Metazoa; phylum Chordata; class Mammalia; order Artiodactyla; family Bovidae; genus Bison; species Bison bison. Next base: position 54,509 of record NW_011495027.1, on the reverse strand, counting down.
TTGTCAAAATGTCCTTTCTTTACTGAAGTTGTTTCTTTATTTAGCTGTTCTCACCGGATTGAACCCAAGACAATGTGTTTATCATTAGATTCTAAAATTAGAATATGTTGCCTCTAATATTGGAGAAGGCAATGGCACCCCGCTCCAGTACTCTTGCCTGGAAAATCCCATGGACAGAGGAGCATGGTAGGCTGCAGTCCATGGGGTCGCTAAGAGTCGGACACTACTGAGCGACTTCACTTTCATTTTCATGCATTGGAGAAGGAAATGGCAACCCACTCCAGTGTTCTTGCCTGAGAATCCCAGGGAGGGGAGCCTGGTGGGCTGCCGTGTATGGGGTTGCACAGAGTCGGACACGACTGAAGCAACTTAGCAGCAGCAGCAGCCTCTAACATAAATGTCTATCAATTGTATCAGGGGCATATTTTACTAATTTTTGATTATCAATTAGTTATATGCTGATTAAGAAGATAAATAAACAATCTAGGGAAGCAAAGCATTCAAAATGCAAAACAGTATACCAATGAATAAAAAGCAGCAACCATAGGAATGTTATAAAGTTTAGAAATTCTGGAAAATAGTATATGATGTCACATCCTAGTTGGTTCTGTAAATTGGGACTGATGCCAAAGCCAACCAGAATTAGAGCCAAAAAAGTCTGATATAAGGTTCTTGTGATAATTGTCTGTTTCATGAACTTAGAGAGTAATGTTGTCATATTACAGTAATTGTTTCTCTGTCACATTTAATAATGAGATTTTTAAGTTTTCAGTATTATTAATAGAAAATGCAGAGGGCTGTGTTTAAATTTCAAAGTTTATTCTTATGTAAAGCTTTTACTCTATACATATGAGAATATTATTTTTTAGGATTTATTTTTTTACCTTCTTATTTGCTTGATTATTCCAGTGATCTCTTACAGCATCATTTCCCCTAATCTTTAACTGTCATCTTTAATTACATATTATTGTTAAGTAAACTTCTATTCTTTGGGACTATAGACAGAGTCAAGGACAGACTGCAGTCTAGAGAAAACAGGGAGGTAAATAATAAGAACTGGAGCAAAATTATTAATCTTCATAAAATGTTGACTAACTAACATTCTTTTTATTCCACTTTTGATAAAATAATTGTCTACTTTATCAGATATAAATAAAGTCTGTGTGGCCCACATTAAATTGGGCCTCTGAGTATATTGGGATTAAGTGAGAGACAGCAGTCTTGTAAGCAAACTGGAAACCTGGAGACTTGGATTCTAGTCCAGGTTCTACCTCTGCTTAGTCCTGTGACTTTGGATAAAGCATAAGGTTTGAACATTCATGTAAAAAAAAAAAAAAAAACTATTAAGACTTAATTGATCTAGGTAGTATTTGAGCATCCCCATCAATCCTTATATGTAAAACTTTGGAAGGATATGAATGAGTAAATGAGTAATCTCACTTACATGATAACTTAAACCTAGTTGTTTACCAATTTGCAAGAGTATATAATGTGATTTGTTGATTCACTTTTCCTCAGTCCTTGTCTTGTGGATTGTCACTAGCTGGTATTGCTACAGTCCATTTTCACTTGGATTCAATATTATTCTCTGTATATTTACAACATATATCATGTACACATTGTACAAGCAACAAAGAAGAATCCATAGACATTTTAGAAATGATTACCATTTGATGAGTTGTCATATTTGAAAAGAGAGATTGAATATAGAGCACTGTGAATTACCTTATGTGCTTATCACACCTTCTTTCATGCCAGAGTTAGAGCTAACAAGCAATCTATGTGTGGTTTAATTCTGGAAAATTACAATTTTCCCGCAAAAACCTACTTTGTGATAGTACTGTTACTAGATACTCTGGGATTTTGAAATTTCCCCAAAGAGGAGAGAAGTTGTGTATAATACCACATGGTGTTGGACCTTTATCATCAGAAGTATTTAGATATCCTACTTGAAGGGTGGCAAGTAGTACAATATCACAATTAAGAACAGGAATTTAGCAATAAGACAATATGTGAATTTGACAAGTGACTTTAATTTTTCCAAGTTTTTGCTATATTATCTACAATGCACGGATGATAATACACTAACTGTATACAGTTGCTGTAGTTATTAGGTGAATTTAAATGAAAAAAGGAAAGTGAAATGAAGTGAAAGTTGCTCAGTGTGTCCAACTCTTTGTGATCCCATGGACTATACAATCCATGGAATTCTCCAGGCCAGAATACTGGAGTGGGTAGCCTTTCCCTTCTCCAGGGGATCTTCCCAACCCAGGGATAGAACCCAGGTCTCCTGCATTGCAGGCAGATTCTTTACCAGCTGAGCCACAAGGGAAGCCTGAGAATACTGGAGTGGGTAGCCTATCCCTTCTCCAGTGGATCTTCCCAACCCAGGAATTGAATTGGGGTGTCCTTCATTGCAGGTGGATTCTTTACCAACTGAACTATGAGGAAGGGGGAAGAGTAAAGAATCCGCCTGCAATGCAAGAGACGCGTGTTTGATTCCTGGGTCGGGAAGATCCCCTGCAGAAGGACAGTCCACTCCAGTATTCTGGCCTGGAGAGTCCCTTGGACAGAGGACGCTGACAAGCTACAGTCCATGCGGTTGTAAGTGTCCTACATGACTTAGCGACAAACCCCCAAGTGAAAAAAATATATACAGTGCTTATCATCATGATGGCTCTTAAAGGCTTTTATATAAATGAGAAAAACAAAGAAAAAGTTGCAATATTTGAGAATCAGATGCAGTTCTTCTAGATGTCTTTTTTTTTTTTGCTATTAAAGCATTACTGAAATATAATTAAAATACTTAATCATTAAACGAGTCAATATTTTTTTAAGATATTCATAGACTTTTGCAACTGTTACTACAAAATTATTGTAGAACTTTTTCACTACTCCCCAAAAATCTCCATCTCCTAATATACTTTCTGTCTATGCATGCATCTATGCTGGACATTTCAAATGAAGATAATAATACAATATGTCTTTTGTGACTGATTTCTTTATCAACATAGTGTTTTCAAGTTTCATTCATGTTGTAGCATGTTTTATGACTTCTTTCCTTATTACTGAATAATATTACATTATATGAATATATTACAATTTTTTATCTATTTGGTATGTTTCCACTTTTTTGGCAGCTATAAATATTAAGAATATTCATGTACAAGATTATTTGTGGATATATGCTTTCATTCTTCTTTCAACATACAAACGAAATTGTTGAGGATCATATGGCAAGTTTATGTTTAATATTCTGAGGAATTGCTTATGAATTTTGAAAAAGGTATCAGAGATTTTGATAGAGAATTCATTGATTCAATAGGCCAGTTTGGGGAATCTTGCCATTTCAGCAAGTCTTTTTTTAATGCCTATTTTTATTTATTTGTTTATTATTGGCTGTGCTGGGTCTTCATTTCTGCTCGAGGGCTTTCTCTCTTTTTTTTTTTAATAAATATATATTTTTAAATTTAATTTTATTTTTTAACTTTACAATATTGTATTGGTTTTGCCATATATCTAAATGAATCCACCACAGGTATACATGTGCTCCCCATCCTAAACCCTCCTCCCTCCTCCCTCCCCATACCATCCCTCTGGGTCGTCCCAGTGCACCAGCCCCAAGCATCCAGTATAGTTGTGAAGAGTGAAAGCTACTCTCTAGTTACGGTGTACGGGGTTTCTCATTGTAGTGGCCTTTCTTGATGAGGAGTACAGGCTCTAGGGCATGTGGGCTTCAATAGTTGCTGCATGTGGGCTCAGCTCTTGCATCTGGAGGACCCCAGAGTGCAGGCTCAGTAGTTGTGACACAGGGGCCCAGTTGCTTATGGGCATGTGGGATCTTCCATGACCAGAAATTGAACTTGTGTTCTCTGCATTGTAAGATGGATTTTCAACCACTGGACCACCAAAGAATTTAAATTTTTAAATTCATAAACACGAAATATCTTCTGTTTATATAGGAGTTAAATTTCTTTCAACAAAGTTTAGTAGTTTTCAGAGTACAAGTTCTGTACACTCTTTGTTAATTACTTATTTCAAAATTATTTCTCATACTATCATAAATGGAATTTTTTTAAAATTTTATTTTCAAGTTATTTGTTGTTATTGTATAGCAGGTAACTGAATTTGTGTATTGACCTTATTCTGCTTAACTTGGATATTGGTTCTAATAGCTTTTTAGTGATTTCTTTAGGATTTAGTATATAAAAGATCATCTGTGAATAGAAATAGTATACTTCTCTCTTTCCAATCTGGATGTAGTTATTTCTTTCCTCTTGTCTAATTGGCCTGGATAGTACTTTCAGTACAACATGGAATAGAAGTGGCAAGAACATCTATTCTTATTTTATTCTTGATCTTAGAGTTAAAACAGAGATCTCTTATTATGTATCTATGAGTCATCTGTGGATTTTTTTTTTTAGATATCCTTTATCAATTTGAGGAATTTCCCTTCTAAGCCTGGTTTTTGGAATGTTTTATCAAGAAAAGCTGGACTTTTGCCAAATACTTATTTTGTGTATTTTAGGATTATCATGTGTGTTTTTTTTACTTCTGTTAACATGGCATAACAAAATAATTGAATTTTAGTTGTTAAAACAACCTTACATCCTTGGGCTAAATCACATTTGTTATTATAAATAATCTTTTACACTTGCTGGATCCAGTTTGGTAGTATTTTATTGAACATTTTAAAATTTGTATTAATTTGTAATGTTGATCTCTAGTTCTCTTTCCTGTAATTTATTTGTTTTTTATATTAGAGAAATAGTGGCTTCATAGAATGAATTGGAAATGCATTTCTCAGTATATTTTTGGAAGTGTTTGTGAAGAATTGATATTAATTTTTAAAATATTCATCAGAATTCACCAATAATGGATCTAGGCATGGTGTTTTTTTTTTTTTTTTAAACATGGGATGTTTTAAACTTATTAAGCTTCTTTGTTATATCATAGGTATGTTCATATTTTTCATTAAAGTCAGTTTTGATTATATGTGTCTCTCTAGAAAATTTTCCATGTCATCTAAGGTATACATGTTTGGCATAAACTTTTTGATAGCATTTCCTTTTAATCCTTAGTTTCTATATTCCTGATATGAGGGCCCATATTTCATTCACTACTGCATTTCTCTTTTTTTTCTTGATCACTATTCATAATTTTGTCAATTTTGTTGGTTTTTCAAAAGAAAGCAAGTTAGTTTCATTGAATTTTTTCTTTTGCAATTCTGTATTCTAAACATTCATTAATTCCTGACATGACCTTTATTAATTCCTTTATTGTGCTTACTCTAGGTTTAGTTTGCTCTTTCTTTTATAATTATTAGGTGGAAGATTAGGTTGTTGATTTGAGATATTTTCTAATTTTTAATAAACATGTTTATAGTTATAAACTGTAACTTTAAGCACGGTTTTAGTTGTTTCTTCACTTTCATCTCAAAATATTTTCTAATATCCCTTATAATGTATTCTTTGACACCCATTAGTTATTTCTAACCATGTTTCTTGACTTCACATATTTGTAAATTTCCTAAATTCTTTTTGATGATTTTTCCTAGTTTAATTTTTACATAATCAGAGAACATATTTTATATGACTTCAATACTTTTAAATTTTCTTAAGATTGTTTTGTGGTCTAGTATATGATTGATCTTACAGAATATTCCATATGTGCTTGAGAAAAATGTATATTCTGCTGTTGTTGGGTGTAATGTTCTAGAGGTGTCTATTAAGTCTACTTGTTCTATCCAAACTCCTACTGAATAGGGATTCTATTCAATATCCCCAATAATAAGGGTATCAAAGTCTTTTACTATTATATTTTAATTGTCTGTTTCTCCCTTCAATTCTGTCAGTTATTCCTTCTTGTATTTTAGGACTCTGTTGATTGGAATCTATTTCTCGTGTGGTGTATAACCTGTAATGTTACTTCTCAGAGGGTGCAGCTTGGGGCATGCACAGTTACCTTAACTCCCTTCCTTCACCCCAAGGAGAATAAGGATTTTATCTGAGCCCTTTGACAAAGTCTTTCCCTGATCTCTCTTATCTTCTTGTAAGTTTCTGGCTGGTCTCTATATTGATATCACACCCCAATGTTACTCCTCACTAACTGCTGGCTGTTTGTTCTCTTATTATCTACAACAATGCCTTAGAGCATAAATCATTCCACAGTCTGATCAGATTAATGTCTGATTCCCTTGTGAGGCTTGCTTAGATCTCAGGGGGATTTCTCTTAAGTAAAATCATCGTTGTTTGGACAGTGTTAGGCTCAACTTCCCATGTTTTGTTCCAAATAAAGTTAGATCTCTTAGAATATCCCATTTTCTGGTCTGTACTTGCCCTGAATAAGACTTCCATCACCCTGAGCTAGACAAACAAAGGAAGCTGGGCATGGCTTGACTTCCATAAACTGTCACTATTCCTACAAAGATTTAATAGATTTTTTGGAATAAATAAACCTCCACTTGCATAAGGCAATTTCCAGAGACTTCATTTGGTGTGTTTGTTTTTAATTTTTAGGTGTTACAGTTGTCTTTCTGGGGGGAAATTTTGTAGTGCTCCTTATGCCACTATTTTTGAAATGCTTCTCCTCCCTAGGAAGTATTTAAGAGATTCACTGATGTTGTTCATATTATTTAATGCAATTATATGGAAAATACTTTTTATCATATAATTTTTGTCTTCCACAAATGTTCTGGTCACATCAGGCTGTGAGATTGCTCCAGTCAGCAGCCCAATGACCTCAAACCCCAGAGAAGCTCTGGAGCTGTGAATAAAGATAAGCGTGGACCTTGGGAAGCTGCTTGCTCAGGATTTCCTCAGGAGATGGCTCTTACTTTGTGTCCTGATTTATATTTTGTGGGAGGAATAAGGGTAAAATAGTGTTTTACTGAGGTTTTAGTTTTGCTCATGACCTAAACAGACTGCATAGGATTGTACACAGGTCATGGGAAAGCCTCAAACAAATATACACTGTCTTTTGGTCATCTGCATCAACATGTTGACTATGAACTCAAAGTCCTGTACTCTAAAAACCTAGTTAATGAAATGGGACTTGATTCTTTATGTCCAGGTCAAATTTCCTGTACTTTTAGCTAAACTTCTGTCTTTATATTTTCATAATTAGAAATCCAAGTGAGAGGCACTGATGGTATATCAGAAGAAACAGGGAAGAAGGAATGATTTTATCCATGTTTTCTGTTTTCTGTTGCATTTGCAACAGCAGTAGGGCATGAACAAGAAGAATACCTGCAGATGCAGTAGCAGAGGCCCTGAAGAGTGTTCCTAGTTCTTTGGTTCCAAGGGTAAGAGTTCCACGGACATATCAGGTGCTGGGAAACCTCTGCTTCCCTTTTGATTCTCCACCTTTTGTTTTCACATCACTAATCTTCAGATAAAGTTTTGTTTCTCTAGCCCTTCCAACAGTCTCATAACCCATTCTGAATTAAATTCTCTCTTTCTGAAATACTAAAGGTAATTTCTCCTCTCTGACTAGATTCTAACTCATACACAGTATTTATCTTAATCTTTTCCTCTGCAATAAGAAGATGGAAGGAAAAAATAGAACCAAATACTTGCAAAAAATTTAGGGATACTATAGTTCATTGACAATAATTGACAAGAAAATGGCACCTGATTACAATTAAAAATTTATCCTCATCAAAATGCACTAATAAAATGAATAAACAAGTCATAGACTGGGAGAAAATATTTTCAAAATCCATATGTCTTACAAGGACTTGTATCTAGAATATATAATGTACTCTTCATAATTAAAAAAACACAATTAGAGAAAAAAAGGGGACAAAGGACTAAAATAGATATTTTGATAGGAAGGTATGCAACTGGCTAGAAAGCACGCACGCACACACACACACACACAGCCTTGACATCATGTATCACAAGGGGAATGCAATTAAAAACCACAAGGAAACCTACTGAATACTTAGTAGAATGAGTAAAATTAAAATATTTACAACACCAAGTGCTATCAAGGATATGTAACAACCAAAGCATTTATACATATAATGCTACTAGGAGTCTAAAACGTTTAGTAGTTTTTTATAAAAGTGTACTGATACTTACCTCATGACCCAATATTTCCATGCCTAAGCATCTACCCAAGAGAAATAAAAAATGTATCTTCTATAAAAGCCTTAATGTTCATATAAAGTTTATTCTTAATAGCTCCAAACTGGAAACAATCCAAATCCCAACACCAGAAGAATGGAAACAAAGTGTGACAAATATATAATGGAATGTTGTTCAGCAATAAAAACTAATGAACTATTGCTGTAAGCAAGAATATGAGTGCATTTTCTTATATTATGCTGTGTGAAGCAAGCTAGACCCAGGAAAGCACTAACTGTTGGGCTGTATCTATTTAATTTCTACAAAGAGAAAACTATAGTGGAAAAAAATCAGCAAAGTTTTTGCCTTTGACATTTGCGGAAGACTCACGGAGAAGGAGCATAAAGGCACTTTATGGGGGTGATGGCTATATCTCAGTAGGAGCTTGGGTTACTTACATGGGTAAAACACATCAAATTCTCTTAAGATTTGTGCATTTTACTTTATGTCAACTTTGCATTAAAAGAACTTTTTAAATTAATGGGTACAAAAGAGTTAAATATTCCAGAAATCTACTCTTAACCTTTATCTAATGCTTTACTGTGGAATTATGAGTTCTATTTGTTGATAATGAGCAAGAAATAAATGCTGTCTTCTTGAAAGTTATGTAATTTTAAGCAAGAATTATGATTAGCATAATCTAGATTCAGGATTTGGCAGAAAGGGACAGAGTATGTAAATTTATAGCACTGTATAAACAGGGCCTTGGAGAGAGGCCAACTCTGTAAACTTGGAAGCTTGACCTGGAAAACCATTATTCTAGAAGCAGACAAGGAAGGTATCAATTTCAAAGTGATTTGTAGTAAATGAAAGACATAGAATCAGTTCAGTTCAGATCAGTCGCTCAGTCGCGTCCGACTCTTTGTGACCCCATGAATGGCAGCATGCCAGGCTTCCTTGTCCATCACCAACTCCTGGAGTTCACCTAAACTCATGTCCATTGACTGAGTGATGCCATCCAACCATCTCATCCTCTGTCATCCCCTTCTCCTCCTGCCCTCAATCTTTCCCAACATCAGGGTCTTTTCAAATCAGTCAGCTCTTCACATCAGGTGGCCAAAGTATTGGAGTTTCAGCTTCAACATCAGTCCTTCCAATGAACACCCAGGACTGATCTCCTTTAGGATGGACTGGTTGGATCTCCTTTCAGTCCAAGGGACTCTCAAGAGTTTTTTCCAACACCACAGTTCAAAAGCATTAATTATTTGGTGCTCAGTTTCTATAAAATTCAACCCTCACATCCATAAATGACCACTGGAAAAACCATGGCCTTGACTAGACAGACCTTTGTTGACTAATATCTCTGCTTTTTAATATTCTGTCTAGGTTGGTCATAACTTTCCTTCCAAGGAGTAAGTGTCTTTTAATTTCATGGCTGCAGTAACCATCTGCAGTGATTTTGGAGACCCACCCAAAATAAAGTTAGCCACTGTTTCCACTGTTTCCCCATCTATTTGCCATGAAGTGATGGGACCAGATGCCATGATCTTAGTTTTCTGAATGTTGAGCTTTAAGCCAGCTTTTTCACTCCCCTCTTTCACTTTCATCAAGAGGCCCTTTAGTTCTTCACTTTCTGCCATAAGGATGGTGTCATCTGCCTATCTAAGGTTATTGATGTTTCTCCCAGCAATCTTGATTCCAGCTTGTGCTTCTTCCAGATAGAATAGAAGCAGATAAAATATAATTAACAGATCCAACCAGTCCATCCTAAAGGAAATCAGTCCTGAATATTCATTGGAAGGACTGATGCTGAAACTCCAATACTTTGGCCACCTGATGCGAAGAATTGACTCATTTGAAAAGACTCTGATGCTGAGGAAGATTGAAAGTGGGAGAAGAAGGGGACAATAGAGGATGAGATGGCATCACTGACTCAATGGACATAAGTTTGAATAAACTCTAGGAATTGGTGATGGACAGGGAGGGCTGGCATGCTGTAGTCCATGGGATCACAAAGAGTCAGACACAACTGAGTGACTGAACTGAACTGATCTGAAAAACAAAATAGATTATACAGACAGACAAGAAGACAGAAAAAACAAATAAATTGAAATATAACTAATAGGTTTCAGACTTGCTTTAGATTTCTGTGTTTTTGTTTTGCTTGTTTGTTTGTTCTCCATAGATTTATTCTCTCTGGTGTACACTAGAGAGAATAAAACTCTACCCAGTTTTATAGGATATCTTTTGGCTAGTATTAGGATCTTTTGGCTAGTTCAAACTGTTGGTGTTCAAACTTTCTCTCATTTTATTTACTTAAAAAAAGGAATAGGGGATAGAAACAAAAGAAAGTGCAATAGATAAAATCTTGATCTGTTGAATAGATTCTTGAAGTGAATATGTAAGATTCTGGCTTTCTGACACATTTTTTGAAAAGTTCCCATTAGGGTACTTTTTATAAGATTTTGACTAAACTGATAAAGCAACAAAGGGAGTCCCGCATTGGTTATACTATGTCTAGCATAGCATTAGGTTAAGAAAATGAGCTCTGCAATAACCTACAACTGGGTTCAAATTTCAGCTATGCTTCTTCACAGCTGTATAACTTCAGACAAATTACTTAACCTCCTTGAATGTTCTCATCTGCAAAATTCAAATAATGTCTGCCTCAGAAGGTTAATAGGATTAAGTGAGAAAATAAATGAAATTACTCAATATCTGACATTAATATTAAGCATCATTATTTAAAATGATATGACTAATGAGATAGCTGTGCACAGTTCAGATGCTTGTTTTTATTAAAACTGAGGTTTACTTGAATCAGTTTTAGAAATCATCAAAGTATATTAGCTGAAAAGAAGCAGGACAACCTAAGGACAGACTATGTATAGATTCTCGTCATCTAATTTATTACAAGTCTAACTCTAGTGTAGGGTTTTAAAACTTCAGAGTATTTCACTAATAGACTGCTGTGGAGGTTCTATTTAATCCTCCATTTAGGCTTTTTTCCCTCTTTCTTCCCTGTCCCAGGTAATAGAGTTTTCTGATTGTTCTGTTACTGCTAAAGTTTTTTTTTTTTTAATTCAACTATTAAAGTTCTTCATCTTACACATAAGACTTTTAAGGCTGTCTGACTATTATTCATTTAATCATTTAACAAATACTTATTAATTTTTCATCTTAGGCAGGCTGCCATTGCAATCACTCATGATATAAGCCACTGGCTGAATAAGATAGTCTCTCTCCTCAAAAAAAGAAAAAAAGAAATAGTAAGTGGAGAAATTTTAAATTACTAATTAGAGACCATTTAACTAAGTTACTATTACTGATAAGAAGGAGAAGTACAAGATTAGAAGACCTTATTTTGGCAGCCCTTGGGGTTTGTGCAGATAAGAATTCTCTAAAAGAGTAGCATCAAACTGAGGTCTGAAGATATGTAGGTTATTTATAAGTGCTGCATAAATATAAAGCCATAAGTAGAAGCCATGTGATGCCTAAAGTTAAAGAAAGCCTATGAGATTGGAGCTCAAGAGAAGGATGGATGATAGAAATCTTATCAGGGCACATTAGATATGCTTTATTTCTTTATATAACCCTTCTTTTCCTGGTAGAGAAAGGCTTGCTACTAATTCTGCAGTACACTGCCTTTGTTGACCATCATCAGTTTGCGTACACCATCAGCCTTTGAACTCCATGGTGATATGTACTCAACCTGCTTAAAGGCTAGATTTTTCTCCTTGGCTATTCATGCCCTAGGATATCACTCATGTTTCTTAGGTCTCTATGATCTCTCATCATTGACTCTCCAGACACAAGTTAATGACACCATGGGAAATATCCTTGACCCCAGGTCAGTACCCTCTACCAGTCTATCTCCTTAGCCAAGACCAGGATTTCACCAATGATCAAGTCTTTTTTATTTGACTGAGCATTGGAGGATTCCTCACTCAGACTAGTCTCAGCCTTATCTCTGGTCTCCATCCTTCAGAAAAGCTGTCCCTGCCACACAGTTCCCTTTTAGACTTCTAGGTATGCCCAAGATTAACTGCCTCTTACTTGTCTTCCTTCTAATATCTCTGCAAGATGAGTACTCTTAGCTTCTATTTGCATGTGAGAAATGTAAGCATTAAGGAAATTTGCTCACTAGTTCAAATTTACGCAGCGAGTACAAAGATCTTTGTCTTAAGATCTAAACCCAAGTCTCTCTGGTTCTAGAGAAAAGTACCAAGAGCAACAATAGAAAAGCGATGCTAATTATTTTGCTCCCTGCTACAGAGTAAGAATGGAGGAGGAAATGGCAACCCACTCCAATATTGTTGCCTGGAGAATGCCATGGACAGAGGAGACTGGCAGGCTACATACAGTTCATGGGGTGGCAAAAGTTGGACACCACTTAGCAGTTAAATGACCACCACCACCACCACAAAGAAAAGCTGTAATTCAGGGCTATAAAAATCAAGTAGATTTGCTATAATTTTTCTCCCATTCTGAGGGCTGTCTTTTCACCTTATTGATAGTCTCCTTTGCTGTGTAGAAGCTTTTAATTTTACAATGGAATACTACTCAGCCATAAAAAAGGTATGCATTTTGGTCAGTTCTAATGAGATGGATTAACCTAGAACCTATTATACAGAGTGAAGTAAGTCAGAAAGAGAAAAACAGATATCATATATTAACACATGTGAAGAATTGATGCTTTTGAACTGTGGTGTTGGAGAAGACTCTTGAGAGTCCCTTGGACTGCAAGGAGATCCAACCAGTCCATTCTGAAGGAGATCAGCCCTGGGATTCCTTTGGAAGGAATGATGCTAAAGCTGAAAGTCCAGTACTTTGGCCACCTCATGCGAAGAGTTGACTCATTGGAAAAGACTCTGATGCTGGGAGGGATTGGGGGCAGGAGGAGAAGGGGACGACAGAGGATGAGATGGCTGGATGGCATCACCGACTCGATGGACGTGAGTTTGAGCGAGCTCCGGGAGATGATGATGGACAGGGAGGCCTGGCGTGCTGCGATTCATGGGGTCACAAAGAGTCAGACACAACTGAGTGACTGAACTAAACTGAGGGAATCTAAAAGGATGGTTTGATGAATCCGATCACAAAGCAGCAATGGAGATGCAGACATAGAGAACAAACTTATGGACAAGGGTTGGGGAGAAGAGGGAGAGGGTGAGATGAATGGAGAGAGTAGCATGGATGTATATACACTAACATATGTAAATAGATAGCCAATGGGAATTTGCTGTATGACTAAGGGAATTCAAATGGGGGCTCTGTAATAACCTAGAGGGGTGGGAATCAGCAGGAGATAGCAGAAAGATTCAAGATGGGGGGGACACCTATGGTTAATTCATGTTGATATATGACAGAAATCAAACCAATATTGTAAACCAATCATAAATCAATTAAAAATAAATAAATATATATATATTTTTAAAGTAGAATAAAGAGTACTCCCCAAATCACTATCTCTCAAGACACAAGGCATCTTTGTCACTCTCCTTTTCTTATTAGATATTTTCTCTTCTCTCTGTTTATGAATTAGTTCTCACCTACACTCATTTCAAATGTCTTGCAGTTCTTTCAAAATCATTTAGGTTTTTTCCCCCCACTTAGCTCTACAAATTATTCCCAAACACATGGTAATCTCTCAAAATAAACTGCCAAAGCTTCAAATCAAAGTTGTGATTCTATACGGAACAGGTCCTGCCTTTTGCTGACACATTTCTCTGGTAGTTTTTCAAATTTCTTTCAGCAAATCTAGCAAACTTAAATGAGGTGAAAGGAAATGTATTTGTTACTTTTAAAGTGGAAAAACATATTTTACTATCTCTTTTCCTGATTACTGATATAGACCCACCACAATGTAAAGGAAAAGTGAAAGGAGAAAGACACAGACAGTATCAGGTAATCTAATATGAAGTAAAAACAAGAAATAACTATTATTCTTTCTAAAATAGGCATTAGCATAGGAAAACTGCCTACACTAGAGCAAGAAGCAGACTTCAGAATCACCATACTCTTCAGCAAATGTCCTTAAAACTGCCTCTATATTTTCTTAATCAAAAAATAATTCAGGACATTTTCCTCTATATTTTTAACATGTCCTTGACCTTAATTTTTACCTTTTTAGGAAACTATAGTCCTTGAATTAATTGCCTTATATTATACATTGCCAAGTGCAAAAACTTTCAATAAAACAGAATGGTATAAAACACAACAGTATTTTACATAAAGTAATATCCCCCTAATGTTTACCCATCAAAAATATAGGTCAACTGGGACTAGACTTTAGAGAAAAACATATGGATTTTAATTTCAGACTTTGAAAGGGAGAATTGTTAAATGGTTTGTAAGGTAATGTGTTGGTTTTGATGAGCCATTGTAATTTATATTGTATTTCATTTGGGGCTTCTTAGTAGTCAAAACTGACTATTGAGGCTTTTTGTATGAATGACTTGCTTTCTGGAGCATCCATTCTCTAACATTTAATTAATGTGTCCTTCTGGCACTTAAAATATCATCTAAATAGTTTTTTGTGTGTGGGAGGTATGGGTAGTTTAAACCAAAGAGGAATAAAAATAAACACTGGACTCATTTTTTTATTGCCAAGAGACACAACTATAAACAAGCACCACTGTTATGATAAGCAAGAAATGCAACTCAAATCCCATTCAGGGTGCTGAGAATTCCACCCTTAATATATTTGTAAACACACTGTCATAAAATCAAACTTCTTTCCTGATGTTGCTGCTACATCACTTGGAAATTGTGCAGGGAACATGAATCTAGGAAATGTAATTTCCCTGTAGCTTACCTTGTGGAAAACCCTATTTTTAATATCAACTGGTTATGAACTAGAATGATTGTGACAAACCCATTTCTAATGCAATGAGTGCTGTGGTTATTTTTATAGTGTTTTGCTTACAGAAAACAACAGAAATGCCATATAGAGAAGAACAGATTTCATGGGTCTGATGCTAATAATTTTGAGTAGAAAATCCATCTTCTGGCTATATTCAGAATATAGAAGGACTGACCAAAATACAAAAATACTCTCACTTTCAGGCATATTTGGGTCAAAAATTCTCTAGTATGTACAAATTATCTTCATACTATTCAGTGCAATTTATTTAAATAAATGTATTGAGTATTTTGTATTTGCAAAGTAGCATGTGATTTACAAGTTCCTGTTTAACTTTCCAAAAGAATGATAATAAGATGCTTCAACTACAGGGTCTTCTCTTGTGTTGCTGGAAGATGGTGTTTACTATGACCAGTGTGTTCTCTTGGCAAAACTCTGTTACCTTTGTCCTGCTTCATTTTGTATTCCAAGGCCAAATTTGCCTGTTACTCCAGGTATCTCTTGATTTCCTACTTTTTCATTCCAGTCCGTTATAATGAAAAGCACAGCATTTTGGGGTGTTAGTTGTAGAAGGGCTTGTAGGTCTTCATAGAACCATTCAACTTCAGCTTCCTTAGCATTAATGGTTGGGGCATAGATGTGGATTACTGTGATATTGAATGGTTTACCTTGGAAACGAACAGAGATCATTCTTTCTTTTTTGAGATTGCATCCGAGTACTGCATTTCAGACTCTTTTGTTGATTATGATGGCTACTCCATTTCTTCTAAGGGATTCATGCCCACAGTAGTAGATATAATGGTCATCTGAGCTAAATTCATCCATTCCAGTCCATTTTAGTTCACTGATTCCTAAGATGTCTTTGTTTACTCTTGCCATCTCCTGTTTGACCACTTCCAACTTGCCTTGATTCATGGACCTAACATTCCAGGTTCCTATGCAATATTGTTCTTTACAACATTGGACTTTACTT
>NW_011495027.1:34945-38502 GCF_000754665.1 Bison bison bison | reverse complement strand
TCATCACCAGTCACATCCACAAATGGGTGTTGTTTTTGCTTTGGTTCCGTCTCTTCTATTCTTTCTGGAGTTATTTCTCCACTGATCTCCAGTAGCATATTGGGCACCTACCGACCTGGGGAGTTCATCTTTTAGTGTCCTGTCATTTTGCCTTTTCATACTGTTCATGATTTCTCAAGGCAACAATACTGAAGTGGTTTACCATTCCCTTCTCCAGTGGACCACATTTTGTCAGAACTCTCCACCATGACCCGTCTGTCTTAGGTGGCTCTAGATGGCATGGCTCATAGTCTTATTGAGTTAGACAAGTCTGTGGTACATATGATCAGTTTGGTTGGTTTTCTGGGTTTGTGGTTTTCATTCTGTCTGCACTCTGATAGATAAGGATCAGAGTCTTATGAAAGCTTCCTGATGGGAGAAACTGAGGGGGAAACTGGATCTTGTTCTGATGGGCAGGGCCATGCTCAGTAAATCTTTAATCCAATTTTCTGCTGATGGGCAGTATTGTGTTCCTTCCCTGTTGTTTGACCTGAAGTCAAACTATGGTGGAGGTAATGAAGATAACGGTGATCTCCTTCAAAAGGTCCTATGTATACACTGCTGCACTTAGTGCTCCCGACCCTTCAACAGGCCACCACTGACCCACGCCTCTGCCAGAGCCTCCTGGACACTCACAGGCAAATCTGAGTCAGTCTCTTCTGGGGTCACTGCTCCTTTCTCCTGAGTCCTGGTGCACACAGATTTTGTTTGTGTTCTTCAAGAGTTTGTTTCCCCAATCCCATGTAAGTTCTGGTGGCTCTATGATGGGGTTAATGGTGACCTCCTCCAAGAAGGCTTATGCCATACCCAGGTCTGCTTCACCTACAGCCCCTTCACTAAAGAGTCTCTTGATGAAAGTGAAAGAGGAGAATGAAAAAGTTGGCTTAAAACTCAACATTCAGACTAAAATCATGGCAACTGGTCCCATAACTTCATGGCAAATAGATGGGGAAACAAAGGAAACAGTGAGAGATTTTATTTTGGGGGGGCTCCAAAATCACTGCTGATGGTGACTACAGCCATGAAATTAAAAGATGCTTGCTCCTTGGAAGGAAAGCTATGATAAACCTAGTGAGCACATTAAAAAGCAAAGACATTACCTTGCTGACAAAGGTCCATCTTGTCAAATCTATGGTTTTCCCAGTAGTCATGTCTAAATGTGAGAGCTGGACTATAAAGAATGCTGAGAGCCAAAGAATTGATGCTTTTGAACTGTGGTGTTTGAGAAGATTCTTGAGAGTCCCTTGGACTGCAAGGAGATACAACTAGTCAATCCTAAAGTAAATCAGTCCAGAATATTCATTGGAAGGACTGAAACTCCAATACTTTGGCCACCTGATGTGAAGAACTGACTCACTGGAAAAGAGCCTGATGCTGAGAAAGATTGAAGGTGGGAGGAGAAGGGGATGACAGAGGATGAGATGGTTGGATGGCATCACCAACTTGATGGACATGAGTTTGAGTAAGCTCTGGGAGTTGGTGATGAACAGAGAAGCCTGGCATGTTGCAGTCCATGGGGTTGCAAAGAGTTGGACGTGACTGAGCAACTGAACTGAACTGAAGTACAGTGTATGCATGTGTACTAAATCGTTTCAGCTGTGTCTGACTCTCTGTGACCCTATGGAGTATAGTCTACCAGGCTCCTCTGTCCATGGGATTCTCCAGGCAAGAATTCTAGAGTGGGTTGTCGTGCCCTCCTCCAATGGATATTCCCATGCCAGGGATCAAACCCACATCTATTATATCTCCTGCATTTTCAGGCAGCTTCTTTACCACTAGCACCACCAGGGAAGTACAATGGATATATAGATGGAAATACTGTCATTCATTAAAAAAAATTTTTTTTTCCTAATTTATTGTTTGCTGCTGCTAAGTCGCTTCAGTAGTGTCTGACTCTGTGCGATCCCAGAGACGGCAGCCCACCAGGCTCCCCCGTCCCTGGGATTCTCCAGACAAGAACACTGGAGTGGGTTGCCATTTCTGTCTCCAATGCATGAAAGTGAAAAGTGAAAGTGAAGTCGCTCAGTTGTGTCCGACCCTCAGCGACCCCATGGACTCCAGCCTTCCCGGCTCCTACATCCATGGGATTTTCCAGGCAAGAGTACTGGAGTGGGGTGCCATTGCCTTCTCCAAATTTATTGTTTACTATATTTTAAATAATATACTCCAGTGTAGTTATTTTTATTGACTCCTTCTTAAAGCTTATGAATGTCCTATGTATTACATGTTCCATCTTAAGCCATCACAATATGACTTAATTAATTAAAACATATTTATTGGCATTCAATATGAAAGAGAGTCTGGCACGCTTCTGCGATGTCCAGCACAGCTGGCACACTTCTAGGTCAGGAGGGGCGGCAGTGAGGAGATACCCCTAATCCAAGGTAAGGAGCAGCAGCTGCGCTTTGCTGGAGCAGTCATAAAGAGATACCCCACGTCTAAGGTAAGAGAAACCCAAGTAAGATGGTAGGTGTTGCGAGAGAGCATCAGAGGGCAGACACACTGAAACCATAATCACAGAAAACTAGCCAATCTGATAACACAGACCTCAGCCTTGTCTAACTCAATGAAACAAAGCCATGCCATGAGGGGCCACCCAGAACGGATGGGTCATGGTGGAGAGGTCTGACAAAATGTAGTCCACTGAAGAAGGGAATGGCAAAGCACTTCAGTATCCTTGCCTTGAGAACCCCATGAACAGTATGAAAAGGCAAAATGATAGGACACTGAAAGAGGAACTCACCAGGTCGGTGGGTGACCAATATGCTACTGGAGATCAGTGGAGAAATAACTCCAGAAAGAATGAAGAAATGGAGCCAAAGCAAAAACAATACCCAGTTGTGGATGTGACTGGTAATAGAAACAAGGTCCAGTGCTGTAAAGAGCAATATTGCATAGGAACCTGGAATGTCAGGTCCATGAATCAAGGCAAATTGGAAGTGGTCAAACAAGAGATGAAAGAGTGAATGTCGACATTCTAGGAATCAGGGAACTAAAATGGACTGGAATGGGTGAATTTAAGTCAGAAGACCATTATATCTACTACTGTGGGCAAGAATCCCTAAGAAGAAATGGAGTAGCCATCATAGTCAACAAGAGAGTCTGAAATGCAGTAGTTGGATGCAATCTCAAAAACGAAAGAATGATCTCTGTTCGTTTCCAAGGCAAACCACTCAATATCATGGTAATCCAAGCCTATGCCCCAACCAGTAATGCTGAAGAAGCTGAAGTTGAACGGTTCTATGAAGACCTACAAGACTTTTTAGAACTAACACCCAAAAAAGATGTCCTTTTCATTATAGGGGACTGGAATGCAAAAGTAGGAAGTCAAGAAACACTTGGAGTTACAGGCAAATTTGTCCTTGGAGTACGGAATGAAGCAGGGCAAAGGCTAACACAGTTTTGCCAAGAGAATGCACTGGTCATAGCAAAGACCCTCTTCCAACAACACAAGAGAAGATTCTACACATGGACATCACCAGATGGTCAACACCAGAATCAGATTGATTATATTCTTT
>NW_011495027.1:33956-34845 GCF_000754665.1 Bison bison bison | reverse complement strand
AGACCATCCCCATGGAAAAGAAATGCAAAAGAGCAAAATGGCTGTCTGAGGAGGCCTTAAAAATAGCTGTGAAAAGAAGAGAAGCGAAAAGGAAAGGAGAAAAGGAAAGATATAAGCATCTGAATGCAGAGTTCCAAAGAATAGCAAGAAGAGATAAGCCTTCCTCAGCAATCAATGCAAAGAAATAGAGGATAACAACAAAATGGGAAAGACTAGAAATCTCTTCAAGAAAATTAGAGATACAAAGGGAACATTTCATGCAAAGATGGGCTCAATAAAGGACAGAAATGGTATGAACCTTAGAGAAGCAGAAGACATTAAGAAGAGGTGGCAAGAATACACAGAACTATACAAAAAAGATCTTCACGACCCAGATAATCACGATGGTGTGATCACTCACCTAGAGCCAGATATCCTGGAATGTGAAGTCAAGCAAGCCTTAGGAAGCATCATTATGAACAAAGCTAGTGGAGGTGATGGAATTCCAGTTGAGCTCTTTCAAATCCTGAAAGATGATGCTGTGAAAGTGCTGCACTCAAATTGCAATCATCTCAAACACTAGTAAAGTAATGCTCAAAATTCTAGCCAGGCTTCAGCAATATGTGAACCATGAACTTCCAGATGTTCAAGCTGGTTTTAGAAAAGGCAAAGCAACCAGAGATCAAATTGCCAACATCTGCTGGATCATCAAAAAAGCAAGAGAGTTCCAGAAAAAACATCTATTTCTGCTTTATTGACTATGCTGAAGTTTTGACTTTGTGGATCACAATAAACTGTGGAAAATTCTGAAAGAGATGGGAATACCAGACCACCTGACCTGCCTCTTGAGAAACCTGTATGCAAATCAGGAAGCAACAGTTAGAACTGGACATGGAACAACAGACTGGTT
>NW_011495027.1:33470-33856 GCF_000754665.1 Bison bison bison | reverse complement strand
TCGGAATAGTCATGGTAATCCAAGCCTATGCCCCAACCAGTAATGCTGAAGAAGCTGAAGTTGAATGGTTCTATGAAGACCTACAAGACTTTTTAGAACTAACACCCAAAAAAGATATCCTTTTCATTATAGGGGACTGGAATGCAAAAGTAGGAAGTCAAGAAACACTTGGAGTAACAGGCAAATTTGTCCTTGGAGTACAGAATGAAGCAGGGCAAAGGCTAACACAGTTTTGCCAAGAGAATGCACTGGTCATAGCAAACACCTCTTCCAACGACACAAGAGAAGACTCTACACATGGACATCACCAGATGGCAACACCAGAATCAGATTGATTATATTCTTTGCAGCAAAGATGGAGAAGTTCTATACAGTCAGCAAAAACA
>NW_011495027.1:18757-33268 GCF_000754665.1 Bison bison bison | reverse complement strand
ATGGAGAAAGTGAAGAGAAACTAAAAAGCCTCTTGATGAAAGTGAAAGAGGAGAGTGAAAAAGTTGGTTTAAAGCTCAACATTCAGAAAACAAATATCATGGCATCTGGTCCCATCACTTCATGGCAAGTAGATGGGGAAACAGTGTCAGACTTTATTTTTCTGGGCTCCAAAATCACTGCAGATGGTGATTGCAGCCATGAAATTAAAAGACAGTTACTCCTTGGAAGAAAAGTTATGACCAACCTAGATAGTATATTGAAAAGCAGAGACATTATTTTGCCAACAAAGGTCCATCTACTCAAGGCTATGGTGTTTCCCATGGTCATGTATGGATATAAGAGTTTGACTGTGAAGAAAGGTGAGCACCGAAAAATTGATGCTTCTGAACTGTGGTGTTGGAGAAGAATCTTGAGAGTCCCTTGGACTACAAGGAGGTCCAACAAGTCCAACCTAAAGGAGATCAGTCCTCGGTGTTTATTGGAAAGATTGATGCTAAAGCTGAAACTCCAATACTTTGGCCACCTCATGTGAAGAGTTGATTCATTGGAAAAGACCCTGATACTGGGAGGGATTGGCGGAAGGAGGAGAAGGGGACAACAGAGGATGAGATGGCTGGATGGCATCACTGACTCGATGGACATGACATGAGTTAGAGTGAACTCCGGGAGTTGGTGATGGACAGGAGGCCTGGCGTGCTGTGATTCATGGGGTTACAAAGAGTCGGACATGACTGAGCGACTGAACTGAACTGATGAAAGAGAGTCTATTTCAAACTGATCAATGGCAACATTTGTCTATTTTCTTTTTTGTATTTTTCACTCTGTCAGGTATTTGATTAAAAAATTATTCATTTCCAATTTTACATTAACCTTAGGCACTTTGAAAATCACTAATTAACAAGATTAGCAGTGGCTTCTTTAGTACATTGAAAAAAATTCTGTCAAAGAAAATTTTGCTCAGTGTTAACAAATCAATAATAACAAGGGGCTGCAAATCATATTTTTTACTTTTCCTTTTAATAGGTCTTCAGTTTTTTTTAAAAAGTGACAATTTAGGCATTGGGTGCCAATTTTCCTTAAGTGAGAAATCAAATGAAATATTTTATGGATGATTATATTCTCTGGTTCCTCCTGGGAATTGGGACTTCATTTCATTTATTTTTACTGACCAAGCGCCATTTTCAAAGTGTTCCCACTCTGTTACTAATATCTTTCTGTCCTTGGATAGTGCATAATGCCTGACATTTAGTTATGCTTGTTATAGCCTGGCAAGACTGCTGTTCTCTTCTTACCTAATGATTGTGGTTTTAGAATGTTTCCCCAGGAATTAAAACTACACGTCCACCCTCTATGAAAGATATTCCGCTCTATCAGCCATTGACTGTTCCCTGGTCCACTCTGTACTTCTGAGAACAGTAGCTAAAATTCTTACCAAATAATCATGAAGTTTTCAGAGTTCCTGACATGCAAGACCTCCCATAATGCAAGGCCAGTTTTATAGAAGTTGAAAGCATCTTACCAAATTAGGCTTCAAGGCTATTTTTTACCAAATTAGAACTAGATTGTTTATTTGAGCAACAACTAGAGATATCCAGAGGAAAAAGATCAAACTAAAGAAAAATGGGCAAAAAGGACTAAAGTTGAAATATGTGAATACTTGGCAAACTTCAGCCTTTGAACAAGAGAGTAGGAGTATGTCATCCAAAACCAAATCTCTTACTGTGCTCAGACTGAATGGAATATGTCATTTTAAATCCAAGTTTATGGAAAAGAAAAAAGAAATGGATATTATAAATTCTCTGTTGGTGGGAAAACAGTGGAAGTAGTTACCATAAAGTTCTCAAAACATTTTTTTAATAAAAATAATGTTAAATTTTTGTAGGTTCTGTGGTTTTTTTGTTCATTGCTATATCCCCAGCATCTAAAACACTGTCTAGCACATGGATGTCTCTCCGTAAATGTTACTTATATGAATAGTAAATCAACATATGAATTTCAGTGGAATGCTATGTTATCTGGCTGGTACCCTTCTTTGAGCAACTATTCTCATTCATCTGCACATACCTGGAATAAAAGCATACAGTTAATGGTAACCCAAACCCCTGACCAGAGTTGATTGGTTCAGGAGTAGTTAACTCATGCAAACTGGACTGATTATAACTCCTCACTCCTTTCCTTTCCCACCCCAGTTAAGGTGAGTGGGACTGAGGTTCCAATCTGACTGAACAAGGACAGCAAGTGCCTTCCCTGGGAACTGTGGCCTTTGGTAAAGAAGGAGATCAAAGCAATCTTCTTGGGGTGATTGATTCTCTGGTATAAAATGCAGGAACTGTTGACAGCCTTATTTCCCAACAACATATGGAAAATGATTCTTGATGGTATTTCTAAAACCTAATTGTCCCACATTTCCTCAAGACCCAAATGCATTTATATTCTTCACTTGTGTGAGACACTTGAGCATTCATAAAATAAATTATTCAGTTTTCTCAAACTAGCTTTTCTTTAGCTGTTACTTGTAACTAAGATTCTAAATTCATTCTTCTGCTCTTCCTCCCTTATTTCCTTCCTTCCTTCCTTTAATAGTAGTCATTGGTTCATCTATTTTCTGTCTCAACTGCATATTCTTTAAAAGAGAGGTATTATTTGAAAAATAGATAACCAGGAATAAATTGTACGTTCCCTGAAGACTGGCATCTCTATTGTGAGCATGGAGCAAACAGTCATGGATTGAGGAGAAGTTTTAGTTTCTCAAATATGATTACCCATTTATATTGATACATGTTCAGAGGCTTAATATGGAAGATTAACATTATTAACAGAATTTTCTTTCTTAATAGGTTGTTTTCTTCCCATTAAGTCTAAACACTATGTGTTTCTTGACAGCATGATTGATGTAATTATTATCTTTAATTGCCAATTATTGAAGGAAGAGAGCACTGCGTGCTTACTCTGAAACTGTCAGGATGCTCCTGGGTCAAAATGTCTGAAAATAGGTAAGTTCAAAACGCATTCATAATTTGTAGCACCGATTCTCTTTTCTAAACTCTAATCCTAAAGGTTATTTAATCTTAATTAAAAATATCTTTGCTGCTTGGAATGCCTTTAAGCCTTTAAGATGCTATTGTGAAGACGCTCAAAAGAAAAACATGAAAATTTACTGAAAGGTGATTTAAAAATACCCTTGAACTAAATAAGCAACAAGCTTAACACCTTATCATTTAACATACATATTGATAATAATAATGGCTAACAATGATAGTGGATACTAAGTGCCATTAATAAGAGCCTTGTAGATTAATTCTCATATTTATCTGAGGTAAGTATCATTATAACCCCCTTTTTATAGTTAACTTCAAGCCATTTGAGTTTAAAAAAACTTGCCAGTTTCACTGACAATCTGTCACAATTTGTTAAGGTTCTAGTGAACTTAGATGCTATGTTTCTACACATTGGTACCTAGTTGAAAGAAACTGAACTGATGAATTAAACCCTCCAAACTTTCTTTTAGGATCAACATTTCACCTTCAGGCAATTTGCTTTTCTTTGGTATATCATGGGGAAAAGTTCAGATTATAAAATACAATAAAGAATGGATCTAAAGGACTCAGAAAGTAAAGTAGAAAAGATATTCATTTTTTAATAACAAAACAAGTCAGGAAAAATGTTCTTAGGATCTTCACTTGATAAACAATTATTTCACTTACCTTTAGGGGAATGAGTGTGTCCTAATGCAACAAAGAGGAATTTTAGAGTCTGAAAGGCTAGTTTCTTGTTCCTGGCTGTACCACTTCCTGTCCATGAGCATGAGCTTGGTGCATCACATTTCCAACATTACATGGTTCCTCCTTCAAAGGACAAAGTAAGGATTCATGTCTTACCACTCTTAGATGGATTTTTTAAGGAACAAAAAATCTATTCAATTAAAGTATAAATTCAAAAGTTCAAATGTACACTATAAATATATGATAATATTAAATTTTACCTTACTGGAAAAGGTAAGACTCATTGGAAAAAACCCTGATGTTGGGAAAGATGGAAGGCAGGAAGAGAAGGGGATGACAAAGCATGAGATGGTTGGATGCATCACTGACTCAATGGACCTCAGTTTGATCAAGCTCCAGGAGATGGTGATGGACAAGGAAGCCTGACATGCTACAGACCATGGGGTCACAAAGAGTCAGACACAACTGAGTGACTGAACTAAACTGATAGGAATAGCTGCTTTAAAAGAGCCCATTGAACTGTGTCATGTTAGATTTAGAACATATTTTACTGCCAAATAAGTATTCTAGTAGTCACAGAATCTTAAGTACTCATTAAAAGTCAAGCTTTAAAAAGTTTAAGTATGCTTACTGGTATTCTGAAAATTTTCCATTATTTTAATCATGAGTAATAATAGAATCAGATGTATTCATTGTTTTCATATTAGATAAAGAATAGTATAGCATCATCATCAACTGGCTTTCATATTTACTACAAAGCAAATTTGGAAGCAAAGGTGATGGTGGCATTAACATATTTGGTCCTCGTTAATGTATTTATTCATCTGAGCTTATGTAGTAAGAGGGTGTCTTTCTCCAGAAATGTATATATCTTTCCTTAAGAATGTTGACAGTCATCAGTATAGTTGCAAATCTTTCACTTATGATCCCCTAAAAACATTTTTAGGAGCTTCCTGGTGACTTAGATGGTAAAGAATCTGCCTGCAATGCACGAGACTCGATTTGGATCCCTGAATAAGGAAGATTCTCTGGCGAAGGGAATGGCAACCCACTCCAGTATTCTTGCCCGGAGAATCCCATGGAAAAAGGAGTCTGTCCATTTTTAAATGGACAATTATACCAAAAGTATCAAAATATACATGACTTTAATATTTATTAAGCACAGCTCTATCAGGATTACACCTAAGCACTTGATAATTTTTCATCCACAGAGCTTGCCCCTCAAAATAAAGTGTTGTGAAAGTGTTATGTACCATTACATTTGAATAGGATTTGCAAAATCTTACTCTTATTTTTGATAACAGAATGAGGTACCATGGGGAGATGCCCATTTTTCACAAATAGGAAGTAAGCACTTCTGTAGACAAGAGAGTAAGGGAAGGAAAAAACTTTGAAACTTGTTGCTCATCAGTGTTAAATTTAGTTGTGTCACTTTAAGTGTTGTTGTAGTTCAGTTGCTAAGTCATGTCTAACTCTTTGCGACCCAATGGACTATAGCATGCCAGGCTGCTTTGTCCTTCACTGTCTCCTGGAGTTTTCTCAAACTCAGGCTCATTGGGTTGGTGATGCCATCCAACCATCTCATCCATTTTGCCCCAGTCTCTTTCTGCCCCCAATCTTTCCAAGCATCAGGGCCTTTTCCAATGAGTTGGTTCTTAACATCAGTGGCCAAAGTACTGGAGTCAGCTTCAACATCAGTCCTTCCAATGACTATTCAGGGTTGATTTCCTTTAGGATTGACTGGTTTGATCTCCTTGCTGTCCAAGGGACTCTCAAGAATCTTCTCCAGCCCCACAGTTTGAAAACATCAATTTTTTGGTGCTCAGCCTTCTTTATGGTCCAGCTCTCACTTCTGTAAATGACTACTGGAAAACCCGTAGCTTTGACTATGTAGACCTTGCTAGCAAAGTGAGGTCTCTGCTTTTTAATATGCTATCCAGGTTTGCTATAGCTTTTCTTTCAAGGAGTGTCTTAATTTTGTGGTTGCAGTCACTGTCTACAGTGATTTTACAGCCCAAGAAAATAAAATCTGCCACTGCTTCCACTTTTTCCACATCTATTTGACACAGATGATGGGACTATATGCCATCATCTTAGTTTTCTGAATGTTGAGTTTTAAGCCATCTTTTTCACTCTCCTCTTTCACCCTTATCAAGAGGCTGTTTACTTCTTCTTCACTTTCTGCCATTAGAGTGGTATCATCTGCATATCTAAGCTGGTTGATATTTCTCCCACCAATACTGATTTCAGTTTGTGAGTCATTCAGCCCAGCATTTCATATGATGTACTCTACATAGAAGTTAAATAAGTAGGGTGATAACATACAGCCTTGACATTCTCCTTTCCCAATTTTGAACATTAAGTGTAGGTACTGCCAAGAGATAATCTGGCTGTAGAGGCAAAAATGTCAGAATGTTGGACATGTTTAAAAGCATCTCAGTGTATTGAACTTAGTAGAAATGATAATATCAACTAAATCAAGAAGTATGTTTAAAAATATTTCAAGGCCATAAACTTTCACTATAGAGGATCCACTTTGCCTATGCCACCCGCTCTCAATTTAGTCATTCTGTCTCTTGTTTGAACTCCAGTGTCAGATATTTGAAAGAATTAAGCATCTGATTTCAAAAGTACACAGTGTTCACCACAAGTTCATGGATTCCATGGAAACTAAATGCAACCACGTTTAAAGGAATGTTTTAAAAATATATAAATGATATACTTTTGTAAAAACAAATATTTTATTTTATATTAAGCATGGTCAATTTTGTCTGGATACTTTATCTGTAAATGAATTTGGAAATTTTCATTGCAGGAATGTCCACTTAGGACTCAGAGAAGAAATATTCAGTAGTAGTATCTTGTCTGTGTCACTTAAAACTGAATAACTTTGACAAAACTAATTAACTTCTATGGACATCAGTTTCATCACAAATTGCCATATTAGCAGTACCTATCACATAGAATTATTTAAAAAATAGTTACAGCGAGTATAATTTGTATAACAGTGTCTGTCCCATAGAAAGTTCTCCATAAATTTGTCTGTTGTTCCTGTTATCTGATTCATATCCTCATTTTCCACAGCAGATAACTGAAATCCAAAGACATTCTGGCCTCCCCCAAAGACCCTCTGCAGTATCAGAAGGAGAGGATCCTCTCAGCTAGTTTCACTTTCATACTTCCTTGAATTAATAGCAATCAGCTCCTCTTTTGTGTTACATGCTGCTTGTACACAACTCTTTAACAGTTTTACACATTGGAATTTGATTTTTATTTCTATCTTGCCTCATATTTCCCCTCTATGAGATCATATGAGATCATTGGTGCAGGAAAATATGTCTTAGTCCTTAGCAAAGTGCCCTGGAACATGCTAGTAGCTCAGTAAATATTTGCTGAATGACCAAGTGAAAGAATGAGCATTCAAATGAACAGCTTTGTTATTTGAGAAAACCTACCCTGTAAGTATACTACTGGTGAAATGATAAAAGCTCTTCCTGTCAGTCTTTTGCAGTTGTTTCTAATAGAGTTCAAATAAATTCTGAAAGGGTAAAAGACAATTTCAGTAATGTTGTCACTGCTCTTTAATAAATGATGCAATTTCTGAGTAAAGCAATTCAGCTACTTAGTTGTTGCAATTATTGACCATCTGATTACAAGTGTTTCTTGCCTTAAGTAGAAACTTGCTTTCAGGTG
Organism: Bison bison bison; assembly: GCF_000754665.1. NCBI lineage: Eukaryota > Metazoa > Chordata > Mammalia > Artiodactyla > Bovidae > Bison > Bison bison. The sequence continues at coordinate 25,852 of NW_011495027.1, read as the reverse complement.
TTGCTACAATAAGGAAATTTAGATCACACTGTATTGATTCTCCTGTATACCGAACAAAGTCCTTAACCATCTGCTTCCAGCACTTAGCCAAAGTGATGCCCAAGAACTGTTGAGCTTGGAATAACTATTCACAATATGAAACAGATTTTGGTCTTGGAGACTGAGCATAAAAGATGGCAAGCTTCTGATTATCTCTGAAGAACAAAAATATAAATAAAATTGAAGAATGGTACTGAAATATAAATAGGGGGAAAAAATCAGGAAAATGAGATGAAAAGCAAGAATATTCACAACTCAGTTGCTCTATATTTTGAATGCCTATCTAGTTTTGTAGGTCTAAGGAAAGAAAAAAAGAACAATTAGTCTGGTAAAGACAAAAGGGTGTTGTCATAGGGTTTCCTCTTAATTAAATAAAGGTTGAGAAAATGCTACAGAGGAGAGTCATAAGGAAAATAATCCAAAAAGGAAAGAAGAAATAAAGTTAACAGACTAGAATAAATATGAAAATAGAAAAGTATAACTGTATATAAATAGTGAGAACATATTTCTTAAATTTCTCTTTATGCATTGCATAAATAAGAAAGAAATACATTAGTAGAGGTTTTCATTATAAGCACTCAGCCCCTTACAGTCTAAATTGCTTTGCTTTCTTGAATGTGATTTGACCGGAAAGAGCATCTAAGCAGTGAATCTCCTTTATTTTCTCTCTGTAAGGATTAGAGACCACTTTTCCATCACTTTGAAGTAGAGAGAGAGAAAGGGTTACTGAATAAATTCAAATAAAAAAAAATGATGCTGTTATTCAACTATCTTTGTTAAGCACCTCCTCTGCAGAGATCACCAGGGAAATAAAGATGGATGACAACTATCCTTCCATATACTGCTTATGACCTAATATTTTGACAGCTTGAATGTGGTAACCAACAGGATAGACTTACTGAGTGGTGCACTGTGATAAGCAATCCTCCTGCCAATTCAGGAGAAGCATATTTGATCTCTCTGTTTGGAAGACCCCCTATAGAAGGAAATGGCAAGTTGCTCCAGTAGTCTTGCCTGGGAAATTCCTTGGACCAGGAGCCTGGGCTACAATCCATGGGGCTGCAAGGAGTAGGACACTACTGAGGAACTGAGCACTCAACCAACAGGATAAATTATTCATTCAAGGCAACTGAGCTGGTTAGTCTTATAAGCCAGGGTTAAACATTTAAAATTGCTTGAAAATGATATAATTTTTCAGATTAGCCATGGATTAGAAAATAGGAATCCATAACTTCTTCAACTTTTAAAAAACTTCTGGCTTTACATTTTTCTTTTTTTTTATTATACATTGTTCCTTCTGATAGCTACAATACAAGTCCTTTCCTAAAAGAAAATATACTGATTCTGTGATAAATCTTGTAATAAGAAAAGAAAAACAAATTAAACTCAGCATTTTAGGTAAAAAAAAAAGTAACCCCTTATCATGACTAAGAAAAATAGGTTTATTTTAGTTACAAATTCCTAAAGATCACTCAAATGTCATGCTAATTACTCAATGCTTATTCACCCACCAGACAAAATACTCCATACTAAGAAACTTCAAGGCTACATTAGATCCTCACTTGTCTGAAAGTCACCTGTAATTAATTATTCACTCACCCAACTCACAGGGGCCCTGGATGGAATGACTAATATATCACTGATAACTGCTTTACATGGTATGTATTAAAAGCAAGATTCACATCTTGTGTTCCTTTAAGGAAAGTCACATGAAAAGGTAGGATAATGAAATAGTCTCTGGAGACTTTCAGCAAATGAACCTGTCTGAATTAATGAAAAGTCATTTTTAAAACCAAGCACACCAAGAAAGGACTGCAGCTCCTATAAAGCATTGGCCCCCATCAGCATCTTAACAAATACTCTAGATGTACATTATATTACATCACTGCTGCTATTTGCACACAATACTATTTTTTGGTGGGAAGTGAGTGTGACCAGATGCAGCTCTTGAGACTATTATAATTTTATTTTAAATGGATGTGTTTTAGTCCTTCAGCCTTTAGCACAAAACTATTACATTTTAAGACAGAATTGCCTCTTTTAAAAGTGAAACAAATCTTGAAGTTGTGATTTAAATGTACATTGTTTTCTTTTAGTGAACTCTGTGAAAACACACTCCTAATGTCCCATTTATTTTTCTGCATTTAAGGAAACAAATTATAGATTAAATCCGTGGGGAATCACACATTTTAAATTGCCTTAGTTCATTCTTACAAGTTAATAGGAAAGGATATTTATATAAAAGGAGAAAAATGTTCTCTGCACTTTCTATGGTGAAGATAAGTTATGAGCTCAGAGTTAATTAAACACAAAGCCAAGGTATTTTGGATTATGGTATGGTAATCCAAAATATGGTATTCTCTCTTAAGGAAGGAGAATAAGAAAGAAGCAAACTAATTCCAAAGTATTCATGTGTCTTTGAGAGGGAAGAGAGATAGTAATATTGAGTTCCCAAAGGCAGCATCTCACCAACCTTTTGATTCAGCATTCACCTAATCAGTTCTAAAAGCAAGTGATATATAATGGCAAGATTCTTTACAAGTGAAAAACTGTAATGAGTAGAGCAAAACTGGAATGATAATAGGTGTACAAAAGTCTAGTAGGCAAAATATGCCTACTCCCTCTAGATATGTCCCTGGCCTTGAGACCTGTGACTATCATATATTTCATTCAAAAGGGACTTTGCAGGTGTAATCATTAAAATAGGGAGCTTATTTTGGATTAGCTAGGCCCAGTCAAATCACATAAACCCTAAAAAGCAGAGACCTTTTCTAGTTGGAGGTAGAAGACATGCATCAAAGAAGGAAGGCAGAAGGATTGGAAGCATGAGAAGACATGATTGCTGGTTCAAAGATGGAGAAGATAACATGACAAAGAAAACAAATGATTTTAAGGTGCTGAAACTGTGGGCCTGAGCTTAGCATGAAAAGGGGGATCTTAGGCCCACAACTGCAGAGAACTGTATTGTGCCATCTTAAATGAGTTTGGAAGTGAATTCTCCAAATTCACTCCAAATAATCTCCAAATAAGTGTGAGCTGATACATAGATTTCGGCCTTGTGAGGTCCTAAGAAGAGGGAGCAACCAAGTTCACTGAACTTTTGGTCTATGAGAGTGTGACATCATAATTTTTTGCTGTTTTGAGCCACTAAATTTGTGGCAGTTTGTTACAACAATAACAGAAAACTAGTATGAGAAGGTAATTATTGCACCTGATCATATATTTACCTTGAGAACTAAGCAATATCAGTTACACTTCTGCAACTCAGTCTGTACCTGGGTTCTGGAGACATCTTTTCACTGAGTCCACCTGTTTGAGAGGCATCACACTGGATCTGAAAAGACAATGTACATGTTCTTAAGGGGAAGAGCAATGCACACATGGCTAATTCTAACCCATCAGGATGATGAACGTTATTAACAGAGGGTCACAAAAATCTCTGAGACCTGGAGTCAAAGGAAGAAGGGACTCCAGGTCCCTTGTGAAACCTGGGATGTTTCACAAGGACGCTAATGGAGTTGAGTCGAATGGGAAGAGGGTCTTAGAATTGTTTGGGAATCTCATCATTTCACACCTGTAGATACTATCACATGTAGGAAAGTACCCCCAATTGTAGTATATTCTGTCCCATTGTTGCTCAGAGGCTCACCCTGAGCTGAGGGGATGCAAGAAAACTCAGCAGATTCCAGAAGAGTGGCTGGGATGATTCTAACAAGTGCAGTCTCAGAATTTGATAAAATTCTGATAAAAAAGTTAAAAATCAAATCTGCAGCTTGCTCTGACAATTGGGGATTTGAGGTTCTCTGATATGATTCAGGAAGGAAACAAAGTACCTAAAATAGTTGTTTTGAATCCTCATTATTTTTCAATTGCCATGGGCTATAAAAGAAAAACAGTGCTGTCTTATCCCTATCCCAAATTTAAAGATCAGAATTTCCACATTTCAGGCTTGAGAGTATGTCTATTTTTTAACCCCTTTTATATTTTCATGAACTTTTCCAGGAATACTCATCGCACAGCCAAAGTTTGAAAAAGGTAGCAGTTCATTCAAGGTTACGTAATCTGACAAACAACTGAACTCCATGTATGCTATGCTTGTTCTAACAACTCAGGGGAAGGCAGGGTGACAATCCCCTTGTGAGTTTACTCCAGGACTTCTGTAATACCTCAACTATATCCATGGTTGGCAGAGGAACTGGAGTGAGCAGCAACAACCTTTCTTCACAAAAAAATCTGGTTTCACTTCAACATGGAGAAAATTTAATACTCAAAATTCCTAAGTCTCCAGTTAGAAATATGATTCTCATAAACTTTGCCTGGAAAGTAAAAAAATATATATATAAAACACACTACTACTATTACCCAATATGGCTATGGACAAATATCATAAAATTCATAAAAGAGAATATCCCTCAGGAATTCATAAAAAAGAATATCCCTCGGGAAAGGCAAAACTCAAAATATACATCTACATAGCTAAATGTAATAAACCTGTTGTGAATGGTTAAATATAGGCTAACTAAAAATTTAAGAGCTTCTGATGCTGAATTTTTGGCAGTGATATCTATAATTTTGGACATGTTATTTAGAAAAAGAAACAAAAACTAGTCAAGAATATTGCAGGAACTTAACCCTGCTTGTTCCTCAAACAGAATATCAAACTGAAAAAAAAAAAAGTGAAATTTATCCAAAAATAAACTTGGTTTAATTCACAGGGAATGTCTGATAAAGACTATCTTCAAAATTTGACTGTGCATATATGTGTTGCAAAGGTGCGTCAAGTTGAATATTCACCTTTATAAAGTACAAGTCATTTCTTCCTGGTCTCTTTTCTCAATCAGCTTTGAAGAGTTAACTATTTGTTTTTGATGTGAAGGTGAAAATTTCATTCCTTAAGGCAGAACTACTGAGATATAAATATCTAGAAAATTCTAGCAGATGGTTTCAAATATTACCACTCAGTTAAATAGTATTGACCTTCATCTAAAAGTTAATGAAAGCTTCATAAAAACAAAAAACAAAAACAAAAACCCCCACTATTTTTCTAAGGAACTTATAGGTGAGTGGTGAGACTGCCATAAATATGTTATATATATTCCTGGAGGTGGTGGTACTCAGTTGTGTTCCACTCTTTGCAGCCCCTTGGAAGCTAGCCCCCCAGGCGCCACTGTCCATGGAATTTTCCAGGCAAGTATACTGGAGTGGGTTGCCCTTTTCTTCTCCAGGGGATCTTCCTGATAAGGAAAAATAACCATTTTGCTCTTTTGATAACAAAAGGGATTAGGAACAAGGATAGATATAACGTCTATGTTCAAAACACATTGAGTGTTATATTTTATATTGGAAAAATAATCATTATTTTTTATAACAAAAACTATATAAAATCAACGACAAAATTCTGTCTGGTGAAGCATGTGTAATAAAGGAACAGTACTCCAGGTCAGGTTATAAAAAACCTGACTAAATGTAATTGAGTTGAGGGAGATTAACTGGGAAGCAGCTCAACCAAGAAAATTAAATGGATAAAAAAATAAGTCAGCTAATAAGATGTTAGAAATAGGTTTCTTTAAAGAGAATTCTGGGTAGATATATATGCTTCTCTATGTAGTTGAATAGATCAAGTTTGCTGATCTTGGTGCATTAAAGAAGAGTCTCCTCATTAGTAAGACTAAGTAAGACTCTGAGCCCTGGCTTTATTAGACAGTTTAGATACTAGATCTCATGTCAGGAGACTATGGGACTTGGGAAACTTGAGGCGCTCTGCAAATTTTAAAATAATACACACAATTTTAAAAGACAAAAAAAAAAAAATAGAAAAGACTTGTTAGTGTCATATGGCAGGACCTTTTGAAAACAGATAACTTTCAAACATGTTAAAGCTATTATTGAAAGCAACTATATATTTAAAATTAAAGTGCACAAATATGCCACAGAGAGAAACTTGTCTAACACTTGGAATTTTAATATGCCTCATAAACATATGAAATTTTATCCCTATGATTTAGTATTCCTGATAATGCTTATGGTATCTGTTACTTCATATAGATAGAACAAACACATTAATTATATTTGAGTATCTGAGGTAATAGGAAATATTATTATTTCAGATATAATTAATAATGTCAGTATCTCAAAAATCTCATTATGTAAATCTCTCTGCCAATTTCAGTTACTCTGAAAAATAAAGAGCCTTTAGAATAGTAACATAGTACATAAAAAGTATAATAAAGATACACATTTTTAAAACACTTATACTGGGAGATAAGATATAAGTATATAATAAAAATAAAAAATAATGCTACATGATTTGAAACAAAGCTTGACAAATTTTAAATTTCTTATACCAAATATGTTCTGTTATATATGTTTTGTTAGTTAGTTAGTTCAGTTGCTCAGTAGTGTTCGACTCTTTGTGACCCCATGAATCTCAGCACGCCAGGCCTCCCTGTCCATCACCAAATCCCGGAGTTCACTCAGACTCATGTCCATCGAGTCAGTGATGCCATCCAGCCATCTCATCCTCTGTCGTCCCCTTCTCCTCCTGCCCCCGATCCCTCCCAGCATCAGAGTCTTTTCCAATGAGTCAACTCTTCGCATGAGGTGGCCAAAGTACTGGAGTTCCAGCTTTAGCATCATTCCTTCCAAAGAAATCCCAGGGCTGATCTCCTTCAGAATGGACTGGTTGGATCTCCTTGCAGTCCAAGGGACTCTCAAGAGTCTTCTCCAACACCACAGTTCAGAAGCATCAATTCTTCAGCGCTCAGCTTTCTTCACAGTCCAACTCTCACAGCCATACATCACCACAGGAAAAACCATAGCCTTGACTAGACGAACCTTTGTTGGCAAAGTAATGTCTCTGCCTTTCAATATGCTGTCTAGGTTGGTCATAACTTTTCTTCCAAGGAGTAAGCGTCTTTTAATTTCATGTCTGCAGTCACCACTGCAGTGATTTTGGAGGCCCAAAAAATAAAGTCTAACACTGTTTCCACTGTTTCCCCATCTATCTCCCATTAAGTGATAGGACCAGATGCCATGATCTTCGTTTTCTGAATTTTT
>NW_011495027.1:9583-18657 GCF_000754665.1 Bison bison bison | reverse complement strand
TTGAGCTTTGAGCCAACTTTTTCACTCTCCACTTTCACTTTCATCAAGAGGCTTTTGAGTTCCTCTTCACTTTCAGCCATAAAGGTGGTGTCATCTGCATATCTGAAGTGATTGATATTTCTCTCAGCAATCTTGATTCCAGCTTGTGCTTCTTCCAGTCCAGCGTTTCTCATGATGTACTCTGCATATAAGTTAAATAAGTAGGGTGACAATATACAGCCTTAATGTACTCCTTTTCCTATTTGGAACCAGTCTGTTGTTCATGTCCAGTTCTAACTGTTGCTTCCTGACCTGCATATAGGTTTCTCAAGAGGCAGGTCAGGTGGTCTGGCATTCCGATCTCTTCAGAATTTTCCATAGTTTATTGTGATCCACACAGTCAAAGGCATTGGTATAGTCAATAAAGCAGAAATAGATGTGTTTCTGGAACTCTCTTGCTTTTTCGATGATGCAGCGAATGTTGGCAATTTGATCTCTGGTTCCTCTGCCTTTTCTAAAACCAGCTTGCACATCTAGAAGTTCAGAGTTCACGTATTGCTGAAGCCTGGCTTGGAGAATTTTGAGCATTACTTAACTAGCGTGTGAGATTAGTGCAATTGTGCAGTAGTTTGAGCATTCTTTGGCTCAAACTTTCTATATTCTGTTAGAATCACATTTTTAATGTATCTCTTTTTAATTCAATTATTCATTTAACAATTTGTGTCATAAATAGATTAAATTAAACTAAGTCATTTAATAATATACTATTATTTTAACCGGGTTTGGAGGTCAGTCCTGGTTGTTCATTGGAAGGACTGATGTTGAAGCTGAAACTCCAATACTTTGGCCACTTGATGAGAAGAGCTGACTCATTTGAAAAGACCCTGATGCTGGGAAAGATTGAGGGCAGGAGGAGAAGGGAATGACAGAGGATGAGATGGTTGGATGGCATCACTGACTTGATGGACATGAGTTTGGATCAACTCCTGGAGTTGGTGATGGACACGGAGGCCTGGCATGCTGCGGTCCAGGGGGTCACAATGAGTCTGACACAACTGAGCGACTGAACTGAATTGATACCATATAGTGCCCATAATTGGTTTACTTTATTAATAGAAAGCAATTATTTTCAATCTTGTTTTGACACATGAAGTTCTGAAATCTGCTTAGAGCCAATGGATTACAATGCTTTGATTTAAATTAAATACAGAAATGTTAAAGTTGCAATATGATTCACGTATTTTGTAGGAGGGCACAAAGCTTAAATGTGGTGCATCCAGTGTCAATTGCATATCCACCGTGAAAACTAAGTGCTCTACCAGAAAAGCTGGGATTCCCATTCACAGAAGAGACACAGCTTTTACTTTTCTTCACCACACTTACTGTGATAAACGTACACTAGAAGAGGTTCAGCAATTCTACTCACTACAAGGCTACATGTGCTTCAATAAACCAAATAATTGGTGGGAACTGTGATTTGAATATGTTTACCTTGAGAAATAACAAGTCATGGAGGCCTTGAAAAACTGTCTAAAAATAAAAAACAAGAAGCAAATATAATTTTCTGTTTTATTTTAAGCTCTAAGGTCCATATGTATCAAACATTAAAACAGCATTACTTGAAAAACAAAAAAAGCAGACTAGTGTTTTTACCTAATTGCCAGTCTGTTATATAACAGCCACATGTTCACAGCATCTCAAGTCCATTTTGATATTAGTCCTGAATAACTTCTCTACTTAAGCAAGAGAAAAATGATGAAATAGATTTCCATCCTCCTTTTTTTTGGAGCCTTGTAAAGTTCATGAAGAAATCACTATATCTGTGGAAAATATGAAGTTGATAAACACACATTTAATAGTGTTTCAGTCTGGTCTAGTGTCTGGAGTTGGGGAGGATATGGCTCAGGGAAGTCATTGTGTCCTGTGTCTTATTGGCAGCAGCCAGTTAAGAAAGTAGGGTGATGACATTTTCAGGCACCATTAGGTGGTGAGCATTTAATCCTAAATAAAAATATATTATCTATCTTCTCTTCCAAGTTGGAGTTTTAGATATTGGGTTTTTGGAAAGGTTCTCAGGATGCTGAAATCCTAATGTAACTTTTGTAACTTTTCTCTGATTTTTCAGTTATTGATGATTGGAGTTCTTGGAATGTGACTGGTGCAGGGTGAAAAGGCTTTGCTTGTGAATAAGGAACCCAAAACCCTCAGCAGAAAAGCAGATATTTTACTAAGTGCCAAAAGTGAGAAAGCAGGCTGGAATAGGAAAGCCAAAGGCATCTAGACCGTCGAGAACTGAGAAGGGACGATCCTAGAGAAGATCATCAGAGTGTGATATCCTGTAATTCTCCTTGAATGGCATCACACATGCAGTTACCTGACAATAAATACCATCCTCAATAAATAGTTAACTAAGCAAAAGTTAGGAATATTGTTTATTGCAATTTTCCATGTTTTGAGAAGCAATGATATATGGTAAGTGCTTAATATTTATTGATTTATAAACTGGTCAAGAAGTTTCTTCCCAGTAAAGTTGGGGCTCAAGAAAATTGGGCAGGGATTCAACTCCCAAGGACTGCCCTTTTACTAACCAGAAGAGACTAGGACAAATACATTTGGCTCAGAAACAAAAATGAAGTAGTTGAACCCAAATTATCTTTTTTCTTGGTATTTCCTCTCTGATTTAACATATTCTTAGTTTTGTTTGGCACATAAAAAAGTAAACAATTTTGAAACCCTGAAGATCATCTCTAGGCAGATATTTTTAGTTTTGCCATAGCAGGGAACACAGCAGGCTGATTAGATGAGATTATATTCTTTATACTTTTTTTAAAAATTAAGAAAAAATCAGTGAATGAAAACAAAAGTTTTTCTGTGCAATACAGAGCATCATTTAATCACAATTTTAACTCTGTGTCCCCATTTGTGTTTTAATCAATTGAATAGATAGACAAAATCTCAAAGTCATTTTCAATGTAGTTCATTTTTATCACAGATTTCAGTTACTGATTCAACAATTATTGAGTATTCAAAATGCACCAGACACTATTAAAAACCATAAAGTTATGTATTGAATAGGACCCGTCTCCTCCTTTATGAATCTTAAATTCTTTTAGGATAAATAAATAAGCAAATATGTATGGTGTGTGTGTGAGAGAGAGAGTGTGTGTGTGTTTGTGTGTGTGTGTGTATGTAGTCTGACAATGCTAAATAAGACAATTAAAGCTGACAATAAAGGGACCGTTCTAGATTGGGAATGGAGGATATACTTTAAATAAAGCAGTCAAGAAATTCTTCTCTAAGGAGATGATACTTGACCAGTGATTCAGATGATAAGAAAATCAAGAATCCAGGAAAGAGCATTTCACGTGGGTCATTGTAAAGGCCTTGAGATGGAAATGAGTTTGGCCCTTTTAAGAAGCATCAACAATATCTGTGCTATTGGAGTGGGTGACTGAGTGAAATAGAATTAGAAATCACTGAATATAAAACTCAAGCAATCAATGCTGAAAACTTTCCATGTTATCTATAATGTGATGGGAAGACTCTGAGGGATTTGATTTAATGATGAGTAGAAGATGTGGAGTTTTGAAGAAGTATATCATCATATTTTCCTTATTTTTCCTCCTTTAACAATTCTTTTACAACTTTGTGAAAATATACTATGGGAATTATAAATGAAACAGGAAGGCCAATTAGAAAACTAATATATTAACCCAGGCATTGCTTGGGCTAGAACTCTAACAGTGCATGATAAAAAGAAGATTGAATTTTGATGTATTTTAAAAATAAAACTCACAGAACTTGCTGACTGACTGCATAAGAATTGAGGAAAGTGAAAAATCAAAGAAAATGCTGAAGGTTTTTGCTTGAGAAACTGAATGTGTTATTGTTCATTAAGACAGGTAAGTGCTAAGTGGATCAGACTTGAGCATGAAAATGAGTAGTAGTCAAAGATTCTGTTCATATACAATGTGAACTATTTTCAGATATATAGTTCAGGGATAATGGTAAAGGCTTGGAAATTGACATAAAATTAGTTTTCAAAACCATAGATGTGAATGGAATTGCTTTGGCATGCATTGATAAGGAGAGAGGAAGAGAGAGCCTTGGAAATGACAATATTTTAAGTGAGAAAAAGGAGAAGATATAGAAAAGAATAATTGAGCATCACCAGTGAAGTAGGAGGAAAACAAAAGGTGTCGTAAAGTCAGACAAGGCATTCCTGATCAAGAACAAAACAATAAATACTTGTATCATTTCTAATCAGCATTTAAGCATAACGAGGAAATACAGTTCATCATTGGACTTTACACAACATTCGATCTGTTTTATCAAGAGCAATTTTAGTGGTGTGGTGGTGACAAAATCCTGGTGATAATACACTAATAAGAGAATTTAATGGGGAACAAATAGTGAATATAAGCCATTCACTCAGTAACTTTGGTTCAAAAGGCTATTGAAAAAGATGTGATGCAAACTAGAGGTGGTGGTGGTGGTGGTGGTTCAGTCACTAAGTCGTGTCTGACTCGCGACCTCACGGACTGCAGCCCACAAGGCTCCTCTGTTTATGGGACTTTCCAGGCAAGAATACTGGAGTGAGTTGCCATTTCTTTCTCCAGAGGATCTTCCTGACCCAGGGAACAAACCTGGGACTCCTGCATTGCAGCCAGCTTCTTTACTGTCTGAGTCACCAGGAAAGCCCCAATTGGTGTCTCTGACTCATGTGTCTAGATTTCTAAAAATTGCCTTGCTTTCATTGTAGCAATCATTGCTTAGTCAGGTATCTTTTTCTTGATGTTGCATAATGATCAGTATAGAATGTCAGTCTATAGAATGTTACTGCATTTGCCTATACATGTAAAAAAATGTCTCTATTAAAATGTTAGTCTTATTCTCAAAAATACCTGAATATTTTGATCAATTTCAAACAAAAGTTTATAAAATGACATTAGTCATCTAATTTACTACTTTATCATTTATTAATTTATGCATAGAACAAATACTTATTAAGTCCTCATATATGTTAGACATTATGCTAGGCACAGAGGAGAATAAGACTGATATAACCCCTTGCATCTTAAAAGGCAGAGGCCAGTGGAAAAAACAGATGCTAAATGGATAATTGCATGTTTTTAAATTTAAAGTTCCATTTGTGAGAAGTGCTTTGAATGAAAAATGCAGGTGCCAACAAGAATATATAATAGAGGGATCAGCTACCCTAAGATAACTTCCTCCACAGACTTGTATGTCATGTGCAGTTACTCTCAATGCTATGTTTGCTAAAAGGAAGATGAAATTCATTTCTAATCTTATTGATCCCTGGTTAGGTCAGATTTATACAAAACCTAAGCAAAGCAAGGGCTTCCCTGGTAGCTCAGACAGTAAAGAATCTGCCTGCAATGTGGGATCCCTACGTCGGGGAAGATCCCCTGGAGAGGGGAATGTCTACCCCCTCCAGTATTCCTGCCTGTAGAATTCCATGGACAGAGGAGCCTGGTAGGGTCGCAAAGTGTTGAACATGACTGAGCGAATCACACTTATTTACTTACTTAAGCACCCCACTCCAGTATTTTTGCCTGGAAAATTCCATGGATGGAGGAGCCTGGATGGCTGCAGTCCATGCGGTCGCTGAGGGTCGGACACAACTGAGCGACTTCACTTTCACTTTTCACTTTCATGCAGAGAAGGAAATGGCAACCCACTCCAGTGTTCTTTGCCTGGAGAATCCCAGGGACAGGGGGAGCCTGGGGGGCTGCCGTCTATGGGGTCGCACAGAGTCGGACACAACTGAAGTAACTTAGCAGCAGCAGCAGCAAGCAAAGAAAGGGGCTTATTGATTATATCAGATACAGATTTCAAAGCTGCTATAGATTTCCAGTATTGATCCTATAGTTCAAGAAATCCACCCTTTTCAGTGTTTGCAGCAGGTCAGACAATACAGGAAATAAGACTCAGGCTTTCTGGCCCTAATCCAGTTTGTATCTTCTAAACCACAGACTATTTCAGGATTAATTTTATGAGCAAACAATTCTGAATAAATCCTTGCACTATGCTTATTGCTCTGTTTTCTAAGTTAAAGGGAAAACCACTCTTCCATTTACCGTGAACAACAAAACATTATCATAAAATAGCCACATTCCCTATTTCTAGCTTAATCTCTCAGAAGCATCAAGGAGTACCAGAGAACAGCTATCAAAAGTCTGCAAACGACAGGCAGATATTCTGGCTCAAGAATAGTTTTGTCCTGAAACTGTAAGGACTCCTCTTTGGTAACAGTGTTTACTTTAAAATGCCTTTAATAAGCTATCAGCTATTAAACTTTTCTGCTCAAAGTTTGATAATTGCAGAATTATGAAGAGACCAGGTATCTTTACTAGTATCAGACTTCTTCCCAGCTTGCTCCCTGGGTTCAGCTAACGCATCAATTTTAGATGCTGCAGAAACTAGCTCAACTAAAGCCATCCCCTTGCTTTTCAGTCACAGCCCTTTGGCAGAAGAATAAAAACGAGGCCAACCTTAAGAGTTACAGCTTCTAATGTCTTAGCTGCCCCTTAATAAGTATGTATTCAGAGCACCTTGACAATAGTGTGACTGACATTGTTACTAATATAGAACAAGTCAAAATACAAAGAATTTTAAATGGCTCACATTCTTTAAATGATATTGGAATCGTTTCTTCTTCTAAACCAGAGTCTCCTGCTGCTCCTGTTGGTAGTGAGATCTCTAAAGTACCAGACAATGGTGACCGTGATGAATGGTCTTCATAGTCAAAGGTGCCCTGAGTGAAAAGCGAAAGAATAAAAAGCTGGTCTCACTTGTGTGATGCCAGTCATGGAGACAATAAATGTCTGTGCATGTACTTTTAAAGCCAGCTCTTTTAAGCGGATTGTTAAGCAGTTAACTGTTAATACTTTGAAATGTTTCATTCTTTGTTAGTGGTGAGTTTATGTCAAAAACTTTCCATGTGACTGTAAGCCTAAAACTGCCTTCAACTGAGCTTAAATAATTTAATTAATGCTTTATCATATGAAAGGGTTTAGTTATTTAAGACTGAAAAAAAAAGATACTTCCAATAATTAGATGTAATATTATTCACTATAATTGACATTAATGTATAGTTTACATACTATAATGTTCCTAGTTCTTAATAAGTCCAAATAAGTAAAATGAAGACTGAGAATGACTATCCCACAAGTCTAAAAATAAAAATATTATCTTTTGTATGATTTTAGAGGTCATTATATTTTGCTTTAAAGATCGGCTAGAGTTTTTTAAGTCAAGTTTAAAAGAAATAAAGGCTAATCAGCAAAAAGTTCAAAAAAGTTATTTATTGGTGACCTAAATATGTTTTTCTGTTAAATACCAAAAGAAAAAAGTCTATATTAAGCTGTACATTAAAAAAAAAATACTGTTAAGCTAGAAACTCTCTACCCCTTCCAAATCCCACTATAGTATAAAATTGTATCAAAAGTATTACGGTATTACACCACTACCTACATCAATAAAATGCCAGTTTGACATATTATAAAGAAAAATCAGTTACACTTCAATAAGCCCAACTCTCTAGGAAGAAAAGGAAGAGAGAGGTATATAGTATGGCTCATCCACAACAAGTCATCAGAGACCACAGAACCACATAATTCTACTCTGCCACAGCAGTCTTTATTTCAAAAGGAGTGGTTTCCAGCACAAGGAAACATGCTTCCTTAGATGCTACACTTCAACAGTGTGCTGAGACAGGTAACTCTAAGAAAAAAGTAGTGAAATTAAAATGAGACCATGTCTTTCATATAATTTTCTTCTCCTATCCCAATCTTGTCTGCCCATACATCTGAAATCTTACTTATATTTAAATATTCATAATAAGCTTTTGCTTAGATAATAAAACCAGCCTTTTTTGGGAAGCCTCTGTGACTGCCAACATTTGATCATTAAATAACTAAAATGTGGGGTCTTTCCATCTTGATTTACAGTATCTGAAGTGCATGCAGAGATGCCAACTGCAAATTTAATATTCATCAAGGCCCTGGAAGAATAACGAGATATAAATAATCAGACAACTGTATATAAACTATAAATCTGCTTCCTGCTTTCTCTCTTTCTATTGAAGTTTCATAAGAGAACCCAGGATATTGTGGGGGCATATCTCTGACCTTTGAAGTTGACATGAAGGGGATAGCCATTCACTTCTAGAAGTCTGAGAAGAATAATAGAATGCATGGGCTATTTCTCTGATCCAAGAGAAAATGTATTATTTATTTTTGATCTGTTTGTTTGATTTTGGGGTTTGGGATCCACTTCTGCCTGAAGATGGCATCACATTTGATTCTTTCTAGTTGCAGATAACTTTCCCCCAGACATCTTGTATTCTGTAGCGCTGTAGCTTTCCTGTAACCCTCACTGATATTTCTGAAATATAAACACACATCAGGCCTCATCATTGATCTTACCAAAACTTCCTCTCAGATCAGATCAGATCAGATCAGTCACTCAGTCGTGTCCGACTCTTCATGACCCCATGAATCGCAGCACCCCAGGCCTCCCTGTCCATCACCAACTCCTGGAGTTCAGTCAGACTCACATCCATCGAGTCAGTGATGCCATCCAGCCATCTCATCCTCTGTCGTCCCCTTCTCCTCTTGCCCCCAATCCCTCCCAGCATCAGAGTCTTTTCCAATGAGTCAACTCTTCGCATGAGGTGGCCAAAGGACTGGAGTTTCAGCTTTAGCATCATCCCTTCCAAAGAAATCCCAGGGCTGATCTCCTTCAGAATGGACTGGTTGGATCTCCTTGCAGTCCAAGGGACTCTCAAAAGTCTTCTCCAACACCACAGTTCAGAAGCATCAATTCTTCAGTGCTCAGCCTTCTTCACAGTCCAACTCTCACAGCCATACATGACCACAGGAAAAACCAGAGCCTTGACTAGATGAACCTTTGTTGGCAAAGTAATGTCTCTGCTTTTGAATATGCTATCTAGGTTAGTCATAACTTTCCTTCCAAGGAGTAAGCGTCTTTTAATTTCATGTCTGCAGCCACCATCTGCAGTGATTTTGGAGCCCAGAAAAATAAAGTCTGACACTGTTTCCACTGTTTCC
>NW_011495027.1:0-9483 GCF_000754665.1 Bison bison bison | reverse complement strand
CATGAAGTGATGGGACCGGATGCCATGATCTTCATTTTCTGAATGTTGAGCTTTAAGCCAACTTTTTCACTCTCCGCTTTCACTTTCATCAAGAGGCTTTTGAGTTCCTCTTCACTTTCAGCCATAAGGGTGGTGTCATCTGCATTTCTGAGGTTATTGATATTTCTCCCAGCAATCTCGATCCAGCTTGTGCTTCTTCCAGTCCAGCATTTCTCATGATGTACTCTGCATATAAGTTAAATAAGCAGGGTGACAATATACAGCCTTGACATACTCCTTCCAGTCTGTTGTTCCATGTCCAGTTCTAACTGTTGCTTCCTGACCTGCATACAAATTTCTCAAGAGGCAGATCAGGTGGTCTGGTATTCCCATCTCCTTCAGAATTTTCCACAGTTTATTGTGATCCACACAGTCAAAGGCTTTGGCATAGTCAATAAAGCAGAAATAGATGTTTTTCTGGAACTCTCTTGCTTTTTCCATGATCCAGAGGATGTTGGCAATTTGATCTCTGGTTCCTCTGCCTTTTCTAAGACCAGCTTGAACATTAGGAAGTTCACGGTTCACATACTGCTCAAGCCTGGCTTAAGAAAAGAAACTATCAATTGGGAGACTAGAAATTATCTTTATGGAAAAGTTAGCTTTTAAGTCAGGTTCGAATAAATGGTTAGCATTTCGTTGACAGAGTTGTGAAAGGTGTTCCAAGTGAAGGAGTTTATATGAACAATGGCACTTGAGGTAAATTAATCAAGTTGAATATTGGAGAATTATGGGCTAGTATACTGAAGTGTGGATTTGAGGCTTCACCATGTAGGGCCTTGAAAAGCAAAAGAAGGCATTTATTCCTATTTCAGTGTGCAGGAATCTGAAAGTACTGAGACGCTGAGCAGTAACAAAACAATCTAAACTTTGTCATGCAGAGATTAATCTAACTGCAGTGTATGGAAATCTAAAAAGAGGAGGGAGAGGACAAGGGAATCTATTTAGGCATAAAATACTGTAGGCTGACTATGATTTGAACATACTAAATGGAATAATTCCTACACTCCTCTCCAGTCCCTTGCTAAGGTTGCTGTCTCTGTCTTGACTGCTCATTTTCTATTCCCCGAATTCAGCTACTGAAGAATAATTCCACACTTCAAAGCACAATTCAAATCTCAATTTTTACAAAGAATCTCTGAGATCTCCAGGGGAACTCCCTAATGTCTTCGTATTTTGTAACTACAAGTTACATGGCTCATGGTAGGTGGCCAAACAATGTGAGTCAAATGACTGAATGTAATAACACAAAAAAATTTGTATTATATTAAAATTATTTTGTATCAATTTATTCACTCATAATTGGGAGAACACAGTCATCTTTAAATCTTTTCATCTTTATAAAGAGATTTGCACATAGTAGATAGTGAGCAAGTACTGAATTAAATTGATCTCAAATTTTCTGAAGATGCACAAATCTAATAAATCTGTATGTGAGCATTAATACTACTATAAGATAGTTGAACTCATCATTATATATCATTACATAGGGTTATATTTAGACAAAGTGATATTGAGGAAATAATTTTAGAATAAAACATTTTTCTAAATGTAAGTTAAGTAAAATATAAGTTTTCATATAGGCTACCCAGTTCTGTATTCTGGCCTGAAGAATCCATGGACTGTATAGTCTATGGGGTCACAAAGAGTCAGACATGACTGAGAAACTTTCACAAGTTTTCATCAGAGCGTTACAAAAGTTGTCAAGATAATAGAAAACCATGTCAAAAGAAAGCTAACCCTTCAACTCTAGTTATGAGTGTATGCTAGTTATTTGCCTAAAGCTTCTCACTTCAGATCTACTTTTCTTTCTATGTTTTATGATGCTGCAGCTGGACCCTGCCAGCCTTGTACTTTCCTAGCAACACAATGATAGTAAATGGGGCTGGCAGGACACCCCGAGGCAGCTCTACAGCAAGTCTCACCATTATCCTAGCAACAGCTTGCCAGCGAGTCTCACCAGCATCACAGCAGGCAGCCTTCCACTTAGCTTCCCTACTTCACAGCACATAGTTTCTAAGCGACTTTCATGCCAATTTCAATAAATGGATCCCTGGAGAGTTCTACTGACATCTCTGGAGTAGTTTCCTGCAGCACTTCAATGAACCTTGTGTTCCAAAGGGGCCCCAGCCATCTCTCTCAGGTGAGATCTGAACCCAACTTTGATCAAGAAGGTGGGAGGAACCCACCTCCAAGTCTGTTTGTTCCTTGTCTTCTCTCTTCAGCTCTGGAGGTACTGACATTCCCCAACTCTGCTATCTCTGCTATAGCTGTGTTTTGTGGGGATCTCTTTACCTTTTTTTGGATTTAAGCTCCTTTAACCAATTTAATACTTCTTGACATTAATATTTTCCCTGTTCAAATTACAGATGTGATTTTTGTCTACTAAATAATCTTGACTAAAACAGTCTGAAAGAGAATTTTCTGGAAGCACTCAACCATTACAAGAAGAACAAGATGCATGTATTCAAACCTGGCTAAGTCACACAAGAGCCCTATCTATTTCAAACAGAAAAGTTGGAATCCCTGCTACACATGTAGCCCTTCCAAAGAATTCCTCATAAATAAGTCCATATGCTTTTACTATATGTCCCCTTCAGCCTGAACACAAGTGAATGAGTGGCTTTTGCAGAGCCACTCATCTTAGGTTCAGGAGCTTTTGAGACATCTTGGCAATATTTGCTCTTCTCAAAACATGCTCTAAGTCGATAGTGACCAAATCAATCAGTCCATCAATCAATCAGTTTCTCTCTGTCAGAATATTGAGTCATTATTAACAGGTAAAATCTAAAATAGGGCCTACTAAGCAAGAGCCACAGAGAGTAGGAAGTAGAAAACACATATAAGTAGAAAACACAGGGAAGAAGGCATCTAGTACTTGCTCTGACAGAAGCCTGTACTTTTCTTATACAACTTTATCTTAATTATGGAATCATACTTAGATACTCTTCTTCCCACTAAACTCTGAGCTTCACAAGGGTAGGGACTATATGTCTTGTTTTCATAAATCCCCAGTATTTAGCATAAGAATGGGTACTCTATAAATATCCAATGAATGAGTGAATGATTGAATGTCAATAGAATGCAGTTCTACCAAGGATCATAGAAAAGCTTTCTTGAAACAGATCGTGGCAAAAGTATAGAAAATAATAGCTGAGAGCAGCACATGGGTTATCAACAAGGTAACTTTGTTGAGTCTTGCATAATAGTTGTTCTAGTTCCAGAAATGTATTTCAGTCACCTGGTTGACTTCCTGTGAGGGGTGGTAGTATGTATGGGTGATTCACGACATTGTTACTTTGCCACGTGTTTTTGCAATTTGTTGAAAAGGAATTTAGCTTTTTGCCTTTGTTCCTTGCAAACAAGAAGAGATTGCCAAATGCTTCACTTTGTACTCTTGACTCTATATACCTCAAGTTCTGTGTTTTTGCTATTTCTCAACTCTCCTCAGTGGGCATACGCTTTATAATAATAGTAATACTGGGATACAGGCATCAGATATTTAAGTGGTAAATAGGAAAATGAGGCATTAGATTTTGACTCTCTTTTAGCTCTGTGCATCTACTATATGTGTGTGTGTGTGTGTATGTGTGTGTTTGTGTGTGTGTGTGCATTGCCTAAAGAAACTATGAGTGATTAAAGGCCATGTACTTGGGGCAATATTAACTATTTTTAAGAAAAATGTATCAAGAGATTTCACATCTGTGTTGCTTATGAATTTCTGCCACTGAAGCTTCAACAATTCTACTGGTTTCAGGCCTAATTTCTAGCGTCAGGGAATAGATATCTAATATTAGAGAGCCCTGGGGACATAAAATACACTCTCTTAGCCTCCAGGGAAATTCCATTATGGCTGTGGAATATTCAGGATATACAGACATCCTTTTATCATAAACTTCCCAGTATTATAATTTTGCTTAATGGCTTAATTTTGATCAATTGCAGAAGCTGATCACTTAAAGCTATTGTGACAGATGATAACTCATGTTTACATTCTTGTTTTGGAAACTGATGAAATGATTCAGAAGATTGTGCATTTGTATCTGGTATAATATCTGATAGATTAAAGACAATCAGCAGCTGTTGTTCTGTCCCTAGAGATTAAGAAAAATGATGAGTGTAAATATTAGTAATAATATGTATTATCTTATGTGAGAGAAAGTTCAGTGAAATTTTAATGCATGACTTTATGTATTATAAGGAAATGAATGCAATTTACAGATCCA
Organism: Bison bison bison; assembly: GCF_000754665.1. NCBI lineage: Eukaryota > Metazoa > Chordata > Mammalia > Artiodactyla > Bovidae > Bison > Bison bison. Next base: position 5,221 of record NW_011495027.1, on the reverse strand, counting down.
TATAAGTTACATATTGGAAATTCCACTAAACTGTAATATGCCTTAAGTCAGCCATGATTGAAATTGCACTTGACAGGGAGAAAAACAGTATTTTTCTCTCCAACAACTCCCTGCGTTGTCATCATGGCATGGTTGGGCAGTAGTGAGTGCCAGCTGAGGACCCTTCTCTCCTCTGTCACCATCTGGCTTCAGTTCCACTTCAATCAATTTCTATTGGCTTTTTGATTTATGCTGGAATTCACATGCAGAAATGAAGGAAGTCTGCCCATACATTGGAGATAAACTTCTTTCTCTTCATTTTTGTCCCTTTGAAACTTGTACAGAGACATTTTGTACTCAGAAGCCATGGACCAGTTAATGTAAGCTTTACCAGCAGCATAGATATGTCACCATTCCTGCAAAAACCACATGCTCTTTTGCCAAAATATGATGTCAATATTTTTCCCCTGTGGTTCTACAGTGTGATCAGGGTTTTTGTTTACACTGCATCAAATGCTAACTGTCCTCTGCAGGTAGATGATTTTGTTTGCCTGGTTTAAGTTGTTATGAGGATCTTGATTTTCAACCTTAAGCTTATGCTATTTTATTTTTTAAAACAGATATCATTCTATATTTACTTTTGGGATCCCAACAGTAAAACACTGTGTGTTAACATTGTTATGAAAGACAAACTGAGTAAATTCTTATGAAAACCATAATTTCAGGTTCCTATTCACTCAGCAAAATCAGTGTAATACAAAGCTGGGCTCCAAAACAATTTAGCAAAGAGTACAAGTATCTATGGGGTCACACAGAGTCAGACATGACTGAAGCGACTTAGCAGCAGCAGCAGCAGCAGCACAGGTCCTCAGAAGGGGCTGAAATAGAAGGTTCTTCACCTCTCTTTAATCACAGCATGGTGCTAATCAGCTATCCATTGTAAATATACCATTAGAGTTACTGCTAAAAACACTCTGCTTAATGTTCAATTGGTTTTTCCATTAGAAACCAATAGTCAAGGTTTAATATATCAACATTCCTTCTTGTAGGGGATCTAAATTACACACACAGCTTTGAAGCATACAAATAAACTTGGAAGAAAATGAGTTAATTTTGGTAAGTAACTCAGTAAGCTATGCTATTTAACAAAACATACATGTGCAGTTTCCCTTTAATTACTTAACAAATATTTATTGATCATCTTCTATGTCCCAGAAGTTACAAACTATACGTTGAAGGAGCCACTGTTTGGTAGTTAAGTAAGTGTGGGAGTGTGTGTGTGTATAACAGAATTTTAGAACTGATCTGGACCATATATAATCTAAACTAGATTCTTCCATTTTTAAAATAAAAATCTTTAGGCCCACAAAGTGTATGTAACTTTCCTTGGATGTAGTCAAGTTGGGTATGGATTTTGGTCCATCAGTCTTTCCAGTACATACACAGTCTATACTGAAATAGTATCCAGGAGTTCGTATATATGAATAGAGAAAGAATTTCAGTAAATTTAGGCTCTTTGTTTATGGGAATCAACAGCATTGGCTGCCTAACTATCATTCTAGAAACAAACATTTTATACAATGACTATAGGCCAATAAGGAGAGAGCTGCCTGAAAGAAGAAACTTTGTTGATTGCAACTACAACTACCAGTCAGCAGGCAAACCAGCAAAGAAGAAGTGGTAAGAAAGAACAAAATTACAGTTCTGTCACAATTTTCCTAAATGTCTCTAGTCTTGCCTCAGCACAAGAAATTCACTGATAGACACAATACATTTGCAATTGCAAGTTTAAGTATATGAGTATTGGAACATATATTTCCTAGAGTATGTGGTCATTTTCAAGTGCTCTGTTTTCACAACTCTAGTACTATGAATTTCATGGAATTTACAGTTGTTCATATTGAATTCTGCCTGGGGGGAGAAATGTGCTTTCTAGATATTGAAGCATATCTGATTTTCAAAGAACTATTCACCAAAAAAAAAAAAAAAAAGTCTAACTTCCACATTTTCAAAGTCTTGAAAAAGAATAAGACAATTCACCTGTTTTTCACCTCAATTCAATGAGGTATTTGATTTTCAACTACTGTCTCAGCACTGTATTAAAATCCTGTTACTAGGGAATAAAAGAAAATTACCTGTAATCCCCTTTCCTCAGAAAGCATGTTATTATAATGGATTTCTCACTTTCGTCTGCCTTAGCTGCTGTCTAGAGAGAAGTTCGTGTGCTTTACAGCGCCAGAGCTGCTGAAGTACCTAGCCGGTTGGTGATGCTCACCTTCTTCAACTGAAGGTACAGGGTTGTTCTTGCTACTTGGTTCAAAGAAAAGACAGAAAGTTTGTGAAGTAAAGTGACCTGTCTGAATTTCTAGATTTGGGACAGGTAAAGAGGACACTATTACCGATGAAAAATTTTGGATGATTATCCTAAAATAGGGCAGATTTCTTCTAAAGATGCTCCTTTATTTGAAATTGTTATTCTGTCATGGGAAACATCATATGAATAAGAAAATATGAGAAAACATAGTGGTTTTGTGACTAAAGAAAGATGTCCTATCACACCTAAAATAATTTTGTCTTCTTAACATTTATTCCTTCCTAGTTGATAGAATGGGCCCATATTATAGGAGCTTTGCCCTTTAGGCACCTGGAGCCCTACCCATTTTCATTCACACATTGTCCTTCCACTTATCCATTGTCTGTGCTGTTCCAAAAGCTGATTAGAAAATAATTGACACTACCACCAACACTATTATTTATTAAATCTAAATAGAAGAGATGGAAATAGAAATTTATATAATACTTAAGCCATGCCTGATACTGTGTGAGGTATTTTAAATTATTGTATAGAAACTCTGGATGGTAGATACTGTTAAATGAGGGAAAATTGAAGATTTATGAGATAATCCTCCCAAGTTTTCCCCATGGGTTGTAAAGAAGGTTATTAGTAAAATAGTTGATTGAAAGCACTGCTGTGGATTAGGCAATAAAGGGCACAAAGAATTTCTACTTAGAAGACAGTCTCTGTCTTCTAAGACCTTATAACATGTCAAGAAAAATATGATGTATACAAATGTCACAATGCAAAAATATATGAAATACAAAATCAGCATCAGACAGGATAAGATCACACTTGAATGATAGAGTTTAGTACATTTTGAGATCTATTTAGGTACCACAGAAAGTAACAGTTAACACTTATTAAAAGCCAACCTCTGTATTCCTGATGCTATACTTAGAACCTCACACATAGAAGGCCAAAAGCAAACAAAATACAAAGAAAACTATGAAAGAAAAAAACTATGAGTCAACTCTCTTTATCCTCATTTTACAATGATGGTTTTCAGACACAAGTAGGTTAAGTACATAACTAATATGTGGTGATTGTACATAAGCAGAACCACATACTTAACTGAATATATCATAACTTAAAATCCATTCTTCCAATTTCTATAGGTTAAGGTTTATCATTTAACTCTCAGCATATACTGAAATTCTTTCCAAATATTCCATTCTTTTTTTTTTTTTTTAATCAATACCTGGCTGCACCTGGAGGACACTGTTTTCCATGCAGGCTACTTTAGAGGTTTACTTGTTTGTTTGTTTTAAATGTCACAGTGCATTAATTCAGGTCTTTGTAAGTGAGGTAAGTTTCTCATTCCTCTCAATGGCTTCTTCCACTCGTTGTCTGATCTGTGTGCAGTTGGAAAAACGGAGATTCAATGAATAGATATGGTGAATAATTTGAATGAAACACTTTGCATAAAAAATCACAAATTTAATAAAGATATATTTCCTTTAAGTTGTTAATTAGCCATCTGAGCTGAATATACAGTTGGACATATAGATGTGAACGTCAGTGTGAGTGCAAGAGTCTGTGAATGTGTTCAGGTACAGTATTCTTAAAGTTGTATATCTATACCCCTTGTGTTTATTTAACCCTTCTGTATTCACTTGTTGTGACTTCAAACTCTTACTTCCTTTTCTCAATACTATCTGAAATCTCTCTCTCAAATCTCAACAATATTTCCCTAACAACTTTCTCAACATACTGCATTTAGTCTTCATTTAATTCACTCTTCTGCTGAATTACATGTTTATATGGTTTTCATCATCTTTCTCTGTTACTTTGAATCTGATAGAACATACCTATCTGACGTTCCTTTTAGGACTCACAATCATTTTCTTCAGATCCTGTTTTTCTGCTAAAATATTAGGTGGAGATCAAGGAATTCTATTTTCCTTATCTTCTTGTCCCCATGGTCATAGTCTTTAACTTCAGAAGCCAAGCAGCAAATGAAAATGAGTGAAATAAACCTCACAGAGAAAAACATAAAGTAGGGGGCACTGGGACAACCTGCAAGGTACACAACTTATCTAAAAGAAATCAAATGCCAAGTTTTTAAACACTATGCAAATAAAGTGAAATTTGTCCATGGATCACCAGAGCTTGAGATAGATCACCATGAAGTCAATATTCTCCACCAGCTTTCTCTCCCTTAACCCAGTTAAGCAATCAACAATATGCAGCTAATTTAAAGATAAATATCACTACCTCAGACTTTTCTCACATTATCCAGGAGCCAATGAACTACACACCTAAAGAAAATACAAATAATATTTTCTTTTATCCTAGAGGCAATGTACTATCAGAGCCATTTCCAATGATCATCTCTAATTACCAAATCTATACCATTGATATCCTAGGAATCCTGAAAACTCTGTGTATTAAAAATCTTGAATATATTGCCTTTCTTGGATGAGTAGTTTTTCTTCTAATGTCTCCTACCTCGGTAGTAATTTTCCCACAATGGAAACTATGGAATCAACTTTAAATCCTGCTCTTAATGTACGCTTCCTTTGTTAATAGTCACCTGTCTTCTGAACTAAGTATGGGGTTGTTCCAGAGAGGCTTTCCTTTAAGAACTTAAAAATCAGATAAATAAGATTGTCTACTGATACACATGTTGGGCCAGATCTGAGGGAGGCACAGTTATCATAAAGAGACAGAACAGGTTCCAGAACTAGAAGTCTTCTTAGAAGCTTACTATCATTGTTGTGCCATTTGGATGGCATCCAATGGGTCAAAAAAATCACAAAGAAAAAATGGGCAATACTCATTTAAAGGCTGTCCAAAAGATATTTAGTAATATCTTTTGAGACTTTATTTTTTGGGGGCTCCAAAATCACTGCAGGTGGTGACTGCAGCCATGAAATTAAAAGACGCTTACTCCTTGGAAGGAAA
>NW_011495026.1:10707181-10710165 GCF_000754665.1 Bison bison bison | reverse complement strand
CCTCTGGGTCGTCCCAGTGCACCAGCCCCAAGCATCCAGTATCGCGCATCGAACCTGGACTGGCAACTTGTTTCATATATGATATTATACGTATTTCAATGCCATTCTGAAATATTTTACAAAAATAAATAAACTGGTACAATCACTTTGAAAACTCTTTGGAGTTATCTATTAAAACTAAATATATGCTGACCCTGTCACCTTACAATTACACTCCAAGAGAAATAAGTACAGATGTCCAGAAAAAGGTATATGTGAGGATGCCTTAATAGCCCCAAACTGGAAACAATTCAAATACCCATCATTAGCAGAGTGCATAAAAAATGTGAATTTCATGTGACAGGGCACTTTAGATTAATATGAACAATGAAATGCTTATATATTCAACAGTGTGGATAAATATTACAAATACAGTGTTTAGCAAGAAAAAATGCATACATAAAAGTTCCTATAGTAGGATTCTATTAATATATAAAGTTCAAAAGCAAAACAAATTACAGAAATGGTGAAAAATGTGGAATAGTTATTACCTTCAAAAGACAGTATGGATTAGAAGTGGCAAGAGGAACCTTCTGGACTGCAGGAAATATTTGCATTATAATCTGAGCGATAGCTCTCTGGGTGGATACGTATATTAATGTGTATTTAAATGTGCAGTGATGACCTATGTACATTGCTGTATCTGACCACCTCAAATTAAAAGTTGATGTATTTCAGTATTTTTTCAACAACGGTCTAGTTACTGATAGCAATATTTTGAGAAATAGCGCTTCATACATGAACAGTTTGTAATTTAAATTCTGTCTGATAATTCTTAGCACAACATCAGCATTCTCTTTCTAGGATAAAATATCCTAAAATAGACACTGTACAAATATTGCTTTGTTACTGTAAAAAATATTAAGCCAAAGCTTGAACATTGTTAGTTTCAAGAGATGGCAAAGTCAGTTTATGTGTATAGCAGTAATTAGTTCTAAAAGTCACTAGAGCGGACCTACCTAAATTGTGTTGCCCAGAATATCAGAAGGTATTCAAATCTTTCTATAGTTCATTTAGTTGGGAAATTCTAGGTTAAGCAAAGTTTAGAATATTTCTCAAGCTTTAATATGCTCTTGTGCATTGTGGATTTTCATAGAAGCATAATATGCAGTTTTCTCCAAATGACTTGGTCATTAGAATCCATTTTCAGCAGAACATTTCACAGAAATAATGTTCTCAGGGGCAATGAATGGAGACTTCTGGGAGGTGAATAAGGAATTTTATTATATCAATCAAAAAAGTCCTAAGATCTTCAGGAACAATTTTCCAGAGAGAGGGACAATGAAAACAGCAAGAGGTTTTACAGTAAGAAGTTTTAATCTATAATGCATAACTCAATTATATTTACCTTTTAAAGGGGATTAAAATAATGATGGACTTAAATGACTGATTTTCACAGGGAAAATTAAAAGGAATTGCGTTTCTTTGGGAAGAACACATAGTTAATTGGAATCCCAAGTTTTGAAGAAAATGTTTTTTATATAGGAGCTGAAAATTGAATAGAATTGGTAGAAATATTATTATATTTATGGATGGAAATATTTATATAGGCAATACTACACCTAGGCTTCATGTATGTAAGTGCTATGACAGAGTGTCTTTAAAAAGCATTAGAAAAGATATCACTAATGTGTAGAGTCTCTATCTACTCTTTGTTAGAAAATCAGAAATTTTGGACTTTCCTGGTAGTCCAGTGGTTATGAATCCTCCTTCTATTGCAGGAAACATGTCTTTGATTCCTGGTCAGTGAGCTAAAATCTACATGCCACAAATAGAGAGAAGGCTGTTCACTGTAATTATGAGTCTGTGAACAACAACAAGAGAAATCCACATAATGCAGTCAAAAATAAAATTTAAATTAAATTTAGAAAGGAAGAAGATCATAATTTTATCTGCAAATCTTTCATTAATTGATTTTAACAACTTGGACATGTAAAAATTAGGAGCTGAATTTTTCATTAGCCAAATGAAGGTACTAGAATAGTAGACAGATAAGATGCATTTCAACTTCAGCTTTTAGTGATATTAACTTATGTGTAAATAAATATAATTAGGTTTCAAAAATTTAATATTTTTTTCTCTTGAAAAATAGATTTCAGAATTGTCCATATATACATATATATATAGTTCATTCACATATATATCAAATATGTATAAATCTAAAGCTTACAGGATAAACAAAAAGTGAAAGTCAACAGCATTCCATAGATGGCCTCAAATTGATACAGTGAATGACATAATGTTGAGCTTTATTAACACTTGCCACATGCCTATCACACTCACAGGTTAAAGGTAGACCTCAGTAGGGCTAAATATCTTTTACTTACATATCCCTTAATTATTAAATAATAGTTCATTTATAAAATGTGTCAAAAATGTAGTATAATGTGATAAAAGGAGAGACATTTTCTCATTACAATAGTTACATGCTCTGTTATGCTTTCTTTCCTTAACTGGAGTTTTAATTTCTTCTTTTCAATGATATATCTGCTATTTCTTGTTTGCCTATCATTAATCTTCTCATAGAAGAGAGTTATAGAGATAATATACTAGGGAAACACTATTTTAGGCTTTAAATTGGGTGTGACTGATTAAGTGACTCATAAACTAACTGCAATAGATGAAATCCTAAATTTTTTAAACAATGAAGATAGCTCAGTTCAGTATATTTCAGTTGCTCAGTCATGTCCAACTCTTTGCGACCCCATGCACGCCAGGCCTTGTTGTCCATCAAAAACTCCCGGAGTTTACTAAAACCCATGTCCATTGACCCCAGCCATCTCATCCTCTGTCATCCACTATCCTCCAGCCTTCAATCTTTCCCAGTAACAGGGTCTTTTCAAATGAGTCAGTTCATCTCATCAGGTGGCCAAAATATTGGAGTTTGAGCTTCAACATCAGTCCTTCTAATGAGTATTCAGGACTGATTTCCTTTAGGACTGTCT
>NW_011495026.1:10695950-10705764 GCF_000754665.1 Bison bison bison | reverse complement strand
GTATACATGTGTTCCCCATCCTGAACCCTCCTCCCTCCTCCCTCCCCATACCATCCCTCTGGGTCGTCCCAGTGCACTAGCCCCAAGCATCCAGTATCGTGCATTGAACCTGGACTGGCATCTCGTTTCATACATGATATTTTACATGTTTCAATGCCATTCTCCCAATTCTTCCCACCCTCTCCCTCTCCCACAAAGTCCATAAGACTGTTTTATACGTCAGTGTCTCTTTTGCTGTCTCGTATACAGGGTTATCGTTACCATCTTTCTAAATTCCATATATATGCATTAGTATACTGTATTGGTGTTTTTCCTTCTGGCTTACTTCACTCTGTATAATAGGCTCCAGTTTCATCCACCTCATTAGAACTGATTCAAATGTATTCTTTTTAATGGCTGAGTAATACTCCATTGTGTATATGTACCACAGCTTTCTTATCCATTCATCTGCTGATGGACATCTAGGTTGCTTCCATGACCTGGCTATTATAAACAGTGCTGCGATGAACATTGGGGTACACGTGTCTCTTTTCCTTCTGGTTTCCTCAGTGTGTATGCCCAGCAGTGGGATTGCTGGATCATAAGGCAGTTCTATTTCCAGTTTTTTAAGGAATCTCCACACTGTTCTCCATAGTGGCTGTACTAGTTTGCATTCCCACCAACAGTGTAAGAGGGTTCCCTTTTCTCCACACCCTCTCCAGCATTTATTATTTGTAGACTTTTGGATTGCAGCCATTCTGACTGGTGTGAAATGGTACCTCATAGTGGTTTTGATTTGTGCCCATCTTTGCATGAAATATTCCCTTGGTATCTCTAATTTTCTTGAAGAGATTGCTAGTTTTTCCAATTCTGTTGTTTTCCTCTATTTCTTTGCATTGCTCACTGAGGAAGGCTTTCTTATCTCTCCTTGCTTCTCTTTGTAACTCTGCATTAAAATGGGTGTATCTTTCCTTTTCTTCTTTGCCTTTTGCTTCTCTTCTATTCACAGCTATTTGTAAGCCCTTCTCAGACAACAATTTTACCTTTTTAAATTCCTTTTTCTTGGGTATGGTCTTGATCCCTGTCTCCTGTACAGTGTCCCAAACCTCCATCCATTGTTCCTCCTGGCACACTGTCTATCAGATCTAATCCCTTGAATCTATTTCTCACTTGCATTGTATAATTGTAAAGGATTTTATTTAGGTCATACCTGAATGGTCTAGTGGTTTTCCTTACTTTCTTCAATTTAAGTCTGAATTTGGCAATAAGGAGTTCATGATCTGAGCCACAGCCAGCTCCCGGTCTTGTTTTTGTTGACTGTATTGAGCTTCTCCATCTTTGGCTTCAAAGATATAACCAATCTGATTTTGGTATTTACCATTTGCTGATGTCCATGTGCAGCCTTCTCTTGTGTTGTTGGAAGAGGGTGTTTGTTTATGACCAGTGCATTCTCTTGGCAAAACTCTATTAGCCCTGCCCTGCTTCATTTTGTATTCCAAGACCAAATTTGCCTGTTACTCCAGGTATTTCTTGACTTCTTACTTTTGCATTATAGTCCCCAATGATAAAAGGACATCTTTTTTTGGTGTTAGTTCTAGAAGGTTTTGTAGGCCTTCATAGAAACATTCAACTTCAGCTTCTTCAGCATTACTGGTCAGGGCACAGACTTGGATTACTCTGATTTTAAATGATTTGCCTTGGAAACGAACAGAGATCATTCTGTCGTTTTTGAGATTGGATCCAAGTATTGCATTTTGGACTCTTTTGTTGACTATGATGGCTACTCCATTTCTTCTAATGGATTCTTGCCCACAGTAGTAGATATAATAGTCATCTGAGTTAAATTCACCCATTCCAGTCCATTTTAGTTTGCTGATTCCTAAAATGTTGATATTCACTCTTGCCATCTCCTGTTTGACCACTTCCAATTTGCCTTGATTCATGGACCTAACATTCCAGGTTCCTATACAATATTGCTCTTTACAACATTGGACTTTACTTCCATCACCAGTCATATCCACAACTGGGTGTTGTTGTTCAGTTGATCAGTAATGTCTAACTCTTTGTGGCCCCATGGACTGCAACACACCAGGCTTCCCTGTCCTTCACTATATCCCAGAAATTGCTGGAGATGCCATCCAAACATTTGATCCTCTGTCACCCCCTTCTCCTCCTGCCCTCGAATCATCCCCAGAATCAGGATCTTTTCCAGTGAGTCAGTTCTTTGTATCAGGGAGCCAAAGTATAAGAGCTTTAAGCTGTAGCAACAGTCTTTTCAATGAATATTCAGGTTTGATTTCCTTCGGGATTGATGGTTTGATCTCCTTGCTGCCCAAGGGACACTCAAGAGTCTTCTCCAGCACTACAGTTTGAAAGCATCAATTCTTTGGTGCTCAGCCTTCTTGATGGTCCAACTCTTACATTCGTACATGACTACTGGAAAATCCATAGCTTTGTCTATATGGACATTTGTCAACAAAGAGATGTCTCTGTTTTTAAATATGCTTTCTAAGTTGTCATAGCTTTTTCCAAGGAGCAAGTGTCTTTTAATTTCATGTCTCTCATCACCATCCACAGTGATTTTGGAGCCCAAGAAAATAAAAGCTGTCACTGTTCCCATTTTTTTTCCCCATACATTTGCCATGAAGTGATGGGACTGGGTGCCGTGATCTCCATTTATTTTTGCATGTTGAGTTTTAAGCCAACTTTTTCACTCTTCTTTTTTCCTTCATCAAGAGACACTTTAGTTCCTCTTTGCTTTCTGTAATTAGAGTGGTGTCATCTCTGCTTATCTGAGGTTGTTTATATTTATCCTGGTAATCTTGATTTCAGCTTGTGCTTTATCCAGCCCAGCATTTCACATGATGTACTCCGCATAGAAGTTACATAAGCAGGGTAATGATATACAGCCTTGATGTACTGCTTTCCCAATTTTGAACGAGTCCATTGTTGAGTATCTGATTCTAACTGTTGCTTCTTGACCAGCATACAGGTCTATCAAGGGGCAAGTAAGGTGCTCTGGTATTCCTATCTCTTTAAGAATTTCCCATAGTTTGTTCTGATTTCCACAGTCAAAGGCTTTAGTGTAGTCAACAAAGCAGAAGTAGATGTTTATTCTTTTGGAATTCCATTGTGTTTTTTATATTGCATTGGATGTTGGAAATTTGGTCTCTGGTTCCTATGCCTTTTCTGAACCCAGCTTATGCATCTGGAAGTTTTTGATTCACACACTTTTAAAGCCTCACTTGTAGGATTTTGAGCATAAGCTTGCTGGCATGTGAAATCTGTGCATCAGTTTGAACATTCTTTAGCATTGTCTTTCTTTGGGATTGGAATGAAAACTGATCTTTTTCAGTCCTGCAGCCACTGTTGAGTTTTCCTCAGTTGTTGACATATTGAGTGTAGCACTTTAGCAGTAACATCTTTTCAGATTTGAAAGAGCTCAATGGAATTCCATCATTGCCACTAGAATGCTTCCTAAGGCCCATGTGACTTCACTATCCAGTATATCCAGCTCTAGGTGAGTGATCACACCATTGTGGTTATTTGGCTAATTAAGATCTTTCTTGTATAATTCTTCTGTGTATTGTCCCCACTTCTTAGTCTCTACTGCATCTATTAGGTCCTTAGCATTTCTGAATTGTGCCCAATCTTTCATGAAATGTTCCCTTGATAGGTCCAATTTTCTTCACAGTCTTTCCAATTCTATTGTTTACCTCTATTAATTTGCATTGTTCATTTAAGAAGACCTTCTTATCTATCCTTGCTATTCTCTGGAACTCTTAATTCAGTTGAGTATCCCTTTCCCTGTTTCCCTTGCCTTTAACTTGTCTTCTTTCCTCAGCTATTTGTTGCTATTTTGTAAAGTTTCCTCAGACCCCTCTTTACCTTCTTGCTTTACTTTTTCTTTGGAATTGTTTTAGTCATTGCCTCCTGTACAATGTTATGAATCTCAATTCGTAGTTCTTCAGGCACTCTGTCTACCAGGTCTTACCCCTTGAATCTATTCATCACTTCCACTGTATAATCAAGGTATTTGATTTAGGTCATACCTGAATGGCCTAGGATTTTCCCTACTTTCTTCAATTTAAGCCTAAATTTTGTAACAAGGAGCTCATGATCTGAGCCACAGTCAGCTACAGGTCTTGTTTTTGCTGACTGTATAGAGCTTTTTCATCTTTGGATGCAAAGAACATAATCAGTCTTATTAGGATATTGAGCATCTGGGGATGTCCATGTCTAAACTCATCTCTTGAACTGTTGGGAGAGGGTGTTTGCTATGACCAGAGTGTTTGCTTGACAAAACTCTGTTAGCTTTTGCTTGCCTTCATTTTGTATCCCAAGACCAAACTTGCTTGTTATTCTGGGTATTTTTTGACTTCCTACTTTTGCATTCCAATCCACTATGATGAAAGGATATCTTTTTTTGGTGTTAGTTCTTGAAGGTCTTGTAGGTCTGCATAGAACTCCTCAACTTAAGCTTCTTTAGCATCAGTGATTATGGCATAGACTTGGATTCCTGTGATGTTGAATGGTTTTCCTTGGAAGGGAATCAATATCATTCTCTCATTTATGAGAATAAATCCTACTGCCACATTTCATACCCTTTTGTTGACTGTGATGGCTACTCCATTTCTTCTAAGGGATTTTTGCCCACAGTAGTAGATACAGTAGTCATCCAAATTGAATTTGCCCATTCCCATCTATTTTAGTCTACTGATTCCCAAGATGTTGATGTTTACTCTTCCTATCTCCTGCTTGACCACGTCCAATTTGCCTTGATTCATCAACCTAACAATCCAGGTTCCTATGCAATATTGTTTTTACAGCACTGAACTTTTCTTTCACCACCAGACACACCAGACACATCCACAACTGAGCATCATTTCCATTTTTGACTAGCCTCTTCATTCTTTCTGGAGCTATTAGTCATTACCCTCTGTCCTTTCTCAGTATGTTAGACAGCTTCCGAGCTGGGAGGCTAATCTTTTGGCGTCATATCTTTTCCCTTTTCATATGGTTCAGGGTTCTCTTCTCAAGAATACTAGAGTAGGTTGCCATTTTCTCCTCCAGTGGACTACATTTTGTCAGAACCTTCACTATGACCTGTTGGTCTTGAGTGGCCCTGCATGGCATGGCTTATAGTTTCAATTAGTTACTCAAGCCCCTTCACCACAACAAGGATGTGACCCATGCTGCTACTGATGCTAAGTCACTTCAGTCGTGTCCGACTCTGTGTGACTTCATAGACGTCAGCCCACCAGGCCCCCGTCCCTGGGATTTTCCAGGCAAGAATACTGGAGTGAGTTGCCATTTCCTTCTCCAATGCATGAAAGTGAAAACTGAAAGTGAAGTCGCTCAGTCGTGTCCGACCCTCAGCAACCCCATGGACTGCAGCCTTCCAGGCTCCTCCATCCATAGGATTCTCCAGGCAAGAGTACTGGAGTGGGGTGCCATTTCCTTCTCCGATGTGACCCATGAAAGGGTATTATTAATATATAATTCTAAATATAGATTCATAATATTTATGTACTTTGTATTATTATATAATTACAAATATATAGATATATATTAATACACACATATAAATATGTACATATATTTTCACATGCACTTTATTAAAATATAGCATTACTTTCATTGTATCTAATTTGTGTTAATAGTTCAGTTCAGTTCAGTTCAGTCGCTCAGTAGTGTCTGACTCTTTGCGACCCCATGAACCGCAGCACACCAGGCCTCCCTGTCCATCACCAACTCCCAGAGTCCACTCAAACCCATGTCCATCGAGTCAATGATGCCATCCAACCTTCTCATCCTCTGTTGTCCCCTTCTCCTCCTGCCCTCAATCTTTCCCAGCATCAGGGTCTTTTCAAATGAGTCAGCTCTTCTTATCAGGTGGCCAAAGTATTGGAATTTCAGCTTCAACATCAGTCCCTCCAATGAACACCCAGGACTGATCTCATCAGTCCACCTAGGATGGACTGGTTGGATCTCCTTGCAGTCCAAGGGACTCTCAAGAGTCTTCTCCAATGCCACAGTTCAAAAGCATCAATTCTTTGGCACTCAGCTTTCTTTATAGTCCAACTCTCACATCCATACATGACCACTGGAAAAACCATAGCCTTGACGAGACCGACCTTTGTTGGCAAAGTAATGTCTCTGTTTTTCAATATGCTGTCTAGGTTGGTCATAACTTTCCTTCCAAGGAGCAAGTGTCTTATACCATGGCTGCAATCACGATCTGGAGTGATTTTGGAGCCCAGAAAAATGTTTCCCATTTTTGCCATGAAGTGATGGGAATGGATGCCATGATCTTAGTTTTCTGAATGTTGAGCATTAAGCCAACATTTTCACTTTCCTCTTTCATTTTCATCAAGAGGCTCTTTAGTTCTTCCTCATTTTCTACCATAAAGGTGGTGTCATCTGCATATCTGAGGTTATTGATATTTCTCCCGGCAATCTTGATTCCAGCTTGTGCTTCCTCCAACCCAGAGTTTCTCATGCATGTAAGTTAAATAAGCAGAGTGAAAATACACAGCCTTGACACACTCCTTTTCCTATTTGGAACCAATCTGTTGTTCCATGACAGTTCTAAGTGTTGCTTCATGACTTGCATACAGGTTTATCAAGAGGCAGGTCAGGCAGTCTGGTATTCCCCTCTCTTTCAGAATTTTCAACAGTTTATTGTGATCCACACAGTCAAAGGCTTTGGCATAGTCAATAAAGCAGAAATAGATGTTTTTCTGGAACTCTCTTGCTTGTTCCATGATCCAGCAGATGTTGGCAATTTGATCTCTGGTTCCTCTGCCTTTTCTAAAACCAGCTTGAACATCTGGAAGTTCACGGTTCACGTATTGCTGAAGCCTGGCTTGGAGAATTTTGAGCATTACTTTACTAGCGTGTGAGATGAGTGCAATTGTGCAGTAGTTTGAGCATTCTTTGGCATTGACTTTCTTTGGGATTGAAATGAAAACTGACCTTTTCCAGTCCTGTGGCCACTGCTGAGTTTTCCAAATTTGCTGGCATATTGAGTGCAGCACTTTCACAGCATCATCTTTCAGGATTTGAAATAGCTCAAATGTAATTCCATCACTTCCACTAGCTTTGTTCATAGTGATGCTTCCTAAGGCCCACTTGACTTCACATTCCAGGATGTCTGGCTCTACGTGAGTGATTACACCATGGTGATTATCTGGGTCGTGAATATCTTTTTTGTACAGTTCTTCTGTGAATTCTTGCCACCTTTTCCTAATATCTTTGGCTTCTGTTAATAGTTACAACTTTTAATTCTTGTTTAGCTAAATATTTAAAGCTTCTCCCAAATGTAGTCCCTTTTTAATGTCTCCCATTTTTTTCAATGAAATCACACTAAAGAGGGGCTAATGGTAGCTTTACTGAGCTTGAAATTTTAAGATAATATAAATACTTCCATAATTTATAGCTTTTGAAATATTTAATAATGATATAATCAAATATTAAAAATATATATCACAAACAATAGGCAAAAATATTTGAACAAATTTTACAAAATAAATTTCTTGAATGACCCATGCATAAAATGAAAAGATGCTCAATATCATCAAGAAAACTCAAATTATATATTATATATTAAATTCTATAATGAATAAGACTACTGAGAATGGATTAAATTTAAGATACAGAAAACAGCAAATGTTGCCAAAATGTGAAGTAACTGAAAATTTTATCCATTAATTTTGAGTATGTAAAATTACACATCTACTTTAGAAAAAGTTTTAGTAGTTTCCTATTCAAAGAAATGTACCTACCTTACAAAACAGGAATTCATGGCTGGCTACTGACCAAAGGGAAATGAAAATTTACAGCCAAAAAGGATTTGTATAGGAATGTCCTAGGAAGCTTTATTTTTAAGAATTCCATCCAGGTTTCATTAATAGAAATGGATTTAAAACAAAACACTGTAGTATATTCATATTCTGGAAAACTATTCAACAATAAAATTAAATATTTTCTTGAGAGACACAATAACATAGATATGTCTCAATAACATTAATATCGTAAAAGAATTACATAAATCCACACATTTAGAAGATCTATTTAACATGAAATTTCAGAACAAGTAAAAGTATATTATCGTGAAAAATATCAGGACATTGGTTGCATCAGAAGGAATGAGGGCAGAGACTGCCATAGGTAGAGGCATAAAGAAATTTTCTTGGGAAATGATGACATTTCAATCTAGCTCCACCTAGATCTTGATGGCTGTTTCACAAATGCACACATTGTCCAAACTCAGAAAATAAAGACATAAGATCTGGGTTTTCCATAGTATGGAAAATGTATTTCAACTTAAAGAAAAATTCTAAATAAATATTTAGCAAATGATATATAAACTTCCCAGGTGGCCCAATGGTAAATTTGCCCAGAAATATTAAATACTTAGATATAAACCTCACACAATAATTATAAGATCTATATAAAGACAACTATAAGACTCAGATGAACAAAATCAAAGAACTAAATAAGTGGAGAGATAGTCTATGTCAATGTATATAAAGGTTTGTTGTCACAATGCCAACTGTTCCCAATTTGATCCGTAGATCCAATGCAATCCCAGTTAAAATCTCAGAGTCAAAATCTCTTATTTTTTTAGATATTGATAACTGATTCTAAAGCTTATTTTCAGAGGCAAAAGACATATAAAATTCATACAATATTGAAAAAAATAATAATATGGGCAGACTGACACTACTGGACTTAGGACTTACTATAAGTCTGTAGTAACCAATAATGTATTGGTGGAATAATACAAAAAGCTCAATGTGGAACAGAGAGTCCAGAGGAGACCGAGCATAATTTAATCAAGTGATCTTTGATGAGGGTAATGGGAACACAATGAAACAAAGCTATCCTTTTCAACAGATGGTGCTGGAACAACTGGACATCCCACAAATTACAAAAAAAAAGAAGAAGATGGATCTAGACACAAACTTTAAGCCCCTGGCAAAATTAACCCAAAATGAATCACAGACTTAAATGTTAAAGGAACTATACATCTCCTGGAAGACAACAAAGGAGAAAATGTAAATGACCTTGAGTACTAAGAACAAAGCTAGTGGAGGTGATGGAATTCCAGTTGAGCTATTTCAAATCCTGAAAGATGATGCTGTGAAGTGCTGCACTCAATATGCCAGCAAATTTGGAAAACTCAGCAGTGGCCACAGGACTGGAAAAGGTCAGTTTTCATTCCAATCCCAAAGAAAGGCAATGCCAAAGAATGCTTAAACTACCACACAATTGCACTCATCTCACACGCTAGTAAAGTAATGCTCAAAATTCTCCAAGCCAGGCTTCAGCAATACGTGAACCGTGAACTTCCAGATGTTCAAGCTGGTTTTAGAAAAGGCAGAGGAACCAGAGATCAAATTGCCAACATCCGCTGGATCATGGAAAAAGCAAAAGAGTTCCAGAAAAACATCTATTTCTGCTTTATTGACTATGCCAAACTCTTTGACTGTGTGGAACACAATAAACTGTTGAAAATTATGAAAGAGATAGGAATACCAGACCACCTGATCTGTCTCTTGAGAAACCTATATGCAGGTCAGGAAGCAACAGTTAGAATTGGACATGAAACAACAGACTGGTTCCAAATAGGAAAAGGAGTACATCGAGGCTGTATATTGTCACCCTGCTTATTTAACTTATATGCAGAGTACATCATGAGAAATGCTGGACTGGAAGAAACACAAGCTAGAATCAAGATTGCCAGGAGAAATATCAGTAACCTCAGATATGCAGATGACACTACCCTTATGGCAGAAAGTGAAGAGGAACTAAAACTCCTCTTGATGAA
>NW_011495026.1:10695095-10695534 GCF_000754665.1 Bison bison bison | reverse complement strand
TTAAAACTCAACATTCAGAAAACGAAGATCATGGCATCTGGTCCCATCACTTCATGAGAAATAGATGGGGAAACAGTGGAAACAGTGTCAAACTTTGTTTTTCTGGGCTCCAAAATCACTGCAGATGGTGACTGCAGCCATGAAATTAAAAGACGCTTACTCCTTGGAAGGAAAGTTATGACCAACCTAGATAGCATATTCAAAAGCAGAGACACTACTTTGCCAACAAAGGTCTGTCTAGTCAAGGCTATGGTTTTTCCAGTGTTCATGTATGGATGTGAAAGTCGGACTGTGAAGAAGGCTGAGCGCTGAAGAATTGATGCTTTTGAACTGTGGTGCTGGAGAAGACTCTTGAGAGTCCCTAGGACTGCAAGGAGATCTAACCAGTCCATTCTGAAGGAGATCAGCTCTGGGATTTCTTTGGAAGGAATGATGCTAA
>NW_011495026.1:10692051-10694995 GCF_000754665.1 Bison bison bison | reverse complement strand
GCTCTTAGCGACTCCATGGACTACAGCCTACCAGGCTCCTCCGTCCATGGGATTTTCCAGGCAAGAGTACTGGAGTGGGGTGCCATTGCTTTCTCCGAAAATAAAGGCATGATGTGTGAAAAAATAATTGGTAGGCTGAACTTCGTTAAAATTAAAAATGCCTTTTCTGTGAAAGACAATGTCAAGAGTATAAGAAACCAAGCTAAAGTCAGGAAGAAAATATTTTCAAATAGCACAACTGACTCTTATTAAGAACATACAATGAACCAGAAAAATTAAATGATAAGAAAACTAATAACCCAATTTAATAAATGGGTAAAAAAACCTGAGTAGATACCTACACCAGAGAAAATATACAGATGGCAAATAAATATATAAGTATGTTAAAAGTCATACATGTCTTTAGTGAATGGCAACTTACAACCTCATTGAGATACAACTATATGTATATCAGAATGGTTAAAATTTTAAAAATTGACCACACCAAACAGTGACAGGAATATGGAATAGCTATCATTGCTGGTGAGACTTTAAAATGGTACAGCTATTTTGGAAGATAGTATAACACTTTCTTATAAAACTGATCATACTCTTCCACATAACTGAGTAGTTAAACTCCTTGGAATTTCCCCAAATGTGTTGAAAACTTAATTTCACACAAAAGTTTATTTTGGGTCTACCAATTCGGCTTCTCAGATGGCATTAGTGGTAAAGAACCCACCTTCCATTCAGGAGATGTAAGCGACACAGCTTCCACCCCTGGGTTGGGAAGATCCCCTGGAAAAGGGCACAGCAACCCACTCCACTGTTCTTGCCTGGAGAATCCCATGGACAGAAAGCCTGGTGGGCTACAGTCCATAGAGTCACAAAGAGTCAGAAATGACTGAAACAACATAGCACGCACACATGTGTTAAAGAAAAATGGAACTGTTACAGAAGACAGGAAATATGGGTTCTCAACTGAGCAGCACCTAGCTGTGTGATCTTCAGCAAAGACCTTTGCCTCTCAGGCACTTGCTTTTCCCATCAGTATTATATGTGTGCAAAGATGGATTGAATATATTTTACTATCTTATAGACCTAAAACCACTTCCTCATATACTAGGGATCTGATGCCAGAAACAAGCAGTGAGTAATATTAGTTTAAAATAATCCTATTTGTTTCAATAGTGATCTATATATTGTAAGATTTTTATCTCTTAAACATGTTGAATGTCAAGCTCATAAATAAGAATATTTCTTTTCATTTATAATATAGAGCTTTTCTAATTGAATTCTCAATAGAATTTTAATAATGAAAGATATACAAAACAATTTATGATTAATTTTCACATTGAAGAAGTGAATATAAATGCTAGCTTGTGGTTTATTAATATTAATTTATCTCATTTGCCTGTTCTTAACTCATAACCTTTTTTCCTACATGTACAAATTGAAAGCAACCACAATGAATCCTATTATAAACATTGATATCTGTATTCTTTTGCATAACAGGTAGTATAATGTACTTAATTAGTGGTAGATCTGGGTGTATGAATAGTTTGCTTTTCTTTAGTAAACTGATGTGAACTAGCATTATTCTCTCCACAGAAATGAGGAGAAAAATACAACTAGATCTAAAGGTAAGAAAGATTTGGAAGTCAATCCAAAGGAAATGAACAGTAATGAAAAAACCTGTTTAACTGCACCTGGGTCCCAATATGCTGGTGCTCCTTGATCAGTAAAAGGATCAATAACTGTTCAGGGAAACAAGGATAAGTCAAGTTTTTCAATTATCTATCTTTATGTGTGTGTGTGTGTGTATGTGTCTGTGTGTGTTTGGTGTGTGCGTGTGTATATGTTCAATTGTGTCTGACTCTTTGTGACCTCGTGGACTATAGCCTGGCAGGCTGTTGGTTGCTATTTTCTACTCCAGGGGATCTTCCCAGTCCAGGGATCTAACCCATGTCTCTTGCATCTCCTGTATTGCAGGCAGATTCTTTACAACTATAAAGAATGGCAAATAGATGGAGATGGGGAAACAATGGAACCCATGAAACACTTTATTTTCTTGGACTCCAAAATCACTGCAGATGGTGACTGCAGCCATGAAATTAAAAGATGCCTGCTCCTTGGAAGAAAAGCTATGAACAACCTAGACAGCATATTAAAAAACAGAGACGTCACTTTGCCGACAAATGTCTGTCTAGTCAAAGCTATGGTTTTTCCAGTAGTCATGTATGTATGTGAGAGTTGGAACATAAAGAAAGCTGAGCGCCAAAGAAATGATGCTTTTGAACTATGGTGTTGGAGAAGACTCTTGAGAGTCCCTTGGACTGCAAGGTGATCAAACTAGTCATTCCTAAAGGAAATCAGTCCTTAATATTCATTGGAAGGGCTGATGCTGAAACTGAAACTACAATACTTTGGCCACCTGATGTGAAGAACTGACTCATTGGAAAATACCCTGATGCTGGAAAAGATTGAAGGCAGGAGAAGAAGGGTACGAGAGAGGATGAGATGGTTGGATGGAATCACTGACTCGATGAACATGAGTTTGAGCAAGCTGCAGGAGTTGGTGATGGATGGAGAAGCCTGGTATGCTTCAGTCCATTGGATCTCAAAGAGTCTGACATGACTGAGTGACTGAACTGAGCTGAACTGAACTCTTTACATCTGTGCCACCTGAGAAGCCTATATATCTATATATCTATCTACTACTGTGGGCAGGAATCCCTCAGAAGAGATGGAGTGGCCATGATGGTCAACAAGAGAGTCCGAAATGCAGTACTTAGATGTAATCTCAAAAACGACAGAATGATCTCTGTTCATTTCCAAGGCAAACCATTCAATATCACAGTAATCCAAGTCTATGCCCCAACCAGTAACGCTGAAGAAGCTGAAGTTGAACGGTTCTATGAAGACCTACAAGACCTTTTAGAACTAACACCCAAAAAAGATGTCT
>NW_011495026.1:10690379-10691951 GCF_000754665.1 Bison bison bison | reverse complement strand
ATTTGGCCTTGGAATATGGAATGAAGCAGGGCAAAGACTAATAGAGTTTTGCCAAGAAAATGCACTGGTCATAACAAACACCCTCTTCCAACAACACAAGAGAAGACTCTATACATGGACATCACCAGATGGTCAACACCAAAATCAGATTGATTATATTCTTTGCAGCTAAAGATGGAGAAGCTCTATACAGTCAGCAAAAACAATACCAGGGGCTGACTGTGGCTCAGACCATGAACTCCTTATTGCCAAATTCAGACTTAAATTGAAGAAAGTAGGGAAAACCACTAGACCATTCAGGTATGACCTAAATCAAATCCCTTAGGATTATACAGTGGAAGTGAGAAATAGATTTAAGGGCCTAGATCTGATAGATAGAGTACCTGATGAGCTATGGAATGAGGTTCGTGACATTGTACAGGAGACAGGCATCAAGACCATTCCCATAGAAAAGAAATGCAAAAAAGCAAAATAGCTGTCTGGGGAGGCCTTACAAATAGCTGTGAAAAGAAGGGAAGCGAAAAGCAAAGGGAAAAGGAAAGATATAAACATCTGAATGCAGAGTTCCAAAGAATAGCAAGAAGAGATAAGAAAGCCTTCTTCAGCGATCAATGCAAAGAAATAGAGGAAAACAACAGAATGGGAAAGACTAGGGATCTCTTCAAGAAAATCAGAGATACCAAAGGAATATTTCATGCAAAGATGAGCTCAATAAAGGACAGAAATGGTATGGACCTAACAGAAGCAGAAGATATTAAGAAGAGATGGCAAGAATACACAGAAGAACTGTACTAAAAAGATCTTCATGACCCAGATAATCACGAGGGTGTGATCACTGACCTAGAGCCAGACATCCTGGAATGTGAAGTCAAGTGGGCCTTAGAAAGCATCACTATGAACAAAGCTAGTGGAAGTGATGGAATTCCAGTTGAGCTATTCCAAATCCTGAAAGATGATGCTGTGAAAGTGCTGCACTCAATATGCCAGCAAATTTGGAAAACTCAGCAGTGGCCACAGGACTGGAAAAGGTCAGTTTTCATTCCAATCCCAAAGAAAGGCAATGCCAAAGAATGCTCAAACTACCGCACAATTGCACTCATCTCACACGTTTAGTAAAGTAATGCTCAAAATTCTCCAAGCCAGGCTTCAGCAATATGTGAACTGTGAACTTCCTGATGTTCAAGCTGGTTTTAGAAAAGGCAGAGGAACCAGAGATTAAATTGCCAACATCTGCTGGATCATGGAAAAAGCAAGAGAGTTCCAGAAAAACATCTATTTCTGCTTTATTGACTATGCCAAAGCCTTTGACTGTGTGGATCACAATAAACTGTGGGAAATTCTGAAAGAGATGGGAATACCAGAACACCTGATATGCCTCTTGAGAAACCTGTATGCAGGTCAGGAAGCAACAGTTAGAACTGGACATGGAACAACAGACTGGTTCCAAATAGGAAAAGGAGTACGTTAAGGCTGTATATTGTCACCCTGCTTATTTAACTTATATGCAGAGTACATCATGAGAAACGCTGGACTGGAAGAAACACAAGCTGGAATCAAGATTGCTGGGAGAAA
>NW_011495026.1:10689816-10690279 GCF_000754665.1 Bison bison bison | reverse complement strand
TGTATATTGTCACCCTGCTTATTTAACTTATATGCAGAGTACATCATGAGAAACGCTGGACTGGAAGAAACACAAGCTGGAATCAAGATTGCTGGGAGAAATATCAATAACCTCAGATATGCAGATGACACCACCCTTATGGCAGAAAGTGAAGAGGAACTCAAAAGCCTCTTGATGAAAATGAAAGTGGAGAGTGAAAAAGTTGGCTTAAAGCTCAACATTCAGAAAAC
This sequence comes from Bison bison bison, assembly GCF_000754665.1. NCBI lineage: Eukaryota > Metazoa > Chordata > Mammalia > Artiodactyla > Bovidae > Bison > Bison bison. The sequence continues at coordinate 10,690,049 of NW_011495026.1, read as the reverse complement.
GATGATCATGGCATCCGGTCCTACCACTTCTTGAGAAATAGATGGGGAAACAGTGGAAACAGTGTCAGACTTTGTTTTTCTGGGCTCCAAAATCACTACAGATGGTGACTGCAGCCATGAAATTAAAAGACGCTTACTCCTTGGAAGGAAAGTTATGACCAACCTAGATAGCATATTCAAAAGCAGAGACATTACTTTGCCAACAAAGGTCCGTCTAGTCAAGGCTATGGTTT
>NW_011495026.1:10665443-10689716 GCF_000754665.1 Bison bison bison | reverse complement strand
TGCAAGGAGATCCAACCAATCCATTCTGAAGGAGATCAGCCCTGGGATTTCTTTGGAAGGAATGATGCTAAAGCTGAAACTCCAGTACTTTGGCCACCTCATGCGAAGAGTTGACTCATTGGAAAAACTCTGATGCGTGGGAGGGATTGGGGGCAGGAGGAGAAGGGGACGACAGAGGATGAGATGGCTGGATGGCATCACTGACTCGATGGACGTGAGTCTGAGTGAACTCCGGGAGTTGGTGATGGACAGGGAGGCCTGGCGTGCTGCAATTCATGGGGTCGCAAAGAGTGGATCACGATTGAGTGACTGATCTGATCTGATTATCTATATCTAAATCTATATTATATGTGTTGGATAAGAGAAAGCACTGTAGCTCAGGTGACTTGAAATTTCATTCTAGGGTGGTAAAAAAAAAAATCTTAAGTGCTCAAGACTAGTGCCTAAATGGAGTTTTCTGGAATATGGACAAGCTTGGTTTTATATACTATATGAATTTGACTTTGACTAGTTTGTTACATATTGTGGAATATATGTAAGTAGAAGGCTAATGTTCCCCATTTTTAACATTTCAAAACTTAAAATCTTAAAATGAAAACAGCTCTATTTTTTCAAGCTTATAACAACTACTTTTAAAGCTTTACAAAAAGTATCTTAAGGTAGGGTCATCGAAGTGTTAAGGAACATACTTTATGCATCCTACACATCTGTAATGATAGTACTGCTTTGATAATTCCTTCTCAAAAATATCAAATGACTAGTAGGTTTTTATCTTGAGAATCTTAGAGATCAGATATATTTCTTTATTGACTTAATTTTGCCTAGCAAAATGATTCAGTCCACCTCATGCCAAATTTTCCCCAGATTAGCAAATATATTCCAGTTTAAATGAATAAACTTGCAAGCAATACATTCAAAGGTCAACAAAACATTTTTTTTCCTTAAAGTTCTAGAAAGGACAAAATTAACTAGCAAAAAGTGCAATGAAGTTGTAACTATGTACTTGATTTGCAAATCAGTTTTGAAACACACACATCAGTTTAGGCCTTAGATATACTTGATGGTGACTCCGGTTTCCTGACCCTGGTGGTACTACCAGTGTGTTTTGGGAGACAGTCCTCCAAGAACCCATAATAGTTTTGCAAATCTTATGGATTGAGACACTGACTGCCATTTGCCTTGTGATCTATTCAAGGATGTTTAAACAGCAAGAAGCTCTGTAACACAAAGATAATGTTCCCTTCAAGAGCAAACGTCAAGTGTATGGAAAGCCTTAGAAGACAGAGTTTGTATCTCCATTTGAGCAAAGGGAAGGACTATGGACTGTTTGGTATCCTAAAGATAACTTCTTCCTTTGGTGCAATTAATAGGAAGAATTATAGTCCATATGGTGTCCTTAACTCACAGATCTTCTACATCATATGGTGTGTGCTGGTATAAACTGGCTCTCTGGAAACCGAACTCCAGGCACTAGCTCAATTAAGGGTAGAATTTCATTTCTCAGGAAAAAAAAATTTAATGTTCTTCTTTTTCAAAAATTACTTTTTGATGAAAAAAATCAGATTTGCATTTATCTAATAATTAGGAATATTGAGCATTTTTCATGAGCCTTTTGGCCATCTGTATATCTTCTTTGGAGAAATGTCTATTTAGATCTTCTGCCCATTTTTTATTTCATTTTTTATATTTATCTGTAAGAGCTATTTCTATACTGTGGAGATTAATTACTTGTCAGCCACATTATTTGCAAATATTTTCTCCCATTCTGTAGGCTTTTTGTTTTATTTGTTTGCTTTGCTATGCAAAAGCTTTTAAGTTTAATTAGGTCCAATTTGTTCATTTTTGTTTTTATTGCCATTACTCTCTGAGACAAATTCTTAAAAATATTGCTGTGATTAATGTCAAAGAGCATCCTATCTATGTTTCCTTGAGTTTTATAGTATCTGGTCTTACATCTAGGTCTTTAATACATTTATTGTTTTGTGTATGGTATTAGAGATGTTCTAACTACATCCTTTTACATAGAGCTGCCAAGTTTTCTCAGCACCACTTGTTGCAGGGACTGTCTTTTGTCTATTGTATATTCTTGCCTCCTTTGTGTAGATTAATTGACCATAGGTGTGTGGGTTTTTCTCTCAGCATTATGTCCTGCTACACTGATGTATATTTCTGCTTTTGTGCCAGTGCCATGCTGTTATGATTACTATGGCTTTGCAGTATAGCTTAAAGTCAGGGAGCATGACAATTCCAACTCTGCTCTATTTCTCTCAAGATTACTTTGGCTATTCCAGGTCTTTGTGTTTCTATACAAATGTAAAATATCATGTAAGAAACGAGTCGCCAGTCCAGGTTCAATGCAGGATACTGGATGCTTGGGGCTAGTGCACTGGGACGACCCAGAAGGATGGTATGGGGAGGGAGGAGGGAGGAGGGTTCAGGATGGGGAACACATGTATACCTGTGGCGGATTCATTTTGATATTTGGCAAAACTAATACAATTATGTAAAGTTTAAAAATAAAATAAATTTAAAAAAAAATTTTTGCTCAAACTCTGAGAAAAGACAAGAAGTGCAGATCAAAACTATAATCAGGTATCACTTCACATTGGTCAGAATGGCCATCATCAAAATTCTACAAATAATAAGCAATAGAGAGGTTGCAGAGAAAATAGGAACACCCCTACACTGTTGGTGGGAATGTAAATTAGTACAGCCACTATGGAGAACTGCATGGAAGTTCCTTAATAAAACTAATAAAATCATATGATCCTGCAATCCCACTCCTGGGCATGTATCTAGAGAGAATCATAATTTGAAAAGATGCATACACCCCAATGTTCAAGTAACACTATTTACATAACCAAGACATAGACGTAACTTAAATGTATAATGACACATGAATGGATACATAAGATGTGGTGCATATACACAATGGAACATTACTCAGCCAAAAAAAAGAATGAAATGATGTCATCTGCAGTAACATGGATGGACCTAGAGATTATCATAATAAGTGAAGTAAGCCAGACAAAGAGGAATAAATATCATATGATATTGCTTATATGTGGAATATAGAAAACAAATGATACAAATAAACTTACATGCAAAAATTAAATAGACACACATACACAGAAAACAAACTTATGGTTACCAATGGGGAAAGGAGAGGACAGATAATTGAGGAGTTTGAAATTAACATAGATGCACTAATATATATATATATATATATATATAATATATAAACAAGGGCCTACTATATAGCACAGGGAGCTATACTCAATATTTCACAATAACTTATAAGATAAAATAATATTAAAAAATGTATCTATATGTGTGAATAACTGAATCATTTTGCTGTGCATCTGAAACTAACACAAATTTTCAAATCACTTATACTTCAATGAATTAAAAATGCATTACTAATGCATTTTAATACATTTGAAATGTGTTAACATTATTCAGTCATTAAGATATATATGTAATAAATATATTGATATATTAATTAATATATTCCTTAACATTTACTTAATTAATGACCATAATGTCTTCACTTCCTTCTTCATGACTATTTTTCCTATTAGATAATGGTCCAGATTGCTCTTTGACCTTTGAAAAATACATTAACATTTTAAAGGGTCTTCCCTTGAACATGCTGGAAGCAGTCAGATATTTCAGATGGAATGGCACAATTTTTCATCAGCGAGGAAATAATGCTTCTGGGTTTGCCTGAAGGTTTCTATTCTCTCAGCAGTCATGGTTTTGATGTGCTATTTAATTTTTTTCTCCTTCCCTAGAGTTCTCTCTTGCCACTCTTCACGAACCCACATCTATCAGTCTTTTAATACTAAAAGTAAAACATAACCTCCTGTAAATGACTTCTTTGAATTATATTGTACTGCTATGTATAGCAATAGTTTCTGGACTTATTAAATTATACAAACACTTTCCCCCATTTGCACTAGTAACTAGTTTTATAGACAAACATTTTGATTTTGTAAGTAAAGGAATCATGATGCAATTTTGATTTGCTCTGTACTATAGATCTGGACATCTCATTCTCTGGCCACAAAAATTATAAGCATTTTAAGATTTTTCAGTGGTCCCACTAGGTATACTCAAAGGGCACTTCTTACTGTCCTCACAATCTTCCCTCAAGCCTGGCTTTGATAATCAGTATCAGCAAACAGTGTAGCAGTGTGATCAGTGCTGTAAGTAAGAAAAGGGAAGGAAGATAACGTACTGAATCTAAAGAATTTTACAGTGAACTGATAGGGTATATGACGATATGCTGAAATAATAGTACATGCATATTAGAGGATTGTGACTACAACAGGGCAGGCCTCCCAGGTGGCACAGTGGTGAAGAATCCACCTGCCAATGCAGGAGAGGCAAGACTCATGGGTTCAATCCCTGGGTCAGAAAGATCCTCCGGAGTTGGAACTGGCAATCCATTCCAGTATTCTTCCCTGGAAAATTAGATGGACAGAGCAGCCAGACAGGCTACAGTCCATGAGGTCAAAAAGAGTCAACACAGCTAAGTGATTGAGCATGCATGCACAACTACAACAGAAGGTTTCATTGTGATAGGAGATCATCAGTTCAGTTCAGTTCAGTCACTCAGTCATGTCCAACTCTGTGAACCCATGGACTGAAGCACATCAGGCCTCCCTGCTAACTCCTGAAGTTTATTCAAACTCATGTCCATTGAGTCGGTGATGCCATCCAAGCACATCATCCTCCATCATCCCCTTCTCCTCTCTCCCTCAATATCTTTCCCATCATCAAGGTCTTTTCAAATAAGTCAGTTCTTCGCAGCAAGTGGCCAAAGTATTGGAGTTTCAGCTTTAGCATCAGTCTTTCCAATGAATATTCAGGATGATTTCCTTTAGGATGGACTGGTTGTATTTCTGTGCAATCCAAAGGACTCTCAAGAGTCTTCTCTGACACCACAGTTCAAAAGCATCAGTTCTTCAGTGCTCAGTTTTCTTTATAGTCCAACTCTCACATCCATGCATGACTACTGGAAAAACCATAGCTTTGACTACACGGAACTTTGTTGGCAAAGTTATGTCTCTGCTTTTTAATATGTTGTCTAGGTTGATGATAGCTTTTCTTCCAAGGAGCCAGTGTCTTTTAATAAGAAATTATGAGCCAGAAGAATACAGAAAGAAGAAAGAAATATTGGATGAAAGAGAAGACAAAAAGCCTTGGAATAGAAGTGAAAAAAAGAAACCAAGGTAGTAGAGGAAAAAGTGTACAAGATTTTTTGTTAGATGAAAAGAGTTTACATTCTAGTTCTCTAGGACAGACAATGATAATTCCAAAATATCAGACATCTCCCAAATCTCAGTGGTTTAAAACAGAAGACCTTCCCCTCTGTTCTCATTTCAAGATAATCACTAATTGCCAGGGAGTTTTAGCATCCTAGTTGATTTAGACACTTGGCATGATTAAGCAGGCACTCCCTTGAACAGATGCTGTTTGACATGCTAGGAGAAAAAAGATAATTCAGGGAGGTTTTACGATTGGGATCAAATGTTCAGCCCAGAGGCATTTCATGGTACTTCTTAACAACTTACTAGCCAGAACTAGACACATAGTCACTTTAAGCACAAAGGGACTAACGTGATCAGAATGCAGGGAGAATAGGAAATACATGGCACACAGGACAAATTAACACAAAAGTACTCACTGTAGAGTGGTTATTAAAATATAAAGGCTTTATATTAAATCCTAATCCTGCTTCCCAACATTTTAAGTGTGTTGTATTAAACAACTACCAAACATTTGTGAAGCCTAGTTTTCTCTTCTATCAAACAGTAATAAAACCACTTACAACATGGGAATCTTCATATAATTAAACCAATGTACAGAATAAAGCTAACAGAGTACCTAGTATACAGTAAATGCCCTGTGATACTAAGTTCCGTGTGATCTGCTCTGAGTACATAAATTCTGGAGATGGCTCAAAGTATGGAAAACTTCAGGGAATTTTCTCACAAATGCTCATAGTAACCAATAGCTACTGTGTGTGACCTATGTGAGTATATGCACAATCATGTCTGATTCTGAGACCCCCATGGACTGTGTAGCCCACCAGGCTCCTATATCTATGTGATTTTTCTAGGCAAGAAAAATGGAGTGGGTTACCATTTCCTGGGTGAAGCACAAACTGGAATGAGGATTGCCGGAAGAAATATCAATAACCTCAGACATGTAGATGACACCACGCTTATGGCAGAAAGCAAAGAACTAAAGAACCTCTTGATGAAAGTGAAAGAGGAGAGCGAAAAAGCTGCCTTAAAACTCAACATTCAGAAAACTAAGATCTTGGCATCCAATCCCATCACTTCATGGCAAATAGATGGGGAAACAGTGGTAACAGTGACAGACTCTATTTTTTTGAGCTCCAAAATTGCTGCAGATGGTGACTGCAGTCATGAAATTAAAAAGCACTTGCTCCTTGGAAGAAAAGTTATGACCAACCTAGACAGCATATTAAAAAGCAGAGACATTATTTTGCCAACAAAGCTCCATCTAGTCAAAGTTATAATTTTTCCAGTAGTCATGTATGGATGCAAGAGTTTTACTATAAAGAAAACTGAGCACTGGAGAATGGATGCCTTTGAACTGTGGAGCTGGAGAAGATTCTTAGAGTCCCTTGGACTGAAAGGAGATCCAACCAATCCATCATAAAAGAAATTAGTCCTGAATATTCTTTGGAAGGAATAATGCTGACGCTGAAACTCCAATACTTTGGTCACCTGATGTGAAGAACTGACTCATTTGAAAAGACCCTGATGCTGGGAAAGATATTGAGGGCGAGAGGAGAAGGGGACAATGGAGGATGAGATGTTTGGATGGCATCACCAACTCAATGGATGTGAGTTTGAGTAAGCTCCAGGAGTCGGTAATGGACAGGGAAGACTGGGTTTGTAAAGAGTTGGACACAAATGAGTGACTGAACTGAACCTTTTCCTGCTTCAGAGATCTTTCCAAGCCTGTGCATTGGTATGTGAATTCTTTATTGCTGAGCCACCTGGGAGCCCCCTGTAGTAACTACTACGCTCAAAACCAGTGACAGACTAGCAGTTAGGGTGGTGACTATTGCTTCCGAGTGAGTCTTCATTGGGAGATTTACCTAAACTAAAGCTACAGCAACATTTGTATTGCTAAGTCACTTCAGTCTTATCCAACTTTATGCTATCCTATTAGGAGAAGACATTCATTTCAGTGTAGCCAAGAAAACATACATGGAAACACTGTGATTGCGCTTTATGGAAGGGGAGAAGGAACAACACGAAAGGACATTAGATGTTTCTCCTTGAAGCCAGTGTCACTTTGCTTTACTAGCATTACCATCTTTATTCTTTCTGATCCTTCTTCCCCATCTGTGTTTTACCTATGCTTTTATGGGCGTCTTACTAATCTCATTTTTCTGTCTGATCCTCTCTCTTTCCCTTGAGAAAGTTACTTTTCCTCTCAGGTTTTAATAATGTCATTTGGATAAGCAGTAAAAATATTCCCTGTATCCAAGGGTTATTGTGGAATTAAATTGCAACAATTAATGTATATGAAAGTATGTAGCACAATATAGATATACAATATTTACTTCAAAATAATATTAAAAGAAAGGTACTATTTGGATTTGCATTTTGTAATTGTGTTTTACAATTTTGTATTGCTAATGAATTCCATATCCTCAAGCTCAATAAATGCTTGTTGGGTAAGCACATTGGATGAAACAGCATCAGCCCCCTTAGATACATATTATGGACTATAATTAAAATTTCTATAATAACATGATGGATTTATGTTACTCATTTTTATCTTGAGACACAGAATATATACTTGCAATCGCATGTGTGTATACAGAGTTATAAATGATACAACTATGTACATATATGTTATACTTATACTACACTAAGCTATGTATGGTCTTCCCTAGTGGCTCAGATAGTTAAGAATCTGCCTGAAACGCAGGAGACCCGGGTTGATCCATTGGTTGGGAAGATCCCCTGGAGAAAGAAATGTTAATCCAGTCCAATTTTCTTGCCTGGAGAATTTCATGGACAGAGGAACCTAGCGGGCTACAGTCCGAGGGGTCACAAAGAGTCAGACAGGACTCAGTGACTAACATTTTCACTTTAACTTTCACTGTGTAATCTGACAAGTAAATCGCACATTTCAGTTTTTGCTCCCAAAAGGGGATTCATTATACAATTGACACACAAATATTTGAGAAAATTCTGTTCTCTACATACATTTGTTCAGACTCAAAGAACTGACACCTCTCTGGGGAAAATGTGGAAAGTGGCTAATCAAAACTCAAAATCTAGTGTATTTATTGTATATTTTAGTGTTTTGTAGTTAACAACTAATATTTATGCTAGTGAGACCTATCCAAATAGAAAATCTCCTTAGGCATTCTCTAAATCTTACAGATTTATAGATGTTTATAGTCTATTTTATTTAAATAAAACTATGCAAGTTAAAAATAACAAATGTGAGGAAATAAATTTATACAATGCTATTAAATAATATATTTTAAAAATTTTTATTAAGTATAGCCTAGTTGATTTTACTCTAGCAAAAATGATAGAAAAGGAAATTATTTTTAATGTATTATTAATTATAATATAATTATACACACATATATCATCTTGATTTAAGCCTTATTCTAGTCAGTGATGGAATCGTTCACTATAAATATATTTGTTTCTTTTTACCATCCTGTGTGCTGTGCTATAGCAAGATGAATAGTGTGTGTGTTTACTCACTATGTTGTGTCCGACTCTTTTGGGACCCCATGGACTGTAGCCCGCCAGGCTCCTCTGTCCATGAGATACTGAAGTGGGTTGCCATTTCCTTCTCCAGGGGATCTACCAGACCCAGGGATCAAACTCCCATCTACAAGGCAGGCGGATTCTTTACCTCTGAGTCACCAGGGAAGCCAAAGATGAATAGTAGCTTACATCATAATGGAAAAAAAAAATCCAGCAAACTAATAAATAAGTGAAATACATATTTTGACAAATAATGGTATTCTAGAGTGAACATTAACAGGGGACCAAGGGAATGTCTATGCTTGTTCTATTTTCAGTTATGGTTTGGGAAAACCTCTCCAATAAAGCAGCATGTGAGCCTAATTGGAGTGGAAAGAAGTGAGAGAAAGACAATCGGGTATTCTTTGGATTCAAATAGTGACTAATTCAAAAATAAATAAATGCTATAATGAGATTAGTCTTCAAGGTCTTGGAGAAGGAAAAGTACATCCCAGTGGTTGGATTGGGGTTGATAATGAGGGGAAAGTATCTGCCGGGGCTTTGCAGGAACTTACAGAACTCAGGGAGCTTCTTAATTCCTACCAGATACACACTTTCACACAGAGTCACAGAATTATTTTTATAGCTTAATGTCACCTCTGTCTCAAGTCATTTGAAATTTAAGTATTGTCATAACGTCCTCTGCCTCTCTGCTCCTAAGTACCAGCAGTCATGTACTATTTCTAACTATGTAGAGGTAAGGATTCACAGAGAAGGAAAAGATTGGGAGGTGACTTTGATCATTTTGGGTGAGTATTAGTGTTTCCAAAACTGGTTTAACTCATTGTGTTGTTTCATTTCTTTAAAGATTTCTTAAATTATACAGCAATGCATGGTAAGTGATTTATCTGAAATGTCCAAATTTAATTCAAAATTATTTATAAATTATACACAACAATCTGTGATGTTACATTTAACAGAGGAACAATCAAAACTTTTAGTCAGGCATCTACCTGCTATTTTTCTGCCATCTATTCAATTACATAGTATCCACTAGGCACTAGGAATAAAAAGATTAGAAAGGCACAGTTCTAGACCTCAAGACACATAACATAGGGCAGTCACACAGTATGGAATAAATATTCACTGGGTCTGTAATAGTATGAGTCAGAATGTTGAATTAATAATGTGTTTTGAGAGCATTCATAAAGGAATTCTTATATCTAAGTTTGGAGCTGGGACAAAACTTATTGTTAGTCCATGAAGTAGGGGAAATGAATGATAATAGAAAAATAGTGGGATAAGGCCAATTCTCCAGTTGTACTTTTCTAGAATGAACATTTTAATAGCTTATTTACTTTTACATGCAACTGAACTTCTATAACATTTTTTTACTTTGAAGTATAGTTTATATTCTACTTATTTTCTCTTTTATACCTGTCATATCTATTCTGCATGCTATACCTTAGCTTGTTGAAACATTTAATAAAGATATGTGTTCCAAAAATTCCTTAACATTCTAAGAATTTTTTTTATTTCTTATCTATAGAATGAAAATAGATACACTTTCATAAGTTTGGTTTGAGGATTAAATACAACAATAAATTTAACAGCTTAGCCTAATGTCTGGCACATAAAAATCCCAGAAAAGGTTAGTGATTTTGTCAATAAAAGAATTTCAGCAAAAATATATGCAATGTAAGAGTTACTATCATGTAGTGACTATAAAGGAGAAAATCAAAATAGTTATGTTTGTTTATTTCAAGTGATTTTTAAAAGACAAGTAGCATAAGAAATCTTAAAATGTATATGTTCTTTTCAATTTCAGCATTTTTGTCTTTTTTCCACTCTCTAGGAACATCAAAATGTATTAAAACTTGTATTTGATTGAATAAAATGTTGTTTAAATATTTTACTTGCAGTATCATGATGTGTTATTAAAAGCACTAGCTTAATTTATTGTAAGTATATAATCTACGGAATTTATAAAAATCCTAATGTCAACTTATTTAATTCTTGAAAATATTTAACATCAATAAATGAAGTATTTCCTATTAGACAACCTGAAATTATTATGATTTTTGTGAAATTAAAATGTCTAATGATTTTTAAAAGAACAAAAACTTTGCCAAACTATATGTCTCTAGATGGTATAGGTATCTTTTTTTGTTTATCTTAATGGCAAATTCAAGAACATAACACTTTTGGTTTAGTTTGAAGTTATAAACTTAAAGTTAATATGGAAATAACAGAAATTATCTGGATGATTAGGTCTTGACATACTTTTATAAGCTTATCCTATTTCTTCATGTGAAATTTTAATGACACATTTTTTTAAATAGTCCATCTCTATACTTTGTCAAAAGCAATCCCCCAAATTGTGTTTCTAAAAGGCTTTTTTATATAAATATAAATTATACTCTGAAAGTATATTCTGCAATAAGTGCTCTTAGGTGAGTAGTAAACCAGAGAACCAACAGTTTAGTTCATTATGAGCAAGTCCAGAATGGTAAGGTACCTTGTGTCGCAATCTTATTAGAGGTTGGTAGGATTTAAGGCCATATCCTGCTTCTTTGGTTGGCCGTCCTTCAGACTCCAGAAAAATGAATCCAAGAATCAAAACAGCTGACCAGCACTTAAGCATCCTTATTGCTTTTCACCTGTGAAAATTAACATTGCAAATAATCAGAAAACACATTCTAAATTGAAGAAATATATCAAAAATATTCAATAACAAATATAATTCTCCATGGAATTAATCAAAACTCAGCAGCAGTTGCCAACTGAATCCATAATAGGTAAGCATCTTCAAATAAAGATTATAATTCTTCTTGATATAAGAAATACTGTTTTTTTTTCACACATACAGCTTTATATAACATTGAATTAGTAGAAATTTAGGGGCCAATAAAAATATTGAGGTAAAATAAACACAAGCTGAAAGAAATTTTTTTCAAAAGAGAGAAAACATTAAACCATATTAATTTTCTAATCATCCATACAAGATACATTTATCAACACATGTATAAATCTCAAAGTTCTCTTTGAGTATGTCTGATGAAAAATGTTTAATAAAACTATAGCTATTATAATTTACTGGTAAATATCAGTGAAATATTGATGAGATAGTCTTCTGTAGCAGCAATCCCCAACCTTTTTGGCATCAGGGACCAGTTTCCTGGAACAGAATTTCCATGGGGGTGGGGTGGGGTCTTTCAGGCAATATACAAGCAATGGGGAGTGATGGAGAGCAGCTCTGCTTGCTCACCAACTGCTTACCTCCTGCCATGTGGTCCAGTTCCTAAGAAGCTGTGCCCTGGTGCCAGTCTATGGCCTAGGGCTTGGGGATCCCTGTACTATGATAAATTCTTAATAAACTAAGGTACAACAGAAATTATGCCATTGGATTATATTGACTTATATTTTTTCAGTAGCACCCAAAAGGACATTTCCTAGAAAGCTGCTTTTTCTTAAGTGCTTTAAACTAAAAGTCATATGATTCTTTCCACAACTCTGTGTTTTTGAATATACCAGAGAAATTGCAAAAATGCATAAATTTATAACCATATAAATTCCCTAAAACCTCTTCCAAACAAACAAATCTATATGTTGAACTCAACTGTATTCCTCTTTACCACTTTGAGAACACTTCTTAACCCTTATTGTGACCATAGTGAAGTAAGTCGCTCAGTCGTGTCCGACTCTTGCGACCCCATGGACTGTAGCCTGCCAGGCTCCTCTGTCCATGAGATTCTCCAGGCAAGAATACTGGAGTGGGTTGACATTTCCTTCTCCAGGGGATCTTCCTGTTCCAGGAATTGCACTTGGGTTTCCTGCGTTGCAGGCAGATTCTTTACCGACTGAGCTATACTCCCAACTCATTGTGACCTTAAGAGGAGCTTTTTCCCCTCCTGTCTAATCCAATCTGGCCACCTGAGTTCTTGAGAAACTTAGTCAATTTATTAACTCTGTTATTAAGTGTATTCAAACTCTATCTCTCAATGATTTTCTTCCATCTTTCAACATGCTCAAATCATGAATTTTTAAGATAATTTCTCTCATCTATTTTCTGAATTTTTAGAAAGAACTATGTATCTCAATCTATCCATTTTCTGACCAATCATGATTCTGTTTGAAATGGTCACTTTGATGTGTACAATATCCGTCTCTTCCATTTCTGTAGAATTTGTAAAAACACCTTCTCAGTCCTTTTACAAGTTCATCCTACACCTTTATCTTGCCGTTAAACATTATTTAATCCCATTAGCCATGTATCCTACTCTATTCACTCAGCCAAACATTCAAATAGTCTATGGTTGTGTTAATATGCAATCCTTCTCATTCAATCTTCAGGTTTTTGTGATTAACCTCCGTAACAGCTTCTGCTTACATGTTTCAAAAGCAACTCCTCATAGTATACATATGATAACATAAAGTCATGCTTTTAGAGACTTTTTCATTCATCCTTTTATTCAAGTCAGAAACAAAAGAGACATTTTTGATATCTTTGTCTCCCTTATTCTTCATATTAAACTCATCTCTAAGTTCCATTAATTCTAGCTTCATGTATACCTTTCAAACATCAGTTTCTTTCCAAATCTATTGTAACAACCCTGACACAACCACTTTCCCCTTCAAATGCCCCAACCCTTTCCTTTCTTACCTTTTACACTAATGCACTTTAAATCTCTTCTCCACACAACAACCTGAGCAATTATGGTCAATCCAAGCATCATGATGTTAGTGCATTTGCTAGTAACTTTCAGATATACTCTATTCATTTATTCTTAAGATAAAAACTAGATCACTGGTTCTTACAAGTTTCCACAGCATCTTGGTTCTGCATGTCTTCCTCTTCTCTAAATAATTGTCCTCCAGCCAGACTAATTTTGTGCAGTTGTTCAAATTTTGAACATTACTACTCTAAGGATTTTCTACACTATTTCCTCGAAATGAAATGCATTTTTCTCATTTATCACCCAAAGATCATCTCATGTCAAAAATATCCCTTTGAATCCTTCCCCATAATGCCAAGACTGAGTTACATTTCTCATTTACTCTGTTTATAGATCAGTTTTTCTTTGTTTCAGAGCTTCTCTTTGTAATTATACATAATTAAATTGATTACTTCAAAACGTTGGTTTTCCTCACTAGAATATGTATCTGTTCCTCAATAGAATATGTTTCCTCACTAGAATATGTATCTCCTTTAAACATCATGACTGCTGGAATTTGTTGTGTTTTGCTTTTTCGCCAGCATTACATCGTCTGGGTCTTCCAAGTTGTCTGGTACCTGCTGCACATGCAATGAATGAATGCATAAATGAATGTCATCTTGCATGTGAGGGAAACAAGAAAGAGCATGTTTTCCCACATTCGGACAATTCTGAATGCAATTCCTATTTTCACTACTTCTGTGAAACATCTGAAAGCTAACGTGGAAACTAACTATTTTCATGAGCAATCCATCGTTTTGCTGTCATTTTGATGTGTAGTCTAATCCTTCTCCCAGAGGTAAATATTTCTTTATAAGACAACTGGACAGAATATTTTAAATTCAAGATAGTTTGAAAATAAAGCAAACAGTTTGGGAAAGGGGTGAAGGAGTAGTTTTCCCGAGCTCTGAATACTATGTTTCTTCTGTAGTATAGGAGGGAGGGAAGGGGCATGGCAACAGTTCTGTACCAGTATGATGCTGTGCGAAGGTGAGGTCATACACTTCCTAAAAGTGCTCGCTTAAGGGCTTGTCTTTCTCTGCCCTTTTTCTTCTAACCCTAACCTTCCTCTCTTTCTCTACTTTTTGTGCACACACACACACACACACACACAAGAGTTCATCTACTCTAAAATATAAAACAAATGAACAATTAATTCATTTTAATGGGTGAATAAAAATCTCATCAATCTTGGGTGAGTAAACTTATACACATTGATAATTAGATCAACAAGCTGCTAAGTATATTTTCAGCCAAAAGGCAACAGGATAGAAATATTTACTTTAAGAAATTTCACTAAAACTTGAGAAAAATGTCAGCATGTAAAGCTTCAGTATAGTATATACAACCTATTTATACTATTTAAATCTACTTCCTTGATACCCTTAACCATGATTATTTTTTCCATTGAAAGTCTTAAGATTTTCAAGTCTAAAATTTCTTAAAAATAATGCTATACAAAAATAAAAATGCTTTATCTCAGCAAAAGCTATCATATAACTGCAGTGATTTACTTGGTATTACAGATAGAATAGGTTTGCCAGGTGGTTCAGTGGTAAAGAATCCTCCTGTCAATGCAGGTGATACAGGAGATGTAGGTTCGATCTCTGGGTCAGGAAGGTCCCCTGGAGGATGAAATGGAAACCCACTCCAATATTATTGCCATGCAGTTGCAAAGAGTCAGACATGACTGAGCAACTGAGCACTCATACACAGATAGAGTAAAACAGAACTGATATTAAAATTCAGATAACTTTTGTGGGGGATAACTCTGATTTCTATTCCAGATAGGTATTTGAGCTCAGCAACTAAATGTTAGACAAAAGACAAAAACTAGTTTCTGTGCTTTTCTTCTGTGAATGACACCACATGATATTCTCTTCCATTGAAATATTACTAAAAAAAAATACTTGAATTCAATTTTATAGTTATCAAATGGCAACCTAAACATAAAGATGGCTCTTCTCATTGGATGCTCGGAAAATAATTATCAGCTTCTTACCTCTCTTCACCTACAGGATCCAAAGATGTCATTACTGTATTTTTAAAAGTTCACTTGTCTACAGAAGGTGTTCTTGAAATCGTAAATCAGGAATAATTGATCCCATGATATACTGACTCATGATCTCACTTTCTCAGTATCCTAACCTCTGACAATCTGTTAGGTTTTCATAATTAATTGGCAGTTTGTTGACAGCTCAGTAAGAGCACTGAAAAGCATGTGTTGAAAACAAACCAGCTGGAGCAGATGGTGTGATAATGATCTTATGACTTTTCCTTGTAACCTCAACATTTATATGGAAGCATCAGAAAACAATCTCACTATTAAGTTAGAGAAAATGCATGTGTACCTAAAAGGTATCTGCATAATATCATAGTTAACAAAGTTGTACTTGAAAAAGACAAGGGGGATGGGCACAGATTTCTTTCTCTTCTTCAAAAAAATAACATTTTTCTCTGAATAAAACTTTTTTTTCACCACATGGCACAACAGGCCATGCTGATTACAGCAGTAGGATTTAGAGAGTAGGATTTACATTATTCAGTAGATTTAAAATGAGGGATTCTGATTTGTTTACACATTATAATCTAATGTCTAATCACGTGGAAGACAAAATAAAAGTGATAAAGTATTGCCTTAGGAACAAAATGCAGCATTTGAGATAGAGGAGACAACTTTGCTAGCAAGCCTATGAATGAAAAGAATGTCAGAGTGAAGCAAATCCCCACCATTAGCAAATGTTTTAGCTCAGTCAAGTATCCTAAGAATTTTACCTGGAGTACCCTCACTGCATCTCATTCCATCTTAGAAATCTACAATAGGTTTTTCAAGAGATAGCTCCAGTTACCCCCTTTATGAAAATATCCCTTCCAGTCACACATAAATTTGACTGCTCTCTGCTGCAGTCTTTAAGTGTATGACTTACATGACTTCTTACTGTGGTTATTGATTTAAAAAAGGCGATCATCCTTGTTATTTACAGCATCAGACTTTACTTTCACCACCAGTCACATCCACAACTGAGTATTATTTAGGCTTTGGTCCAGCCTCTTCATTTGGAGAAGGCAATGGCACCCCACTCCAGTACTCTTGCCTGGAAAATCCCATGGACAGAGGAGCCTGGTAGGCTGCAGTCCATGGGGTTGCTAAGAGTTGGACATGACTGAGCGACTTCACTTTCACTCTTCACTTTCATGCATTGGAGAAGGAAATGGCAACCCACTCCAGTGTTCTTGCCTGGAGAATCCCAGGCATGGGGGGAGCCTGGTGGGCTGCCATCTATGGGGTCGCACAGAGTCGGACACGACTGAAGTGTTAGCAGCAGCAGCAGCAGCCTCTTCATTCTTTCTGGAGGTATTTCTCTGCTCTTCTCTAGTATCATATTGGACATGTGCCCACCTGGATTGGGGGGAGGGTAATATTCCAGGGTCATATCTTTTTGGCTTTACATAAGATATGATCCTGGAAGATCATATCATGGGGTTCTCAATGCAAGAATACTGAAGTGGTTTGCCATTCCCTTCTCAAGTGAACCATGTTTTGTTGTCAGAACTCTGCAGTATGACCTGTCTGTCTTAGGTGGCCCTACATGGCATGGCTCATAGCATAACTGAGTTACACAAGGCTGTGATCCATGTGATCATTTTGGTTAGCTTTCTGTGATTGTGGTTTTCATTCTGGAGGCTGTGGGTTGTAATTCTTGTTTCTTCTGTCTGCCCTCTAATGGATGAAAATAAGAGGCTTGTGCAAGCTTTCTAATGGGAGGGACTGGCTATAGGGAAAACTGGGTATTTCTCTGGTCCACAGGGACATGTTCAGCAAATATTTAATCCACCATTTCTGTTAATAGGTAGAGTTATGCTCCCTCCCTTTTAGTTTTTTGGCTTGAGACAGCCCAGTTCTAGAGTCTACAGGCTCTATGGTAGGGCTAAAAGTGAACTACAAAAAGACATATGCCAACATTCACCTCCGAAGACTGCTGCTGTCAGTGCTCCTGCCCTTGTAGCATGTCACCATTGACCCACCTTTCCACAAGAGATTTTCAAACACTCAGAGGTAAGTTTGGCTCAGTCTCTTGTGGGCTCACTGCTCCCTTTCTCTGGATCCCGGTGTGTACAAGATTTTGTTTGTGCCTTCCAAGAGTCTCTGTTTCCCTCAGCTCTGGATTTACAAGCTGGATTTACAAAATGCAGAGGAATCTGAGATAAAATTGTTGACATCCATTGGAATCAAGACTGCTGTGAGAAATATCAATAACCTCAGGTGCAGATGACACCACCCTTATGGCAGAAAGTGAAGAAGAACTAAAGAGCCTCTTGATGAAAGTGAAAGAGGAGAGTGAAAAAGCTGGCTTAAAACTCAACATTCAGAAAACTAAGATCATGGTATCCAGTCCCATCTCTTCATGGCAAATAGATGGGGATTATGGAAACAGTGAGAAACTTTATTTTGGGGGCTCCAAAATCACTGCAAATGGTTACTGCAGCAAAGAAATTAAAAGACATTTGCTCATTGGAAGAAAAGTTATGACAAACCTAGACAGCATATTAAAAAGGCAAAGATGCTACTTTGCTGATAAAGGTCCAGCTAGTCAAACATGATTTTTCCAGTAGTCGTGTATGAATGTGAGAATTGCACTGTAAAGAAGGCTGAGTGCAGAGGAACTGATGCTTTCAAGTTGTGATGCTGGAGAAGACTCTTGAGAGTCCTTTTGCTTTCAAGTTTGATGCTGGAGAAAACTCTTGAGAGTCCCTTGGACAGTAAGGAGATCAAACCAGTCAATCCTAAAGGAAATCAGTCCTGAATACTCATTGGAAAGACTGATGCTGAAGCTGAGGCTCCAATACCTTGGCCGCTTGATGAGAAGAACTAGCTAATTGGAAAAGACCTTGATGCTGGGAAAGATTGATGGCAGGAGGAGGCGACAGAGGATGAGATGGCTGGAGGGCATCACTGACTCAACAGACATGAGTTTGAGCAAACTATGGGCAACAGTGAGGGACAAGGAAGCCTGGTGTGCTGCAGTCCTTGGGGTCACAAAGGGTTGGGCTCAACTGAGCGACTGTACAACAACAATAAACATCCTTGTACAGATATAGAAGGAAGTACGTTGAACTGATTGTGTCACAATTTAACATGTTTCTTAACTTCCCCAGACCTGTCTTTATTCAGTGTCAGGGAGGTGAACACCACATGGACACTAGTGTCTGTACATTTTGACATTTTATAATCCAATGAGATGGAGAAAACAGCTTCTAGACTACCTTGTGGTCCTGGAAAACCTGAGCAAAACCAGTTGTCTCACTTGTACCCCATATGTAAGAAGAAACTTATGAGCATATAAAATTTAGCACCTGTACCAAATTATTCCTACTGAGTTGATTTATTAACCAGGAGAGGATATAGGGAAGAATAGGATTGAGAGAAAAAAAATATGATTTCCTTTCTTGAGTTTCCTTTTGCAGTCTTATTAGAAATATTAAATAGATATTGGGATAGTGAATCTGGAGCTCAGCAAAGAGGTAGAGGCTAGAGATACCTATTTGGGACTGTGAACATTTGTACATCTTCTGCCTTAGGTATGAGATGAGAAGAAGTTAGAGAGGACAACAATTTAAAGACTAAGCCTTCAGGAAGTTTTAGTTGAAATAGAGGGTTAAATGCTGTGATGAGTTGGAAAAAATGGAAAGAGTGAAATGGCAATTTTAGAAAAATGATAGCAATTTCCATTAGAATGGAAGGACTAGAACTCACAGCCCTTATTATGTGACAGCCTGTAGTTTCACTGGTTTGCTTGTGTGTTCTCTGTATACAACCAGATTGCCAGCTACATAAGTACAGGGTTTCAACAATCATTCACATGAATCAGAGCAGTACACGGCACACATCACAAACTCAACAAATTATTTTGATTAATTAATCAATTAAATAATATCTACTAACAATTTGGAGAAGGAAATGGCATCCCACTCCAGTATTCTTGCCTGGAAAATCCCATGGACAGAAGAGCCTGGTAGGTTATAGTCCATGGGGTCGCAAAGAGTCAGACACGACTGAGCAACTTCACACACACACAACAATTAATTTGAAATATTAGATATACATAAATGAGTCTTAATATTCTTCATGTGGTCAACAATAGTTGCTAAAATAAATTATGAAATAAATCTAGATTGAGTTGCATTTAGCATAAAAATCTTTTCTATTTCCCCTATATTAAAACCTTTGAATTTAGCTTTCAATGGGAAATTCCTCTGAAAAAGCCTCACTTCTCAATAATAGATAATCTTTTCATTTTGTGGCTTAACTGGAATTGGAAACATCAGCCAGATTCTCTCATACCTCATGTGTACACCTCTTGGGCTTTTCTGTTGCAGCAACTGTTTTCCGTTCCTGATCCACTTTACCATGATATCTGCAACTGTGAACTCTGAGGTTGAGTTTCAATTTGATATTTCTCTAAGGAGGAAACATTGCCCAAAGAATTCATTTTTATATGTACAGTGGACTCTCGCCATCCAGCCATGAATTCTTCTATCAGAGCAATGATCCCAGCTTATGTACAGTGTTCAAATACTCATTCTAATAAGCATCATTTGAACACAAAGCAAAACCAACTAGAAAATAGATAAGAATTGAATAAACACAGAGGAGAGCAGCAAAGGAAAATCGGATCATGTATATCCAGCTAGACACATTGGGATGATACCTATTATATATTTATAACTATCCAAAAATATATTCTGATAGTTATCATTGCTTATATTGAATGAATACATAAATAAAAAGAAATTTCTCAAGATAGTGTTTAAGAATGACTCATCAAATTTGACCAACAGTTCTAATGTATAAATCATTAATGATATATGTGGAATCTAGAAAAATGGTATAGATGAATCTAATTGCAAAGATGAAATAGAAACACAGAGGTAGAGAGCAAAAGTATGGATACCAAGGGGGAAGGGAGTGGGATGAATTGGGAGATTAGGATTGACATATACACACCTCTGTGTATAAAAGGAGAAGGCAATGGCACCCAACTCCAGTACTCTTGCCTGGAAAATCCATAGACAGAGGAACCTAGTAGGCTGCAGTCCATGGGGTCGCTAAGAGTCGGACATGACTGAGCGACTTGACTTTCACTTTTCTCTTTCATGCATAGGAGAAAGAAATGGCAACCCACTCCAGTATTCTTGCCTGGAGAATCCCAGGGATGGCGGAGCCTGGTGGGCTGCCGTCTATGGGGTCGCACAGAGTCGGGCACGACTGAAGAGACTTAGCAGCAGCAGCAGCATGTATAAAACAGGTAACCAATGAGAACCTACTGCAGATGACAAGGAACTCTACTCAGTGCTCTGTGGTGACAAAGAGGAGGAATAGAGGTACATGTGGCTGATTCATTTTGCTGTACAACAGAAAATAGCACAACACTGTAATGCAACTGAACTCCAATTAAAACAGACAGACGTAATATTGCAGATATAACAAGATAATCTCTACAAGAAGTAACCACAGAGAAAAAAAATGACTATTCATACTGCATATGAATAATTGTGGAGAGAGATTGTATAAGAGCGATCTTCCACTTCCATTTGCTTTGGATCAACATAAATGAAGACTTAAGCAAATGCAGCTACATTTCGAGAGTAGTACATATGTGACTTCTGTGTCCAGACTGCATGGGTAAGCGTGGTTCAAACCTATATGGAAACACTAGCAAACATGGAACTTTCTGCATTCTTAATCCTTAATCATATTGTGAAAGTGTCTAAAAATTTTAAATGCAATGCTTTATGCTGAAATATTCTAACAAGTGCAATACATTTTTCTAAACATCTGGGATAAGAATAGAATTACATGTTAAATAATGACAATTATGATCATTAATTTCACTCTTTCAAAGAAGGTAGAATTTGTATTGTAATGACATCTAAGTCATTAATTCAGATGAAGAAAATTGTCCAGATTCTAATCAATTATACCTTTCAAAAGCTTTCTTAGTTTGCAGCTGAAAGAAGCTAAATATAGATAAAATATATTCTTTGCCATTTTAAAACTGCAGTGTAAAATGTATAATAATTTAGGCTTGCACTAGGAGAAAGTATCCACACTAAATTCCATTGAATTAAAAACTGTCTATTACTCAACTTTCAGCAAATTAAAGTCCCACATTATGAAAAGCATGCTAGGTCATAAATATTGTTTTTCAAAACCATCTTTGCTTTACACAACTATTTATACTGCAGCTATATTAACTATCCTGGTGCACCAAACAATGTTTTAAATAAAATATTCAAGTACAACATATAACAGATAACAGAAGTGAAAAGCAGAAACCTAGTGTAAAGTCTTTATTTGTGAGGAACAGAGACCCAGTAAGAAAAAGGTTTGCCTATGAAGAAAGTAGAAGTGGACTTGGAATACAGCTGATTCCAAGTACATGGGTATGTTTTTTTATACTATAACACATCTGATTAGAATCCATTCATTATGGAAGGAAGGACACAAATGAGAATTTGTTTAGAAATTGCATCTCTATGAGCCCCAGCATTCTGGTATTTGCTATTGGCTAGACTTTCTAAGGGGGAGAAGGCAATGGCACCCCACTCCAGTACTGTTGCCTGGAAAATCCCATGGATGGAGGAGACTGGTAGGCTGCAGTCCATGGGGTCACTAAGAATCAGACACGACTGAGCGACTTCACTTTCACTTTCCACTTTCATGCATTGGAGAAGGAAATGGCAACCCACTCCAGTATTCTTGCCTGGAGAATCCCATGAACGGAGAAGCCTGGTAGGCTGCAGTCCATGGGGTCGCACAGAGTCAGACACAACTGAAGCGACTTAGCAGCATCAGACCTTCTAAGGAGAGGGCAATGGCAGCCCACTCCAGTACTGTCACCTGGAAAATCCCATGGATGGAGCAGCCTGGTAGGCTGCAGTCCATGGGATCACTGGGAGTCGGACACGACTGGGTGACTTTACTTTCACTTTTCACTTTCATGCATTGGAGAAGGAAATGGAAACCCACTCCAGTGTTCTTGCCTGGAGAATCCCAGGGACAGGGGAGCCTGATGGGCTGCCGTCTATGGGGTCGCACAGAGTTGGACACGACTGAAGCGACTTAGCTGTGGGCTTATATATATTTGCTAATAAGGAACCTCTTCCCAAAAGGCAGAACTTATTGCACTAACTAGAGCTTTACCCTCACAGCTAATGAGAACAAATATATACACTGACTAAATATGCTTTCCACATCATACACTCACATGCTGCCATTTGTAAGGAATGAGGGGTCCTATCTGCAAAAGGCTCTCCCATGACTAATGTCCCACTTATACTCCAACTTTTAAAAGTAGCTAACATGTCAACTGAAGTAGGCATCATACATTGCTGAGGTCACCAGATGGCCTCAGATATAGGCTTCCCAGGTGGCGCTAATGGTAAATAACCTGCTTGCCAATGCAGGTTAGATGTAAGAGACACAGGTTCAATCTCCAAGTCGGGAAGATCCCCTGGAGATCCCCTGAAGGAGGGCACAGCAACCCACTCCAGTATTCTTGCCTGGAGAATCCCATGGACAGAGGAGCCTAGTGCGCTGCAGTCCATGGGGCAGCACAGAGTCAGACACAAGTGATTTAGCACACGTACACACATACATACACACACACACATATATGTGCATATATGTGTGTGTGTAAACTATAAATATATCTAACACACACACACATATATATATAGTTATATAACCATGTAGATGTTTGTATTATACATAGATGGTATGTATAATACAGGATACATATATATTTTTTTTTTTTTTTTTTTTTTATAGGGACGGGGGAGCCTGGTGGGCTGCCATCTATGGGGTTGCACAGAGTCGGACATGACTGAAGTGACTTAGCAGCAGGACTTAAATCCTTCCTGAACTCAGAAGCAATGTCTGACTCACATCTTCATGGGACTAATAATCAGTGATCTTTTGTCTTCAGAATTTAAGCAGGAGAAGTATTTCCCCAGGGCCTGATGGTGTTATTCATACCAGTACATATTTAGTTATGAATTGCACTATATCAACTCTAGATGCAAATCCTGAATGAGAGTCACTTATCATGTTTTTAGTAAATGTTCTTGTGAGTATTTGTGATATGAAGAGGCTTCTAAAGTTTGAAGTTTAAGGCAGAATTACTTCTTGTTTGAATTGTAGGGCAATACTGACTTTGATTTCTCTTCCGTCTGACATTCTCCTGTGTTTGATAAGTCTGTGTGGCTATAGGACATGTTCACAGTGCAGTTCTATTTCTATTCTTGTACTCTTCCACCTTGAATTTTCACAGTGGGTAGTAGGAATATTCCTGAAAGCCATTTCCTACATCATGTGTTGAAATGACTGTCAACCACATAAATATATTATCTCAGTAACCCTAAATTTAATGTATCCTAATTCAGCTTCCCCTAAGCCCATTCCCAAAACAATGTTCTGGTCAATTCTTGCAACATAGGTACATCAAGATTTTATTTTTAATTAATTAATTAATTAATTAATAATATTAATTAATTAATAGTTAATTTGGTAATTCTCTCGCATGAGGTATAAGCTTCCATATGCTGGTTATTTAATAGATTTGCTACATAAGTAAAACATGGTTCACCTAGATAGTTTGATATGTATGGGCATTACTCCTAGTAGTATTTGTTTGTTGTTTTTTGTTGCTTTGCTCCTTCCGTGCAGGCTGAGACCTAATCTCCTGCAAGTACAGTAAAATAATTTACCTATTTTTGCAGACCCTATTCAT
>NW_011495026.1:10600621-10665343 GCF_000754665.1 Bison bison bison | reverse complement strand
AAAAAAAAAAAAAAAAAAAAAAAAAAAAAGGATACATATATTTTTATTATTTTTTAAATTTATTTATTTTAATTGGATGAACTTTGAGTCTAGCTGACTTAACCCAGGAAATGTTTCAAATTGTATAAACTTACAATAGACTGGACTTTCAATTGTCTTCACCAGCACCTCAAATTTAGGCTGAAATAAACAATACAACCTTCAGTGACACATTTTCAATCTCCCAAAAGAAGTCCTCGGACTTTATAGTACATTTATGATTCAATAGTCAAAAGGAGTATCACGTGTAGCCTGAAGCTAAATTTACTCACTATGTCTATCCTTATAATGACTTCAGTAGAAAATACTTTAAAAACATCTTTATTCACTAATCATGTGGTATCAGATTATTCTTTACAATGCTCATAATATTCTGGATTATATATGTTAGTATGTGCATATCATAGACCATCAGTTCAACTTGCTGAGAGCTATGGTCCATTATGTGGCAAAACATGACGGGCCACAGTCCTGCCCTAATACAGCCAAGGTAATGTGACCCAACTCATCTGTTGCTCTTAGCTTTTCTCTACTCTATCCCACCTGCCTTTAGTGTGACTAGTTCAAAATAAGAAGCCAATGCAATATCATTGCAAATGATATTGTATGTATGCAAAAAATTAACTGCATACAAAATACCTCTATTTTGTATGCAATTTATTACACATGTTAAATTTCTAAGATTTAGTATTTTCCCAGAAGTCTGACATAAAACAGGCATTTTTTTCTTCTCGTGGGTAATAAACTGAAGATATTTCTTTCTATAAACCTTATAAATGTCCTTTCAATGCTGAGCAGTAGCATGCTATGTAGTGGAAATAACAGGAGGCTGAAAGTCAAGAAGTTGAGCCCTGAAGAATTGATGCTTTTGAACTGTGGTGTTGGAGAAGACTCTTGAGAGTCCCTTGGACAGCCAAGAGATCCAACCAGTCCATCCTAAAGGAAATCAGTCCTGAATATTCACTGGAAGGACTGATGCTGAAGCTGAAACTCCAATACTTTGGCCACCTGATGTGAAGAAATGACTCATTGGAAAAGACCCCGATGCTGGGAAAAATTGAAGTTGGGAAGAGAAGGGGATGACAGAGGATGAAATGGTTGGACGGCATCACTGACTCAATGGATAAGAGTTTGAGTAAGCTCTGGGAGCTGGTGATGGATAGAGAAGCCTGGTGTGCTGTAGTACATGAGGTTGCAAAGAGTCAGACATGACTGAGCGACGGAACTGAACTGAAAAGTCAAAAGAGCTGGACTCTACTTTCGGCTGTGTTTATAAAGTATTTTCTTAACACTTCCTTATAGTTCTCAACCAAGGTGTTTCCCCACTAGTCCACTGAAACTGCCTCCAGAAATAAGCTCTTTATTGACCCTTCCACTTTCATCACACAATATTCACATGATTTCATTTCACCTTTCTAACCTTGATTTTGTAGTCTCTTTCCCCATCTCTTTTTCTTCATTCACCTGATCTCTTTAAGCTGATAGGCCAGCTTTATGTGAAGTTCCAAAATGAAAAAAATTATCAGAATGATAAAGTTCATTTTTTCTTTGACTTTTTATTTTATATTAAACTTTTTATTTCATATTGGAGTATAGCTGATTACAAATACTGTGATAATTTCAGGTGGAGAGCAAAGGAATTCAGTCATAGATACACATGTATCCATCCTCCTGCTCCCCTCCCATCCAGACTGCCACATAACATTTAGCAGATTTCCCTGTGCTATACAATAAGTCCATGTTGGTAATCTATTTTAAATATAGCAATGTGAACCTGTCCATCATTTTAAATAATATATTTAGAATATTAAGGAACAGTATCTATATATCATGGACACATATACTGAAAGTTATCAAAAAATATACTTTCATTCTTTTCAAACTAAGTACCAACTGGATGGGATCAAGAAAATTAAAACAAATCAAACACAATGATCTTGGTTTTTCTCTTTTTTTCTCCTAAACACAATGGATAAAACCTTGAACTTTGCAAAATGTTACCTAAAGATTAACAATTGCATACCTGTTTGGTGTGAAAGACCTATTCTCTTTATTTGTATCTCAGCTGAAAGAAGTTTGACTAATATAATATGAAAAAATGTTTTTAATTTTTAAAAATAATAATATATTATATGACCTTGAAAATATATCCTGGTTTAAGAGAAGAGAACATCATTATAGGCTCTGTCTTCTGAATTCATTGCTTTCTACTTTGATGAGCACTTAAAATGTAAATTAAGGAAGAATACAGCTCTTAGGATTGACTGTTCTTAAAATCCCAAAGGTACTATGTTACCAATTTTATTTGCTATTAAAAAAAATCATTGCAATTTTGTCAATGTCAGATGTTTTAAATTCAAACTATTTCATACCAAGTTTTCTAGAAGCCTATGTTCTTTAAATCTGGGACTACACTTAGTGTATAAGAAAAAAAAAGAAAAAACCTGTCACAGTTTAGCAATGAAGTGCTGCATAGGGAACAACTTAATTTCCTCTGTATTTAAAGCTGAAATGCTATGGGGAAAACTCATTCATTCAGGTCAGCTGAATCTCAGAGGTATTCTAGTTCATATTCAGGAAACTGTGGGGAGAGTCCAAGGATGGAGCCCAAAGTGAAAGTGAAAGTGAAGTCACTCAGTGGAGTCGGACTCTTTGCGACCCCATGGACTGTATGTAGCCCACCAGGCTCCTCCGTCCATGGGATTCTCCAGGCAAGAATACTGGAGTGGGTTGCCATTACCTTCTCCAATTCAGTAGTAAAAGTCACTGGGACCTGAGATATTTACCAGGATGACTTCATACCTCCCCAAAAGGAAAGACTTGAATTACTTCTAGATCCAGCAAGAGGAGTTTTACAATTACTCAAGTCAAAACATCTATGTTTTCACTGGAGATATGAAAAGCAGAGTAAACCTGGCGTATAGACCAACTTCAATTTAGTCAGTTGAGGATGAGCACATTCCTAGCGGTCTGAATCAAAGTAGACGAGGGGAGTGGAAACTTTCCAAGAAACTCCTAACAGGAGGTGCCCAGTTATCAAAACAAAAGTTATTAGCAAAATTTCAGCAAAAAAAGTCAAGCTGGTAAGCTGGTTTTCAGCAAGTTACACAAAAGATTTTGCATCTTATATCAGTATTTTTCAAAATTCAAAAATAAGCTATCGATAAAAGCTTGGATGTTTTACATATGTATGCATTAATTTTTAATTTTCTTTTCATTATAGTTAATCACAGAACACTGAAAAATGATTCCCTATGCTATACAGTAGGATCTTGCTGCTTATTCATCCTATAGTTAATAGTTTGCAACTGTTAATCTCGAAGTTCCAATCCATCCTTCCACTAACCCCAGCCCCTTGGCAACCGCAAGTCTGTTCTCTACATCTTCAAATAGTTTGAATTTTTTTAAAACATATTTTATCAGAATGGGAAAGAAAGAAAACTGAAAAATGATGAAAAAGAAAGCCAGTTATAATTTAAAAATAAAAAGTACTCTTTGGATATTTAGTCCAGGCACAGGTACACTATGTGCTTTTACATTTTCGATAACGATCAACACAAAATATGCTAATTTCAGTAGAACAGATATGTGAGTCCAGTCAACATATTCATAGAGATTTACTAGCATATACAATCAAAAAGCAAATGCTCTCTCCTAGAGGAAAATAAAGGCAAGACACAGGTACCAGTATGTTTTCTGAGACTCTCACATCTGTGGTCTTTGGGAATGAGTCATTCTAATTAGATTAAGAAGCAAATACTATATCTATGAAATTGAACTACATGGAATTGGAGCTAACTTGCAACTCCATCAAGATACTGCCTTAGTCTGAAGTCAGCTAACAAAAATTTAGTAGCATCATCCAACCTACAGATGGCCTGCTTCAGGACCCTTGTAATTCTGCAAAATCTGCAGTTACCCTGACAACCAATCACTCTTTTTTTTTTTTTTAAGGGATTTCGGTTCTGCAATTTCTCTTCTTCTCTGACTAAGGGATATAAAACTTGCAACAAAACTAGTTGAACTCAAGATCTAGTAAAATGTATCTCCCTTCTCTGTTCTCATGGAATTAGAACCAAAAATGACCATAATGTTTCCTCGCAGCTGGCAGCTGAAAGGCCTCTCAAGTTTTTAAGTAAGGGAATCTATTGCAAAATGGATCCTTGAACACCCAGAGAGCCAAGAAAATACAGAGTGAAAGCCAGAATATCTATCCAAACTTCCCTCAAGCTCATATGAATGCTTCTTTTATTTCATTTCTTTTCTTGAAAAAGCAAGCTACAAGCTCAACTCAACCCACTGATTATCCTATATTAAACACCAAATTAGGCTTCCCTGGTAGCTCAGCTGATAAAGAATCTGCCTGCAATGCAGGAGACCTCTGTTTGATTCCTGGGTGGGGAAGATCCCTGGAGAAGGGATAGGCTACCCACTCCAGTACTCTCGGGCCCCTGGTTGCTCAGACAATTTAAGAATCTGCCTGCAATGTGGGAGACCTGAATTAGATCCCTGGGTTGGGAATATCCCCTGGAAGAGGGCATGGCAACCTACTCCAGTATTCTTGCCTGGAGAATTCCCATGGACAGAGGAGCCTGGCAGGCTATGGTCCATGGATGGGATCTCAAAGAGTTGGACAGGACTGAGCGACTAAGCGCAGCACAGCAAACACAAAATTAGGTGAGGCAAACCTTAGAGGACCAGAGAAGGCAATGGCACCCCACAGGACTGAACGACTTCCCTTTCACTTTTCACTTTCATGCATTGGAGAAGGAAATGGCAACCCACTCCAGTGTTCTTGTCTGGAGAATCCCAGGGATGGTGGGCTGCCGTCTATGGGGTCACACAGAGTTGGACACAACTGAAGTGACTTAGCAGCAGCAGCAGTAACCTTAGAGGGCAGTGCGCGCATGCTTAGTTGGTTATATTTAGCCCACCAGGCTCCTCTGCCCATGGGATTTTCCTGGAAAGAATACTGGAGTGGGTTGCCATTTCCTTCTCTGAGGAATATTTCTGATCCAAGGATTGAACTCATGTCTTGCATTTCCTGCATTGCAGATGGATTCTTTGTTGCTGAGCCACCAGAGAAGCCTTTAGAGGGCAGAGCTGCCTATAAAGCATGGAAGGATGCTAACAAAGGGGACCCAGTCTGCACTCAAATTTGGCTTCTGAACTTCTGTTTTGAAAATACATTTTTAATTATATTCTATTTTCACTTTTTAAATTATAATGTATATAATTTTATTTGATTCATTTAATTATTTAATAGTTTGTGATAAATCTGTAAGGTTTTAAAAAACACCTCCCCTTCACAAAAAATATTTTCATTTTAGTTTTTTTATGTTAATTTTTTATTTGATCTGTTCTTAATTTAGGCTATAGAATGCTTAAAAGATTGTATTATAATTTACTTGCATTTTATTTTTAGTCTACTTTTATTTAACTACAGTTTTTAAGAAAATGTATTGGGTTTTCTTTTCTTTTTTTTTTTCTTTTGGTTGCACCATTGACATGCACAATCTTAGTTGCCTGACCTGGGACCAAATTCCTCAGCCCCCTATTGCCAAAGGGCTGAGTCCTAACCACTGGTTAACCTGGGAAGTACCTACTGGATTTCTAATTCTATCTTGGTTAAATGTTGGGATTCTCTGTATCTGTGGTTATGTTTTTAAATTCTCTATTTTATTTCATTAACTTATCTCTACCTAGACAGATACCACATATTGCAATTATTAGAGCCTGATAATTCTTGACATTCTGTAAGGAAAAACTTTGGTCTTTTCCTTTTGCATATCTATGTTAGATTGAGTGCACACATTTCTTTATAGGAGTTTGCTGCAGTTCATGTGTAATTTGCATTCACTTTTAATCCTTCCATGCAATTTAGTTTAGGTGTTTACTATATAAGTAGCTTATGAAAATTTTAAACCATTATGAAAATCTGTCCTTTATAGGTGAATATAACCTTTTTTTACATTTATTAAGACCATTTATTAAGACTGAAGATATATTTCAACATACTTCTACAATAAGTTTTGTCACGTGTGTATTGTTGATCTTTGGCCATTGTGTACTTTTCTTTCCTTTCACACATACTGTTGGACAGATGCATTTTCCATACATTTTCTTTATTTTCTCAATTAGAAACTGAAGATGTGTCTTACTGTCTAAAATATCGAATAGATGATCTTTTTTTCTGAGTAAGAAAAAAAGTTTGAGCTTTAAACGTATTGAAAACATAAGATCTTACATGAAATTAATGAGAATATTAGTTCTGCCTTTGAAAGACAATTATTATATTTAAAATAAAAAATTATATTTAATTTTTGTTTTGTTATTTTTTCCTGCACACTGTACATTTCTAATGGTTTACTTTTATGTTGAAGTAAACATTTCTATAGTTTTTCAATATGAGTCAATAAGAAGCAAATCCTCTTCATTTTGTGTCTGAAAATGTCTTCACCTTGGTTTTACTCTTAAACCACATTTTTAAAAAGCTATTAATTCTAGATGATAGTTTCCTCTACATCACTTTCAAATGTCTATGGCATGTGCTACTTTGATGAGAAGTCATCTGTTAATCTATTTGTCATGCCTTTGTAGGCAATGTGTTCTTCCTTGGTAGTTTTAATACTCTCCTTGTTAATTTGTCTTTTGTCTTCTAGAACTTTATTTCTCTGTAATATTTTATAATTCATCACTTCTTTATTTTTATCTATAATCTAATATGTAATCTGTCCTCTGAACTTTTTTTTTTAAGTATAGTTGACATACAATGTTATTCTATTTTTCTGATGATTTAGTTATACATACACACACACATATGGCTTCCCAAGTGGTGCAGTTGGTAAAGAATCTGCCTGCCAATGCAGGATATGCAAAGATGTGGGTTTTGACCCCTGGGTCAGGAAGATCTCCTAAAGTAGAAAATGGCAAACCACTCCAGTACTCTTGTCTGGAAAATTCCATGGACAGAGGAGCCTGGTGGGCTACAGCCCATGGGGTCATAAAGAGTTGAACACTGGCAAAGCACACACAGACACACACATAAATATATATATATACATATATATAATTTATCATATTCTTTCCATTATGATTTATTCAAGATATTGAATATAATTCCCTGGGCTGTACAATAGGACCTTATTGTTTATCCATTTAACTTTTATTTAAATGTCTATAGGTATTATGTAAAAATTTTATTGCTTCGTATTTTTTAAATATCAAATTATTTTATTTAATTTATTCTACCTCATTTCATACTGTCTTATTTTTGGACACTATACTTTCTTTTACTGATTTGATGATCCCTTAATATATTAATTTAAATTTTTTCCAGAATTTTTCTTTAATTTCTTCTGGAACATACCATCATCAATTATGTATTTGCTTATGCATTTGTAACATCAATGTCTGTGTGTGTGCATGGGTGCTTAAGGCAGGGTGGGTTTGGGGTGGGTGTTTGTCTGTGTTTCATTTTACTTTCCAGGTCTTAAATTGGCAGTTTTGGACTTCTGCCATGTTACTCTTCTGAAAATATTGCAGACTCACTCATGAAGCTTGTAGTTAACTTTACCTGATCACAATGATTTTTTTCTTTTAAGTAATTATCAATCTCTACACAATATTTTAAGTAACAGCAATGACCAGCCTTTTATCTCCATCTCAAATCAATACTCCTTCAGTCACTGGATTCAGTTTCATTCTGGCAACCCTCATGAATTTGTATGGAAAGTTCTCTGTCTCATGAACCTCAAATAACTAATTTTCCAGGCAGCCTTACCTGCTTCTCTGTATGTCTTTTCTCTTACAACCAACTCTTCCTGCCTCCCTACAGAGTCATGCGTCTTTGATTTTCCCTTTTACGTTTTATCTATTATTATTGTTGCTGTTGTTTTATGCTTAGGAATAGCCTCAAAGAATAAGTAAGGAAACAAATTTTGCTTTTGTTTTGGGAGTGAATCAGCAGAGGTGTGCTCACACATCAATCGGACTTGCAAAGATGGACCAAATAGTAGCTATTTATTGAGTAGATCAAAAAATAAGCAAATTTGTGTTGCTAGGAGTTCAAAAATAGTGAACCTCAAGGAAATACCATTTGGTAGTCATTTAATGAGTGTACAATTGTTTTCTGAATTTAGATAAATTAATAGCATTTTCATTAACTTTTTCATGATAAAAGTGGATAATGTTGTTTTCAGTTATAAGCTCTTTAAAATACAAATGTAGATACAAATGCTAAAATATATACTGTCAAGATATATCTGGACCTTCACTGTAAAAATCTGGAGAAAAGTACAAAATGTCAACCTGAACGTGGGGTCTTTTATTAATAATAGTCAAAATCTGACATATTAATATTCAATTCATAAACAGAAATATTTGGGTGGAGTAAATAGTAACATTTGGAAGTCATTAATTTATTAGATCTATAACCCTGGAAATAATTCAAAGGATGATCTAAGGAGATTTTTACACATTTAAAAAAATATATCCATCTATTTGTAGTAATTTTCCAAAACCACAAGAACAAGTAATTAATATACTAAATTTAACTTAATGCCAAGATGAATGAAACATGAATTTTATAAAATTTTATGGAAATTAGAATTCTACACTTAAAAGACATCTTAAAATTCATGTAGTCCAAAGTCATCCCTCACATATGAGGAATAAGAATCAGTATAATGAGCTGGAGTCTGCTAATACTTAGCTAATTATTTCTAGTAATATGTCTGGAATATTTCTAGACACATGTATAAGAATATGTCTAGACATAAAATTTCCTTATACATAGAGTTCTTTTCAAGTTTTACTGAAGATTCTAATTGAATTCCTTCATATTATTATCCTAATATTATGAAATATGTCAAAGAAAGATATCCAGAGTAAGATAACAAAAATTACTCATATTTTCTTTGTCCTGATGTAACGATGCGTTTGGTTATTTAATGTGCATACTTCTGTAACAGTGTGTAAATAGCATCTTTTTCTCCTTGCAAAAAATGACTTGATATCCAAAAAACTGGTCACGCCATAGCAGTGTGTTACCTCCAGGTTAAATTTAACTTGGGTACCTCACTGCTTGACACTTTATTTTTATATGTAATTAATTCATTTGTTTGGTGAAAATTCACATCTTACATGCAGTAGAATGCTTTGAATATTGTAGTGTATTGTGTTTTAAGTTTTAAAATTTCTTCCACGGAACACAGTTGGAATTTAATTCATTTAATGTTTTTTTTCCAAATTAACTCTGCAAGTTTCAATATTCTTTACAAAAATAATATGTGGAAAAAAATTTGATAGTACAGTTGATGTTATAAATTCTTAAAGCATAATTATAAAAAATCACATAATAATTGAAAATATCAAGAAGTCATTATTTACATTCTTCCCATGAGAAGAGTGTTAACACAATGCTGTATAATTGTGAAAACTTTCAAAATTGGCATTGACCTGTATCATGGAATTATTAATAAGAGCAGGCATATCTCAACCCCATGTGGAGAATAAAATAAAATGACAAATCAAAACAACAAAATCCCTATTACATTTGACTTAAATATTAATTTAATGCAAGCTAAAAATCTATTTTAGATGAATATTTTAGGCAATTATTTAAATAAATAATAAAGCACATTATCCCAAATTTTATAGTCTTAGAGATAATACTCAGAAATATATCTGCTATGAATTGAAGACAGGAAGAGCTTAGTCAAACAAAACCATCAAATCCTTTTAGATTTGTTCATCACAAGATTTAAAATGTGCCATTCTTTAAGAGGCAACATGCTAGCACTATAAATATATTTTACGAAGATAATACAGTGATATTACCAATATGAAGCAGTAGAATTCTAGAGAACCTAGAGGCATAAAATCCACACAGGTACTAAACATTTTTCATTTTCTGAAATTACCCTGCCATTTTAAGCAAGAAACTGAAGGTCTTGTAAAATGTCTTTATTCTGCTGTCCCTGAAGAGTTGACGAAGAGTTTAGGAAAAAATCATCTGTGTCTGGTCTTTGAAAAAGCCTAAATTTGTTTTCTGTTTTCACTGTCTATATGCATCCACTCTTAGGAAGGAGGAGTATTCCAAGATCCATGAGTTCAGTATTACCTGTATAAAATGTTCATTCTTAACTATAAATTCACCCCTCATCAAGTGTGCAATAAATAGGTGCATGGGTTTGAAAATTATAGCCTTTTAAAATAAGCTCAATCAAGCCTGAACATTGTAAGCACTTTCTATGCAACTGATTAGGAAAGGGTATGAGCAAAATATCTCAGACTATGTAAACAGGAGCTTATTATCCTACAATCACACTTTTTCAAATGACTGATAGCTATGTGAAATAAGAAAAGCTCCAAGTCAATGTGTTTCTTTTTCCTTTCTCTTTTTTTATACTTGTATAAGCTGTGTTAACGAAAAGAGAATTATAGAAATAGCTCTTCTAGATGTGTCAAGGCCTACAGAATTAAGACAATATAATACAAACAGCAAGTGATAGAAAAATATTAGCTCACCTTATCAATATTTCCATAATATAGGTGTGACATAAAGTATTAAATTTGGTCAGTGATTTGAACATGCTTATTCAGTTTCTATGCTTATTCAATTTCTCTACCAGAGATCTAACTGGCACTCCCTGCAGGAGAAGTACAGAGTCTTAACCACTGGATAACCAGGGAAGTCCCCACAGTCATCTCTTAAATTAAATAGATATCATTTCTAACTGGAGAAGTTAATGGCATTCATTGGAGAAGGAAATGGCAACCCACTCCAGTGTTCTTGCCTGGAGAATCCCAGGGACGAGGGAGCCTGGTGGGCTGCCATCTATAGGGTCGCACAGAGTCGGACATGACTGAAGTGACTTAGCAGCAGCAGCAGCAACAGATATCATTTGGGTAATTTGGGTGATCATGGGCTATGTTTTCTCATTGGAAATATTTTATAATATACATTATTTGTGGGCTAATAAAGCTCTATTAATATTTTATACTAAACAAATGAATCCACTACAATATTTGTTAGCATTCACACAGTGAAAAAAAAAAAAGGATTGTGGTTATAACAAGGTCACAATGATTGATATCAAAATCAAATTCTAAATTTTAGAATGTGAGGATTCTTTGGTAACTTAGGAATAAGTTCATTGATCTTCTCTCAAACTGGCCATCTGCTGGCCTCATTTCTAATGAAAGTCACGTTTCAAAAGATTCACTCTGTTCTCTGGAGGATGTGGCTAAGCCATTCAACTCTCTTTACAGAGATGATAGTAATCAAATGTCACAATGATATAAAAGTATTCCGTGGAATTGGACATTTCCTGCTAAGGCAGTGGCTTCTCACTGAGAAGATTCCCTGGCCTAGACAGACACAAACTGAATCGGAACGAAAGTCAAAAGCTTCAGCACAGGAGAGGGCACAGTGATAACACTGCTTTGTGCCTTTTTCACCTCCTTGACTTTCCCTTCTTTCCTGCCTTTGCTTTCTCTGCACTGAGACTAGCAGACTTGACACTGTCCCCAAGGCAAAAGAGAGCCTCTGTTAAAACTCCCTACGTACAACCAAAGACATTCTGATTTCAGGGCTTTCAGATGAACTCTAAGGATCTGCATTTCAAGCAGGCATCACAGATAACTCTGAAGCCCCAGGCTGAGCAGCTGGAGTTTGTCCCCTGTGAATGGATACACCAAGATGAATATAATAGCAGGAATTTAATAAGAGGAGCTGAGCCCTGCCCCGATAAAAGACAAAGAGACCACATATTTCTCGTTCTCCAGGGCAAGGAGACCTTCCCATCTACACATGTGCAGAAAGGCTCCTTGTGGAGCCTATTATACAGAGTGAAGTAAATCAGAAAGAAAAACACCAATACAGTATATTAACGCATATATATGGAATTTAGAAAGATGGTAATGATGACCCTATATGCAAGGTAGCAAAAGAGACACAGATATAAGGAACAGACTTTTGCACTCTGTGGAAGAAGGCAAGGGTGGGATGATTTGAGAGAATAGCATTGAAACATGTATATTACAATATGTGAAACAGATCACCAGTCCAAGTTCGATGCATGAAACAGAGCACTCAAAGCCGGTGCACTGGGACAGCCCTGAGGGATGGGATGGGGAGGGAGGTGAGAGGGGGGTTCAGGATGGGGGCACATGTACACCCATGGCTAATTCATGTCAACGTATGGCAAAAACCACTACAATATTGTAATTAGCCTCTAATTAAAATATTTTTTAAAGGGAGGGGGCACCACCCTAATGTAAATAATGTCAACCCACCCATAGGCCTTTTAGCTAGAATCCATCTACCTGGGCCCACAGGAAAGGATCCTGAGTTAAACCAAGCAGGGACTCTGAGCCAGGCAAAGCAAGGTGATTGGCCGAAAGGAAACCCAAAAGAAATTCCCTATGTACGTGATTCATTACCTCAAGGATGCGACTTTCACTCTGAGCCTGCCTGTGTGAAATCTGTGAACATGTATTATTTTTCCTCCTAAGAAACACCTTACTTTTTTGACTACATTCTATCTCTTGGTAGAAATTTATTTCTACGAGCTGACAGGCCAGGGCCTTATCACTGGCCACTGTCCCTAGTAATATAGTGACTGGCACTTGGCACTCTTACTGAGGCAGCCTGACTTTTTTTGCTGGCTGGGAACTGAAATCCTGCTTCTCACCATGGTGTGGCCGAGGCCACCTGAGATCAGCTCCAGGCCTCGGGCAGCAAGCCCCAGACTCAGGAAGTCCTGCACTATCTGCCATACTCACATAAGAAACAGATTAACCTCAAAGTACATCAACCCAACTTTTATACCAAGGTCTAGCAAAATATTTGTGGGGAATTATTTACTTCTTTGATTAATATGAGCATGGGAGTTCAGTGCCTGAACACTGGTTTTGTTCTTTTTTAATAGCGGCAGAATTGTGTCTATGTGTTATAAGTACCCTCATTTATAAGCTTAGGGCCAGAAAATATATGGTGCACAATCAGAAGCAATAGATTTCACATTTTATAATATAAAAAAATTGAATCCCTTGGCCCTGAAATGAACGTGTTAATGGCATTAAAAACACCTACCTTACAAGTTGCTCCTCACAGTCTGATAATAGGGCATCTTTATTATTGATGAGATATGTAATCATCTTCAGAAACATGAAAAACTGCAAACCAGAAAATTGCAGGCATATATATCCTCTTGGGGATTTTGCTATCTGCTCTCTGCTGCTGCTGCTGCTGCTTCTGCTAAGTCGCTTCAGTAGTGTCTGACTCTGTGCGACCCCATAGACGGCAGCCCACCAGGCCCTGCCATCCCTGGGATTCTCCAGGCAAGAACACTGGAGTGGGTTGCCATTTCCTCCTCCAATGCATGAAAGTGAAAAGTCAAAGTGAAGTCCCTCAGTCGTGTCTGACTCTTAGCGACCCCATGGCCTGCAGCCCACCAGGCTCCTCCGTCCATGGGATTTTCCAGGCAAGAGTACTGGAGTGGGGTGCCAACTAATTCCATCTCATCTTCTAGGGGAGAAAGTTGTTTGGTCCCTAAAGATTGCCAACCTATGAACTCTTGGATGCTATTAAGTTATTCTAATTATTTTAAAATTTGACTTTTGCTTAAATACTAGAAATGGATCAAAACATCTTCTATATGTAGCAAAGAAGAGGTAATAATATAATTCTAATAGCCATCCAGAAGCATAGAGTGTTGAGGTTAATCTAAGTATTTTCATATGCATTTGAGCTTTTAACAGTATTTGTGGTTCTCAGAAACCTTGCAAGTAAGGAAGGAATGAAAGTCTGGTCTGCAGTACACAATTAAGCAACTGTGGCAGAGCAGGTGAGCATCCTTTCCAAGGTCACATGGAGAGAAAGTTGAAAGGTCATCTCATGTATTCTGCACCATACAAATATGAACTGCTGTTCACTGATGGTTTTGTCTTCAAGTCCCTGTGCTTTTTTCCCCCCTCATATTCTTCCATCTTCTTACCATAATCTTTTCCTTTTTTTAGGCCATCCCTGCAACATCTTATTTTAATATAAGTACTAGCTACATTTGGATACTTTAAAACGAAGCCTTCATCTCAGGTCAGTACTTCAGATGGTGTGAGGCATATGGTAGACTTGATTAATGTTTGAAAAGTGAAGACATAAAGTTCAATTAGAAGAGTTGCCTTGAAATTATGAATCTTCCTAAATATGTGATAATTGGTGCCATAAAAAGAGATGTTTCCTTTATTCTTTTTCTACCTTTAAGGAACATTAAGTAAGCGAGTGTAAAATACAAAGGACAGATGTCACAACACACATGTACCCACTTCTTGTCAGTTGGGGCTTATTTTTACCAAGTTTCATCACTGCCACCCTGGGTTCTACAAGACTTTCTGACTTTTTGTCTCTCTGTAAAGGAAATGTATTAATTGTGTTTGCATCGGAAGTGCACCTAATCTTGAGATCTGGGGAACTTGTGGTCTGGCCTCAATTTTGTGTAATGTTGGTTAATAAGTACAGGTTGGTTTTTTTGGTTTGTTTTTTTGCACTCAGGGGAAGAATGAAAGAATGACTGATCTTCATGGTTCTTTAAAGCTCAAAATTTTGATTTCTAATTCATAATTTACATTATTCTTCCCTTTCCTGCATGCAGTTCATTTCCTTTCACATCTGCCTCTAGGCCGTTACATTGTAAAATGTTGATGAATAAGAATAATCCTGGAAATTTTAGGCACAGTGGCATCACAGGCCACGGAGGATTCATGAAAGTGTGCTGGGGAGAAAAATTTTCATCAGGTGACCTAGAAGTGTAATGCAAAATAATCAATTTTAAAATATGTGATTACACTGTCCCTGAAGTTTCCCATTTCACAAAGTGTATTTTAATCTGTAATTGGTTGATGGGCTTCAGGCTAGCAATTACACACTATTTTCTGTTAAATGGTATGGGAGACCACCTGAGAATATTTTGGAAATGTTTTCATTTGTTTGGAAAGGTATCTGAAAGGATTAAAAAAAAAAAAAAAAACGGACTTTGTAGTTCATTGGTTTCCAAGGTGTATTATTTAAGAATGCAATAACATTGGAAGAAATTAAGAATTTAACCCCTTCTGATTTTGCCCTTGGAGATTATGATTCCATAGTCCCTGTGTACATGCTACAGGGTAGGCAGAACAACAGTTGTATTATCCTACAAAGGTCTCAGAGGAGTTGTTTTAATAGAACGGAATCATGGCTGCTGATCTCATTTTCCCATAAATGCTCACAGCTCAATCTCCTGGAATGGCTGTGTTTACCACCACTGATGTTTATAATCAGTGTTAACATAGGGAACTTAGCCAGCCAGCTAGGCAGTCCTTTTCTTCTCTTGCTAACTGGGCTTGTTATTACTGTTTCCTTAATTTCCTAGAGGATTCATGTGCATAATCATGTCGGCTGCTAAACTGGTAGGAATTGAAGTCATTCTACATTTTGGGAGTATTAGCATGTGCCGAATTTGTAGCTGCATGAATTAATGCTCTGCTTTCTACTTTTTAAAAACTTTTCTAGCACCTCAAGCAGCTCTAGTTTTTTGGTGGATGTGTGTTATCAGCATAGAAAAAGTTGAGATTTGGCAATCATCTACATAATCAGATCATCTGGAAGCCAATCAAAATAATGAAGTATTCAAAATATATATACTCAGGTTTTGCTACCATTAGTATTTGTTTGAATCATTTTATTAAGCTCTTTGTGTCTATGACATTATTATTCAGATAAATGTTATATTTCCATTTCATTTATATTTAAAATGAAATTCATAATAATTCATTAAAGTAATTAATTTTCCCTTTTAATAATATATTTTTATCATAAAAAGGATATATCTTCATTTGTAGGCATTTATAAAATACAAATGAGAAAAACACAATAAAAATTATTTGTAACTCCACAGTCCAGAGTCAATGATGCTTAATATTTTGGTGCATTTAAGTGTTTTTCTTATGCATACAATCTAAAATAAATGTCTCACAGTATAGTTCAACCCAATTCTATGTGGTTTCTTCTCCCACTATTCCACAAAAGGTTATCTCACCGAGTCTTTTGTATCTTCATTGTTTTTAAATTTAATAAAAAATCTCTAAATACCTTATCTGCCTTGGATTTTCATCAGTAATTGAATATTATATATTTAAAGCTCTCTGAGATCAGGGATGGTACCTGTCTTATTTATCCTTGCAGTACTAGCTCACTGCCTGGCACATGGTACGGCTCCTTAGATATTTTGTTGAATAAATGATCATGTCCTTTATATTTAAGTAATATCTCATTTTAATTAATGGCAATAAACTTTGTCAATTCTCCACTATTGTGTAAAAGGGGTGTTCAAAATCCCTTTTATTTTTCTCTTGTCCCTTGCTACATTTAATGCTAGTGACTTTTTGTTCTATATTTTCATCTTTCTTGATCTATATGACTCTCCAGACACTCTTGTTTTTCCAGTTGCCATCTGAGTGGTTATCTTTCCTAAATCATAATCCATTTTAGATTTTCTCTTCCCAGATTCTACATGTGACTGTATACTGTTGTTTTCTATTTTAACACATACATATCTCAGAAGCAACATGTCTTGAGCCAAAACAATTACCCTTTCACTTCTTCTAACATAAATTTATTTCTTTGTGAGGTCTTCAGAAAAAATCCTACTAAAATGGGGTTGACTGTGGGGAATGATGAGACCCCAGGTGTAGGTGACAAAATAGAGGAACTGAGGACAATGAATAACATGACCATGATGATTACTTTGAGGTAAATGTAACAGCAAACTAAACCATTTACTAGAGTGGGCCAATTTAGGTTTCAGATCACATTGTTAGGGAAGTGTTAACATAAAGGCTCCTGTGAATTGGATTGGAATTCAGAGAGACTTGGTTAGGTATTAACTATGAAACCTAGACAGAACTCCATAGAAGTAGACTAGATTAAGAAGCCAAACTAGTCAGAAAAAGACATTGTCTGTAACAAAAAGTCCAGTCCATGACTATAGCTACTTCTACACCAAAAGAAAGTCTTTCATTTGAAAAATTATTGCAAACTTATATATTTCTTACCTAAAACTATATTCTTCAAAATGTATCCTGCAGAATGCTAGTGATATACTAGTTGGGTTTACATAGAAAGAATGGTCAAATATAATTAGGAAAGCTGGGATAAAAAATAATTTTATGAAAAAATTTTCAGACACTCCAGTATGATAATGTGTATTAGAAACTCCAAGAGGAGGCTTGAGTATGCAGGGTTTCTTAAATATACTTAACAGCCATACATAGTTCATTCTCTAAGTATGTGAGTCTGTTTCTGCATTGTAAATTGATTCATTTCTATCATATTTTTAGATTCTACATATAAGCAATATCATGTGATATTTGTCTTTCTCTTTCAGACTTATTTCACTTAGTATGATAATCTCCAAGTCATCTATATTTCTGCAAATGGCATAATATCACTCTTTTTAAAGGTTGAGTAATATTTCATTGCATATATATACTGCATCTTCTTCTTCCATTTTCCTGTCAGTGGACACTTAGGTTGCTTCCACATCTTGGCTATTGCAAACAATGCTAAACAGACTCACAGACTTAGATAATGAACTTATGGTTACCAAGGGGAAGAGTAGGGGGATGTATAGATTGGGGGTTTGGAAATAACATGGACCCACTACCATACTTAAAATAGACAACCAACAAGGACCTACTATATAGAGCAAGGAATTCTAACCTATACTCTGTAATAACCTAAATGGGAAAAGAATTTTAAAAAGATAGACACATGTATATATACAACTAAGTCACATTGCTGTACACCGGAAAGTATCACAACATTGTTAATCAACTATACTCCATTTTAAAATAAAAATTGATAATAAATACAATAAATATATTCTATGAAAACAAACTAAAACAAACAAAAAATTTCTCTGTGACAACCTAGAGAGAGATAGGATAAGGTGTGAGATGGGAGGGAGGTTCACGAGGGAGGAGACATGTGTATGTCTATGGTTGATTCATGTTGCTGTATGGCAGAAACCAACACAACATTGCAAAGCAATTATCTTCCAATTAAAAATAAAAATTAATATATAGACAAAAATATTTGTACATGTATAACCAAATCACTCTGCTATACATCTGAAACTAATATAGCATTGTGAATCAACTATACTCCAATAAAAATAAAAATTAAAGTATATATCTATATATATATATTTAACATCAATTTTTATTTTTTTTAAATAAGAACATATTAAGGAATAAATAGATTTATGAATAAACTTTGAAACAGACTGACAAAAATAGCTGCAGGCAACTCAG
The DNA here is from genome assembly GCF_000754665.1 of Bison bison bison. Taxonomy (NCBI): domain Eukaryota; kingdom Metazoa; phylum Chordata; class Mammalia; order Artiodactyla; family Bovidae; genus Bison; species Bison bison. Next base: position 10,646,950 of record NW_011495026.1, on the reverse strand, counting down.
TTGCATATACTGAGTACTAAGTAAACCAGGATTTTAAAAACTGCAGTATAATAAACAATGAATAAATGTGTAAAGTATATTCTTTTTCTACATTGGTGAAAAAATCAATAGTTATCATCATAGTTCTCCCCAGCAAAAATAAAGAAAAGTTAATGGATATCTTCTACTATTTTCTACATAATGAATAATTACAGTATGTGCCCCCAATTTCAACATGTATATTTAATTATTCAGTAATACTGAATCTCTATTAGGAATACTGAATCTCTATCAGGCATGTTCTGTGTCACAGTCTACCAAAGTTCATTATGTAAAGAGTGAAGAGTACATATACATATAAATGCACAATGAAGTTGATATACATATAAATAAAATATAAACCTCTCTTTTTAAAATGTACTAATATATGTAGTTTGACAATTCAATTCTAATCCAAATATGAAACAGTTTTTTGAGAAAGCACAGCGGTATGGAAGAACAACACTTCAGGTTTAGAGAAACTTCAATTAAGTAATTAGCTGAATTAATTAATTTGATTAGTATTTATTGTAACTTACTCCAACTCATCTAACTACATGCAGATATAATTCCCTTAATTGCATTTAAGATAATGCATGATTAATAACTCTTAGTAAAGATTAAAATAGACAGGAACTACTTAACCTTTAAAAAGGACATCTAATTTAAAAAAATTAAAAGAAAAAAATATTAAGACCAACACACTTATAACCTTTAATAAAATCAGCAATAAAAAAAAGTTTGATATTATCAATTCTATTTAGGATTGTACTAAAGTCTTAATCAGTGTAAAAATTAAAATTAAATTAAAAATATAATAAAAATAAAATTAATAAAATATATTATTTGAAAGTTAAGCAAAACTATTTTTTTATGACGTGATTGTCTATATAGTAAGTTCCAAATGTGGTCTTGTTATTAGAATAAATAAAGGTGACTTAAATCACTCTAATCAAAATTAAATCAAAACAAGAAGTTTTGTGACACACAACTGTAATTCTTTAGGACAAAATATTCAGTTAGAAAATGTATTTTTTATATAAATAAAAATAAAAAATACACAAAATAAAAATAAAATACATAAAATATGTATTTTAAATACATATTTCAACAAAAAATACATAAAAACCCTTCATAGAATAAACTATTTTAATGAAAAACATTACATAGTTTTAAATATATGGTGACACTGACTGTGTTTTGAAAAGAATTTCCCATCAATATATTCCTCCAAATGAGCAATCTAATCAGTGCAATTCCAATCTGAATCCTAAACGGGTTTTTTATAGAACCTGGTAAGTTGATTTTAAATTGCATATGGAAGAAAAAGGAGCTAAGATGTATGATAGATGCCCCAGGTGGGGAAACTGGGGACTAAAGAAAATGTTTGCAGTGATAGAATATAGCAAATTATCTAACAGTTCAAACAGACAACTATTAATAAAAGCTGATAATGTATGCATTGCTGCTGATCTCAGCATAGATCTTACTTAGGGACTGCTGAGGCCAGTGCAGGTGAGGATATATTTGAAGAAAGAAATTTGGAAGAGTGCATAGAGACGGCTTTTTGAAGAATTTCAAACAAAATAAAGGAGAGAAATAGAGTGACAGATGAAGAATAATTATGGTCAAACGGGCTGTGCTTGTTTGTTGAGTTTAAAGATGGGAAACGGACAGCCTTTCTGGTGATGAAAATAATCCAGTAGAGCAGAACCAATCAATGGGGTAGAAAAGGGAGAAAACACTTGGGGCAGTGCCCTGAAGTAGCTAAGAGAAGATAAGACACAGCTGACATAGTGTACAAAGGTTTGTGTTTTTTTGCTGTTGTTGTTTTTTCATTTTAAATTAAATTTTTTGTTTGTTTGTTTGTTTTCAAAGGAATAAGTTTAATAATACATGGAAGAATACAAATCATCAAATACCACGTATTCACTCCTTTCCTCGGATAGTACAAAGAAGCAAATGTGTGTGGAAGAAGAAACATGATGATGACTGTTCATCATCATCCTCTGGTTTTCTATTTCAAGAATCGTGAGTACACACTACAGTTTCTTAATGAGGAAGCAGCAGTTCCTCATTTAAACATAAAACAAATGTGCCTGTGTCTGTGTAACTCATTTTACACATGAAGTCAACATAATCAAGAACTATTTCATCCCTTTACCTTATTTCAATGTCCTGGAGGAAGACAAAATGTTAAAACTGTGAAAATAAAACACATCAACTTTTCTTCATGGTAAACAGTAGAAAATCCAAAGTCTTTTTTTTTTTTCCTTTAAGTAGAAGATGACAGAATTACATGGTCCGTCATCTGGATGTATACTTGCAGGGATTTTATTGTGATTTCTGTCAATTATTAGCAAAGGGATTTTAGTCAATTCATTTAAGCTTGAATTCAGCTTTCACCTGTGCAATCATTCCTTCTTGTGAGGCTGCTTTATGAATTAAGATAATGTATGTATAACACCTAATAATTTGCTTTCAAATAGAACAATTAGGCTCTCAAATAATGACAGCAATTAGTAATCTTATTTTTAAATGAGAAAATCAACTCCTTAATCCTTGAAATAGTTCTATTTGTTATCATCATTTAAAGTATCAAATATAATGTCTATAGTTGTTTAGCAATCTCTTAAAATAGAATATATTCTGTTAAGAAAAAACCCCATTCATATCCACTGGTAGATAACATTAGAAATATTATCTCAAATAATACTTACACTTCTTTTCATTAGTAACAACTATTATTTATACTTAATGGGGTCATTCTGTTTCTCATATAGATACTGAACTATAATGTCCAAAAAATTAATTTCAAAACTTATAAACTGTAACTTGATCTGTATTAAGACATCTGAATATGCTTGCTAAATTTAAATTAAATTAAGTTGAATTAATTAATTGTATTTTATTTTAAAATTTTAATTATGAATTCACATTATCAATTATGAATGTGCTTATAGAATTTAAATCTGAGCACAGACATTCTTGCCTATCTTTAGTGGTCAGTATAATAGTTAATGCTCCTTACTAATTGGATATATAATTGAGATCATTACTAATTTAAATGCCCAAAGCACATTATTTTCTTCCCATTTTTCTCTTTACTGCAAATATTTCTTGGCTCTCACAATTGCGATAAGTTGCACATTTTTTCAGTACCGACATCATCTCACACACTTGAAAATTTCAACAGCTATAGCGACATTATATATACATTTTTAACACATACACAAAAGGAGATGCATGCTTTTACAGTTTCTAAGCAGAATTTTCTCAAAAGCTTTTTGTTTTCTTTCAAGATTGCACAATTGGAGTGTGAACATTACTGTTCTCAAGATATTTCATGTTTCAGAGTCAAAATGATTTAATGAGAAATTCAAGACATTGACATTCCCAGGGTGACACCCCAGTTACAGAGTTTTCATAATTATATTGGAAACAAAACCTGCCAGCATAGTTGAAAGCTTTATTTACAATATTTGAATGCAATGAAGAGTAGTGAAGGGCCTTCATTGGCTTCAGAAGGGGAAAAAAAAAAAAAAAAAAACTTGTCTAGTGACTGGTCTGCAGGAGATAAACAAAACGTATTCTAATGTGATCCAAAGTTAATGAACTTTCAAGCATGCATGGAAAGAACAAAATTCAAATGCACACATCAGTGATTTATATAGCTATAACTTAATTATTTGGGAGGAATTTCCATTTGTGTTATATGTGCTATTATCGATGTAACTCAATTGGACTGCCTTCTTATATTTGCATTTTAATGCACTAAGAGGATTTAATTTGAACTTTTTTTTTTTTCCCACAAGGCTATTCCAAATGGAAATTTCTTTCTAGGTTACTATTTGGGCTGTATTCCATTCAGTATAATCAAACATGTCAGAGTATGCTATGTTGCATATGATCACCCAGAGTGTATGATCAGTATGGAATCAAACTCAAATTTTTAAGTAATTTTGTCAGCTCTGGAGGATAACAACATATCTAAAGTTGTATTTCCTTGTGATGAGGGTGCAAATATTAAGAACATCAAGATTGTTTTGAAATTTTGATTATACAGATACAATGATCATTAAGGAAAAAAAAAGTAAATTTATATTATATTAAGGAGCCAGTAACAGAAAAGCAAAAATAATTAAGTAAAACCTGATATACACACAGAATTCCCTGGTGGTCCAGTGGTTAAGACTTGCCTTCAAGTACAAGGGGTGCAGACTGGATCCCTGGTCAAGGAGCTAAGATCCAACATGAAAGTGAAAGTGAAAGTCACTCAGTCATGCCCAACTCTTTGCGATTCCATGGACTATGCAGTCCATGGAATTCTCCAGGCCAGAATACTGGAGTTGGTAGCCTTTCCCTTCTCCAGGGGATCCTCCCAACCCAGGGATTGAACCCAGGTCTCCTGCATTGCACTTGGATCTTTTACCAGCTGAGCCAGCAGGGAAGATCCAACATGTCTTGGGGCCAAAATAACAAAACATAAAACAAAAGCAATATTGTAACACATTCAATAAAGACTTTAAAAATGGTTCATATAAAAATATTTCTTTAAAAGTTCCAATACAGATATTTTGATCTGATATGTGTAATGGATATTGTTTAAAAATTTATTTTTGTTTTGGAATTCCCTTATAAAATGCTCATAGAGGTGTATATTTTAGTATATGAAGCTTGTTCTAAACAATAGATATTCACACAAAACAATTGTCACACAAAATCATTAACAATAATAATTTTGCTATAAAGGGAAAGGAAACAGAGTGAATAAGGTGCCAGCTCTTCATTGCTTCTGGAGACGGTGACCCGGGTGTGCCTACTCTCAGGCCACAAGAACACATCTCACTTTAAGGGAATAAGATCATGTAGTCTGTGTTCAGATGGTGAAGAGACTCAAGAATTGGTGAGAAGTAATCGTTTCTACCACAGCCTTCCGAGGTGGCACAGTCGTAAAGAATCTGCCTACCAAAGCAGGGAGACACAAGAGATGCAGTTTCTATCCCTGGGTCAGGAAGATCTCCTGGAATAGGAAATGGCAGCCCATTCCAGTATTCTTGCCTGGAAAATTTCATGAACAGAGGAGCATGGCAGTCTAGAGTCCATGGGGTCACAGAGGCAGACATGACTCAGCAACTGAGCACAAGCACAGTCATTGCTACCACACTCTAGGACCTGTCACACCATAATGCTTATAATATTTAAAGTATATTATGATTCTTTAAGATTGCATTGAATTTCTCAAACTTCTTGAAGTGTTTTATTTTTTAAGTGGGACATTTTTGCACTAAATGTATATGAATATAGCTTTAAGAGTAGTTTATGCTATATTTTAATTTTAGGACAATTAAATAGACTAAAAATATTCCACAGTTGAACTTTGGAAATTAAAATTTTGATGTTTTATTATTATTAAAATGTATCTAATGATAATAATTTCTTACTCATAGATTGATAGGGAAGGAAATGATAATGAATTTTTGGAACCCAGACCTTAATCCATAAGCACTCAGTATTATTTTCTTCCAAACCCTTGGGCAAGAATGTCTACATACCTACTAACATCTATGTATCTTTATCTCTATGGATCTACCTATTTATGTATTCATCTGTCATCTCTCTCTCTAGTAAAAGAACATTTCTTTAACTGAAATACCAGTGAAACTTTGGGGTGAATCAATTATAATAGATCAAATATAGAATTTCCTTTCTAAGATAAATTCCTTAATAATGACTTTCTGTTGTAATTTTTACACTCCCAGAGGAGTAATTAAATACATTTAAATCTATGGTTTTCTATATAGTACAAAATTACTGATTACTCAAAAATAAATCACCACATCTATAGATTTACTAGGCTTCCTATCACATTTTCTTTCTTTTCAGCTCATTTAAAAGATTTTTGTGGTTTTTATGTTTTAGATTCACAGAAAAGTTGCAAACATAATGCATATAGTGCACTAAGTGATAATCATGTAACTAACCCCTAGTATCCCCACTGTTAACCTCTGATTTGTATGATATATTTGTCATAATTATTGAATCAATACCAAAGTGTTTTTAATAAAGTCTGTACTTCATTTTGAGTTCTTTAGTTTTACCTAATGTCCTTTTTCTTCCCCAATTATTTCATGAAGGATATTCCATTAATTTGGTTATTGCATTCTATAGGACCTACAGTGACCGTGAAAGTCATTCAGTCGTGTCCAACTCTTTGCGACCCCATGGACTGTAGCCTGTCGGGCTCCTCTGTCCATGGAATTCTCCAGGCCAGAATACTGGAGTGGGTAGCCATTCCCTTCTCCAGGGTATTTTCCCAACACAGGGATCAAACCCAGGTCTCCTGCATTGCAGGCTGATTCTTCACCATCTGAGCCACCAGAGAAGCTACAGATTCCTCTTAAATGTGATCTTGCTTGCTTCCTAGTTTTTCAGAATCTTGTAAATGTTCTTATCTGGGACTTAGTTTCTAAACATATTTATTTCTTTTTAGATCACTCTCCCTAGCTTAACACAGAAATGTTGCTTTTTAAATAAGGCCAATCAAGTCCAACTTCAGGAAGCATTTCACAAGAAGCTGTTTTCACAACAGGTAAAAATGGAATTTTAAATCTACAACACTTCTTTGATGCTTGTTATTTCCAAGTGTGTCTTATAACAAAAGCTGTAAGGTTTCTTTGTCATACAGAATTATACATTCTACTATTGTGAGAAAATACAAAATAGAGTGATAAATCCAAATTGAATTCCCATTTTTGTACACTATTTTAGTTAAGATTCTACATGAAATCAATTCACTAATCTTTCTCTGAAGGTTTCTAGAAGCATTTTTTGTTTGTTTATTTGTGTCATATTCTGAGTTTGTCTACTTGCTTAGGTATATGAAGTCATAAATGACTGATCCATTTTCTTTATCTGAATCACAATGTGAGTTACCTAGAACTTAGCATTATCTGAATTACCTAGAACTTTGCATTATCTGAATCACAATCTGAGTTACCTAGAATTTAGCATGCTATTTGTGAATATGTACTGACGTTTAACATATAAAGCCACTAAATAGCCTTTCCATATTAAATGAGTTTATGAACAAATTATACTATTCCCTACTGAGTGATCAATTCTTCCCTCTAATACTCACAATTAGTCTATCATTAAAATTCCCCCAGCAAAATTTGAATTAATGTGAGATCAAAGGCACTATTTATATTTTTTAAAGTGTGTTAATTATTGTTCTGTGTAAATTCTGTTCTGTCTTGAATTTGGCATTTCAGTGCAACTTCAACCATTCTGTCTAGTATATGAATGATTCTAATGGATCTTCAACTTTTAACATGTCAACATGATAGTCTAATTGAAAATGTGATTATCTACATTTTAATAAGCTAGAAAGTTCCAACTGATATGAGAGTTTTAGGTGATATATATATAATATTTTCTAAAAAATAGAATATTACTTATTGCAAATTAAACATGATGACAGTATTCACTGTCAGTGATAAACTACCATACATGCAGTTCACTCCCAAAAAAGACAATCATATTTATCTTAAACATGTAAAAAGTATTAAACAGTGTAACTCAAAATGATGATTACAAACTTCTTGAAGTACATGTGATTTATTACCATAAATTTTGGTTTTCTGAGTCAGACATTATTAACTTGCACTTCAAAAGGAATGATCCACCAAACTATTGTATAAATGAATGCAGTTTATGTAATTTGAAATTAATTTAAGTGCTATAATGATTACAAAGGTGTAAATGAGAAGTGCCACATTTAGCATTCAGTGTGAAAAGAATCTACCTAAAAAGAGGAAAGCAGTCAAACAAAGCAATGTTTGATATTACTATATCAAAGTTTTGTGTAAGGAAAAATATTGCAAATTCAGAATCAAATCCTTTTGCTTATATCCTTCACCATATGCTCATAGCTATGAAGCTTGTAAATAGAGTTGTAGCATTCAAAAGATATTACAATAACTGCTGCTGCTGCTAAGTCACTTCAGTCGTGTCCGACTCTGTGCGACCCCATAGACGGCAGCCCACCAGAATCCGCCGTCCCTGGGATTCTCCAGGCAAGAACACTGGAGTGGGTTGCCGTTGCCTTCTCCCATTAAAATAACAATCCCCTCCAAATTAGGTGGCTAAATGTATCTGAATATATACAAGGATTATACACAAGAATCTGGATGTATGGAGTGACTAAATGAGACCTATACATAATAGAGTCCAATTCCAATTAAAATAAAATGGCTTAATCTTATTTTTTTCATTATTGAATCTGATAAAAATAAAGATTCTGTCACTGAAAACTCAATGTAGATTCAGTGCAAAAGTCTATATATTTATACTTAGATTAATATGTAAATACATTTAATTTTATCAGAAAATAAAACTAATTTTTAAATATTTTTTGGTCCCTGATGAAAATGCTGCCCTGTGATTTTACTTAATTTGTAAATCAGTTTCAATACTATGTTCAGTTTGTCATCTGTTTTTCAGATACACTAATTGGAGTGTGCAAGAAATAGAAATTGGATATTCCACCATTTACTGATAAGACTTGAATGAAAAACAGAGATAAAATTGTATTCATAAATTAATTTTGTTTTCCCTGAAAATTAGGGAAAGTTTTAATTCATGGTGCTTTTGCTTTTTGCTAACAATTTAGAATTTCTCAGTGAAAAATAATGGATAATCAGGATTCGGATCGGATCAGTCGCTCAGTCGTGTCCGACTCTTTGTGACCCCATGAATCACAGCACACCAGGCCTCCCTGTCCATCACCAACTCCAGGAGTTCACTCAGACTCATGTCCATCGAGTCAGTGATGCCATCCAGCCATCTCATCCTCTGTCGTCCCCTTCTCCTCTTGCCCCCAATCCCTCCAAGCATCAGAGTCTTTTCCAATGAGTCAACTCTTCGCATGAGGTGGCCAAAGTACTGGAGTTTCAGCTTCAGCATCATTCCTTCCAAAGAAATCCCAGGGCTGATCTCCTTCAGAATGGACTGGTTGGATCTCCTTGCAGTCCAAGGGACTCTCAAGAGTCTTCTCCAACACCACAATTCAAAAGCATCAATTCTTCGACGCTCAGCCTTCTTCACAGTCCAACTCTCACATCCATACATGACCATAGGAAAAACCACAGCCTTGACTAGACGAACCTTTGTTGGCAAAGTAATGTCTCTGCTTTTGAATATGCTATCTAGGTTGGTCATAACTTTCCTTCCAAGAAGTAAGCGTCTTTTAATTTCATGGCTGCAGTCACGATCTGTAGTGATTTTGGAGCCCAGAAAAATAAAGTCTGACACTATTTCCACTGTTTCCCCATCTATTTCCCATGAAGTGGTGGGACCAGATGCCATGATCTTCGTTTTCTGAATGTTGAGCTTTAAGCCAACTTTTTCACTCTCCACTTTCACTTTCATCAAGAGGCTTTTGAGTTCCTCTTCACTTTCTGCCATAAGGGTGGTGTCATCTGCATATCTGAGGTTATTGATATTTCTCCCGGCAATTTTGATTCCAGCTTGTGTTTCTTCCAGTCCAGCGTTTCTCATCAGGATTGCATTGGAATAAAATATCTTTACTAAGAATTTTAGACATGTAGGAGACTATTCGTTCCAAAGAAATATTTATGTATTGTTAGTCCCATACATATCAAACTTCAAGTTGTGAACTTTCAAAGATGAGAACGTGCATTCACATGTCCAATCAGGCATGTCCAATCAGGTAAGTTAGTTCCCGTGTGTGGTGTACATTGGCATGTGCACACATCCTCTACAAGTGGCTGTGCTTTTGTGTACATTACTGTGCGCACTGTATAGAGTACAGTAGCACAGTGCCTTTATTTCAAGATACACCCGCAAGAGGATGATTTCACTGAAATCCTTGCTGTGCAACACGAGGAGCTCACTCACTACTAAAGACGTGATGGAACTGGAGGCCCAGAGACAGGATGAACAGAGCAAGAGGAAGAAGTGGTAACTGAACAACTGAAGAGACTCACGATGCAGAAGTGGCAAGGGGGTTTTCTTTACTTGAGGAGACACCATTAGTTTGTGAGGCATAGGACCTAAGTATAGAATGGTAAACAGAGGTGGCAATAGCTGTTCAGAATTCAATTGGTGTGTCCGTGTCATCTATGATAAGAAAAAAAGAGCTACTACCCAGACATCACTGGACTGCTTATTTTCAAGAGGATAGATAGAACTGAATCCAACAAGGAGCCAGAACCTGTGCCATCGTTGTCAGGAATGAATAAAATTGCAGCTTGCCCTCCATCTCCTATTGCTGAGGATCCTTCTGTTCTATACCTTCCTCTTGCTCTCCCTGCTTCAGTCACTCTCTTCCCTACTCTTCCTGCATGTTCATTTGATGCCAGCCCCAGTATGTCCGCTGTTGTACTGTACTACAGTACTTTTCAAGGCACTGTACTATAAGATTAGAAACGTTTTATTTTCTGTGTTTCTTATGTATTGTTTGTGTGAAAAGTAGTATAAACCAACTACAGTACAGTACTATATAGCCAACTGTGTTAGCGAGGTACCTAGGCTAATTTTGTTGGATTTAAGAAAAAATTGGACTTACAGACACACTCTTGGAATGGAAATCATTCTATACTTGAGAAATCCAAGTGCCTCCTAGAAAAGCATGCTGAACCTGGTGCATTTATTTATTTATTTTTAATTGGAGGATAATTGCTTTACAATGTTGTGTTGGTTTCTGCCATACATCAGCATGAATCAGCCATAAGTGTACATATGTTCCCTCCCTCTTGAATCTTCATCCCTCCCTGCACCCCATCCCACCCAACTGGGCTGTCACAGAGCACTGGGTTGAGTTCCCTGTGTCATACAGCAAATCCCCACTGACTATCTATCTATTTTTACATATGGTAGGAGAAGGCAATGGCACCCCACTCCAGCACTCTTGCCTGGAAAATCCCATGGACGGAGGAGCCTGGTGGGCTGCAGTCCATGGGGTCGCTAAGAGTCGGACACGACTGAGTGACTTCACTTTCACTTTTCATTTTCATGCATTGGAGAAGGAAATGGCAACCCACTCCAGTGTTCTTGCCTGGGGTCGCACAGAGTCGGCCATGACTGAAGCGAATTAGCAGCAGCAGCAGTGTATATATCTCAGTGGTACTCTCTCAACCCATCCAGCCCTCTGCTTCTCCCACTGTGTCCACAAGTCTGTTATCTATGTCTGTGTCTCTATTGCCACCCTGAATATAGGTTCACCAGTGTTACCTTTTCTAAATTCCATATATATATGATGGCATATATGTTTTACTCCTTTTGACATACTTCAGTCTATGTAACAGGCTCTAGGTTCACTCATCTCACTAGAACTGATTTGAATTTGTCCTTTTAATGACCAATTAATATTCAATTGTATATATGTACCACAACTCTTCATCCATTCATGTGTCAATGGACATCTATGAACCTGGTGCATTTTTAAAGAAGACAATAACACTGAATAAACTCAGATGAAGAACTATTGATGGAGATTTGTAATATTGCATAGGAGATGGTGATCAAAATCTTGCCCAACAAAAAGAAATGTAAAAAGGCAAAATGGTTGTCTGACGATGTTTGATAAAAGAGGTTTGAGGTTGTCTGATAAAAGAAAAGAAGCAAAGGCAAAGGAGAAAACAAAAGATATCAAAGAAACATTTCATGTGTGATGGGCACAATAAAGGACAGATATGATAGGGAGCTAACAGAAGCGGAAGATATTAAGAGGTGGCAAGAATACAAAGAAGAACTGAACAAAAAGATCTTAATGACCCTGATAACCATGATGGTATGATCACTCACCTAGAGCCAAATATCCTGGAGTGTGAAGTCAAGTGGGCCTTAGGAAATATCAGTATGAACAAAGCTAGTGGAGTTGATGGAATTAGAGCTGAGCTATTTCAAATCCTAAAAGATGATGCTGTGAAAGTGCTTCACTCAATATGCCAGAAAATATGAACTACTCAGCAGTGGCCACAGGACTGGAAAAGGTCATTTCAATCCCAAAGAAGGGCAATGCCAAAGAATGTTTAAACTACCACATAATTGCACTCATTTCACATACTGACAAAGTAATGCTCAAAATCCTTCAAGCTAGCCTTCAGCAATATGTGAACTGAAAACTTTCAAATGTACCACCTGGATTCTGAAAAGGCAGAAGAACCAGATATCAAATTGCCAACACCCATTGGATCACAGAGAAATCAAGAGAATTCCAGAAAATCATCTACTTCTGCTTCACTGACTACGCTAAAGTCTTTGTGTAGATAACAATAAAATGCGGAAAATTTTTAAAGAGATGGCAGACCACCTGATCTGCCTCCTGTGAAACCTGTATGCAGGTCAAAAAGCAACAGTGAGAACCATACATGGAAAAACAGGCTGGTTCCAAATTGGGAAAGGAGTATGACAACGCTGTGTATTGTTACTCTGTTTATTTATCTTATATGCAGAGTACATCATGTGAAATATTGGACTGGCTGAAGCACAAGCTGGAATCAAGATTGCTGTGAGAAATATCAATAACCTCAGATATGCAAATGATACCACCTTAATGGCAGAAAGTGAAGAGGAATTAAAGAGCCTCTCAATGAAAGTGAAAGAGGAGAGTGAAAAAAGCTGGCTTAAAGCTCAACATTCAAAATATGAAGATCATGGCATCCGGTCCCATCACTTCACAGCAAATAGATGGAAAAACATTGGAAACAGTGAGAGACTGTTTTTTCCCTTGGGCTCCAAAATTACTGTGAAGTGTTACTGCAGCCATGAAATTAAAAGATGCTTGCTCCTTGGAGAAAAGCAATGACAAACCTAGACAGTGTATTAAAAAGCAGAGATATTACTTTGCCAATAAAGGCCCATCTAGGCAAAGCTATGGTTTCTCCAGTAGTCATGTATGTGAGAGCTGGACAGTAAAAAAGGCTGCGCATCAAAGAACTGATACCTTCAAACTGTGGTGCTGGAGAAGACTCGAGATTTCCCTTGAACAGCAAGGAGATCAAGCTAGGCAATCCTAAAAGGAAATCAACTCCGAGTATTCATTTGAAGGATTAAAGCTGAAGCTGAACCTCCAATACTTTGCCCACCTGATGGGAAGAGCTGACTTTTTGGAAAAGGCCTTGATTCTGGGAAAGATTAAAGGGAGGAGGAGAAAGGAACCACAGAGGATGAGATGGTTTGATGGCATCACCGACTCAATAGACATGAGTTTGAGCAATCTCCAGGGTATGGTGAAGGGCAGAGAAGCCTGACATGCTGCAGTCCATGTGGTCACAAAGAGTCAGACACAACTGAGCGATTGAACAACAACAAAACTCAGCTTGCATAGAAAATATGACAATAAAACTGCAGTGTTCTTCATATACAGACATTGGATTTTTGACCTACCCAGAATGCTTGGGCTCAGCTTCAATTTTATCTTACAATTTTTTTTCTAAAGCTTTAGTAAAATAAATTATATGGTATCTAAAATTGTGCCTGAAACCCACCAATAATTTCTCAATAAATTATTATTAGTATTCTTTCATAGAATCCAATTTTCACAGATTCTATCAAATCAAGTTTATCTTAGATTAATGGTCATTTATCATACAGGACTTCCCTTGTGGCTCAGCTGGTAAAGAATCCACCTTCAATGTGGGAGATCTGGGTTCAATCCCTGGGTTGGAAAGATCCCATGGAGAAGGGAAAGGCTACCCACTCCAGTATTCTGGGCTAGAGAATTCCATGGACTGCATAGTCCATGGTGTTACAAAGAGTCGGACACGACAGAGTGACTTTCACTTCACTTTCACCATACAGGAAGATTTACAATGGGATAATTATTTCTAAGAAATATATTAAATCACATGAATTAATAAGCAAATGTAAATAAAAATCTGGAAAGCTCAATTTTCACTACTAATTTCAGAAAATCATAACACACAACACTATGGTTAAATATCCCAAACATTACTAGCCTAAATGTATTGATGTAATTATTTTAGAAAATAAAATGGCATAGATATCTCTAATCTCAAGAATGATCAAATAACTTAAACTCAGGGGAAATTTTATAACAATATAATATTTTTATGGGTTTCAAATATACATATCAAGAGTGTATAGATTATTTAATGTTCATATAAAAATTGCATGACAAAAAAAGAAAATTGTTAATTTATAAGTAGTAAATAGCAAATTTAATAATTTTATATAGGCTACTAGTAAATTTAAATATCCTATAAAATAAGGCAATTGGCTGTTAAAATGTCATCAGACAATGAAGGAATCTATTAGTTTAGTATTAAATCAGGAATTTTGTTTCAGTTCAGTTCAGTCCCTCAGTCGTGCCTGACTCTTTGCGACCCCAAGGACTGCAGCACACCAGGCCAATAGAGTGCTGCTTTAACTAATAGAGTGCTGCTATTTGTTTAAGAATGCTTCTATGTAATAGCTCATTCTTACAACATGGTAGGTTTTCAACTGAAGACTTAGGGTATATTTAATACTCTTTGATCCATAGAAAAAATTGAATTCTAATTTAAAAAAAACTTAAATTAGAAAATTTTATATTTCAGCATAACTTTGAAAAATCATCTAAAGTAGTCCCACTCAAAAATAGTCTTAAATACTTTCTACTATCAAATTTAAAATTCATAAATATGGGGCATGTCTCTTGGTATAAAGTTGCTAATTGAAAACATCAGATCTGTTTTAAGGTTTTCTGGATACCCATGTCCTTTAACTTCGTGCCAGTTTTTACACGTTTGGGAGAATGATGTTACAAGTGCTGGGTTGGAACAAAGTCCAGTATATTTAACCAAACCAGTAAAATCGTAGGATATGGCCTCCCATATTCATAGGACTATTACAGATTTAATTTAAGAGTATGTTTTATAAAAGTCCCTTGAAAACTAGGCCTCTAGTGTCCATATTCTTGTTCCTGGGTCAAGACCCCTGAACTAAGATCTAAAACCTGATGCAGTAAAAGCCTGGAGAAGAAATCAGGGTTCTCGCTATGTTCCAGTATTTTATAAATCATACCAATTAACCTTTCTGTCATAAACAGAACAAAGCCATTTAAAGAGAAAAATTTTTACTTAATTATTTAAATAACTGTAAATTTTCCAACTTCAAAAAGATTACTTTGCACTTAAAACTGTCTTTATTTCCCAAATGTGAAGAAGACTGTTTTGAAGAAAACCATAGCTTCCCAAGTGGCACAGTGATAAAGAATCCGTCTGCCAGTGCAGAAGACTCCAGAGACATGATTTCAACCCAGGGTCCAGAAGATTCCCTGGAGTAGGAAATGGCAACTCACTCCAGTACTCTTGGCTGGAAAATTCCATGGACAGTGGAGCCAATGGGCTACAGTCCATGGAGTTGCAAAGAGTCGGACACAACTAAGTGACCATACACAATGACATTAGAAAATTAATATCAAAATCTCCTTAATGCCTTCTTGAGCTCCCTCTGCTGATTTTCAGACAGGTGTTAACCTAACCAAAATGTGCAACAAAACATATAATTAACGAGATGTCCAGTTGAGTGCTAGCATCCGGAGCCATTTTCACAGCTGGGTACACACTTCTACTCCAGACATTACCAATTAAGCTGTACTATTTGTGCACAGACAGGGAAACAAGCACTTTTCCCTTACTCAGGCTTCAGGAAACCTAGGAAAGAGGACATGTGCCAAAAGAAAATAAACATAGGTGGAGGATAATTATTTGAAATTGCAGTTGCCATGAATTGTAAATATGTAAAATTTAAATGCAAAGCATTTTCTAGAAAGTTTCCTCTTCACTTTGTTTAGCTCAATTAATTATAGCTTCATGAGAAATCTCACCAAAGAAAATAAGCAAAGCATTGGCACAGTTTGTGCAAGTTCTTTTAAGCCTTACTTTTTTGTCAGTGTACTATTTTTTGAGACTGCTATAGAATTGAGATATTGTGCATCTAACTGTTGCATTTATTTTGTTAAGTTATATGTGTGTTTTTATTGCATTTATTTTCTTTTGCTTTTTCCTTACATGGTTCCATGATGTCACATTTTTTTGGTAAAAAAAATGCAATTACATAGTAACTAATAAACACTGTGGTTTCTCAAATGTGTGCACAAACCCAAAAGACATTTTAAGCATTTCTCTTTCCTTAATAATGCCATAGTGTCTGGGATAAAGGATCATTTGATAGAAATACCAGCTCACTGGATCACTGCTTCAAAGGAACACAGATTTCACAACACTTAAGTTTTCTATGAAAGAATGTGAAATTTTGAACAAATGAACTGTGCAATGCACAAAGAATACAAACTAATTTTTGGATTAACTTAAAGTCTAGAATTTAGATGCAACACATTGTGCATAACATGTTTAAAAGAGGATGAAAAATTAATCTAAGTGACAGTTTAAATATATTGTAGAACCAAATTGGGGAAGGCTAATTTTCATTAATGAGAAAATCACAAATAAAAAGAATACAATTTTTTTCATGATGTCAGCCTTTGGGTTTTTGCCTATCATTTGACATTAAGAATGAGAAAGGAACCCTCATAAGTTGTTGGTAGAAATGTAAATTGATGCAGCCACTACAGAGAACGGTATGGCAGCTCCTTAAAAACTAAAAGGAAAGTTACGATATGGTCCTGCAATCTCATTCCTGGGCACATATCCAGAAAGAAAAAAAGTATAATTTGGAAGGATACATGCACCCCATTGTACATGGCAGCACTATCTACAAATAGCCAAGACATGGTAGCAACCTAAATATCCATTGTCAGATGACTGGATAGAGAAGATATGACACATGTATAAAATGGAATATTGCTATGCTATGCTAAGTCACTTCAGTTGTGTCCGACTCTGTGTGACCCCATAGACGGCAGCCACCAAACCAGCCATAAAAAATCAGGGATATCATGCCACTGGTCGCAACATGGATAAACCTAGAGACTGTCATACTAAGTGAAGTAAGTCAAACAGACAAAGATAAATACCATATCTTTATATGTAAAGATACCATATCACTTATATGTAATCTAAGAAAAAAGATACAAATGAATTCATTTACAAAACATTGACACACAGATATAGAAAATACAAAGGTAAAAGGAGGGGAGAGATAAATTAGGAGTTAGGGAATACCATATTCACACTAACATATGTAAAATAGATAAACAGAAAGTTCCTACTATATAGCACAGGAAACTATGCTCAATGTTTTGCATCAAACCTCTAAGGAAAAAGTATCTGAGAAAGAATATATATACATATATACATGTGTGTATATATATACACACATATATATGAATCACTGTATACCTGAAACTAATACATCATTGTAAATTAACTATATTTCAATTAAAAACATGGAAGATAGTCCAAAGAAGATACTTAAATGACCAAGAGGTACATACATAGATGAGATGCTCAACATCACTAATCAACAGGGAAATGCAAATCAAAACCACAAGGAAATCACCTCACATGTTCTATGATAGCTACTATCAAAAAGAGTACAAATGAGTTTTAAGGAGGATGTGGAGAAATGGTTAACCCTTGTGCACTGTTGAGAGAAATTGAAATAGGTGCAATCACTTTGAAAAACAATCTGGAGGCTTCTTAAATATTTTTAAATAAAATCCCACATGATACAACAATCCTATTTCTGGGCATTTATCTAAAATAACTGAAAAATATATGTGTACACTCATGTTCATTGCAGTATTATTCACCATAGCCTTGAGCAATGTCAACGTATAAGAAACTACTTAATGAATACCTTAGAACAGCAAAGTTGGCTCCTATGATGACCCCTGTTTTAGGGAGCACTTTCACCCCTTAGCAACCCTTTCCCTATTCTCCTTTTTACCATAACACTGATCAATACCAGACAGTATCCTTTGTCTTTATTGGTTTGCCTATCATCTATCTTCCCACAGAAAGAAAGAGTTGGGAACTTTTTCTCTCTCATTTCTGCTCAACCTCCAGCAGCTGAAAGGCAATCTGAAGCACAGTAGGCAATTTGTCCATACTGAATTAATAGTTAATTTTATAATAAATATGATCCATTTAAAAAATAATTATTATATTAAAATTAAAAACTGAATTTATACACAAGTTTTTTTTTAGCTTTTGTCAAAATAAAATTACCTTAATTGTATATAAACTATAAAAGGTATAAATTCAGTGAAATGTTTCTGTATAATTAATGATAATAAAAGTAACTGTGCAATTATTTACCTATACTTAGACCAAATAAGCAAGAATAAAATTAATGATATCATATGTGTGACATTCTTTTGAAAGTGGCATTCTCTTAAATTGTGAAATTTCTCTCTCAAACTGAAGATACAATATATTTCTTGCATTTTTTTCTAAATAGAAAGCTTACATATTTTCACCTTTTACATAAGGTCATTATAATCCATAAAGCATAATATTAAACATAAATTCCTTATTTTCATGGGAGGTCTATGTTTCATGTTGTGTGAAAAAGGATAATAATAAAAAATCCTTTGTGTGGTTTTCAAGTAGTCAAGGATCAAATACAAAAACATTAAAACAAAGCCCATTACTAAATCTAAAATCTAAAAACATTAACTAATCCATGAGCATAATTCCTTAACAGTTTTACATGTACAAAATACTCAAGAAATTTATTATAATCTTACATGTATGAAAGCACTACCTAATTGAAGCAAATATAAAAAATGTATTAACTTCAATGAACATTAAATAATAATATGTATATGAAATAATTGTAAACCACAAAGTTTTATATACATGGAAGGAATTCCTAAGCTTCTTCCTTTAAAAATAGATTAAAGTTAATTGGATAGAATGCCAAACTGTACACTGCATAAAATCCAGGTCATAAATGCTGGGGAGGAGAAAGAAGGACTCAGAAGCACTATAGTAATTAAAAAAGATTCTAAAGTTCAATCCAAACTTTAAACCAGTACAGTAGACAGAAATCTAACATGAATCCCAATGACCCTCATTTGTGTATAAGCACCTCAACTTATGTGTAAGCACAACCTTTATCATGATTTTGACCAACAGAATATGGCAAAGATGATGTGATAGTGCTCTTTTGGTTGTTACAGTCTATGGGTAAAGAGAACAGATCTTAAGAAGCAAGTAAGGTTTTAAATCAGTTCACTTTATGTATGTCAAAAAGGAGATTATTCTTTAAAAAAAATGCAGATTATTCTCGCTGGACCTGAACTATTGAGGTTTCTTTTAAAGAAAAGCAATTCTGGAGGTCAGACCAAAAAGTCAGTGAGCTCTTTTCTGGCTTTGAAGAAACCATTTTCCATGAGTTCGGAGCTGCAAAGAAATAAGTGCAATCTACAGCCTGGAGGAGGAAGCTGAGCCTCAAATGAGAGTCCAGCCCTGGATGAAAACTTGATGTGAGATCCTAAACACAGGAGCCAGCTAGCCTGTATCCAGACTTGTGACACATGGAAGCTTTGAGAGAATCTTAGTGATATCCAGGGTGACAGTGACAAGCCATTTGTTGCAACAAAAACCACAGAGACTGGAAAGTACACATGAGCATAATACACTCTTAGATTGTGAGAAAATTTGGCTGGATATAGGAGTGGGAATTCTGAAAATACAGTGGTCCAGGTAAGGCCCATGCTTTATATGTTGACCTATCTCTGTTTTGCAAATACGCATTGCATATATGAGAAAACTGAAAATCAGAGTTTTGCTTGCAGAGTGTAGAGTCAATTAGAAGAATCTTAAAAACAAACAGAGAATTTCAACTTAATACAGTAAAAATCAGAGATCCACTGATGATTTCAGAAAGCTGTGACATTTGAAAGCTTACTTTAATCAAGAGGAATCTCAAAGAGGTAAGAAGTCTGTATCTGCAGAGGATAATGACTGTAATAATGCAGCTGCTTCAGACAGAACTTGGTCTGAGTCCCAGCTCTGTGGGCTACATAACTCTTAAAGCTTTGGTCTCTCAGTATCTACCTGATAAGCTGTTGTGAATATATAATAGAACAATGTTTATAAATACTTTTAAGAAATGCATGGTATGCTATGAGTCATCAAAAATGTTACTTTGCCAGTATAATCATGAATTGTTATCACTACAGGAAGAACCAGGAATTAGTAAGATCAATGTAGAAAATGTAAAAATAAAATTCTGGTTGACATGGGACAGTCTGGGTCAAGCTAAAAGTGAAAAGAGAATAGAAAATTGAGATTTAGATAAAGTTACATTACGAAGGGAAAAAAAAAAGTCAAAACATGGAGACCCATAATATAACAATAATGATATAAGTTTAAAAGGTATACGAAATCCCAGGCTTCGGTGAATGGAAAAAGTGTGTCACTAACTGACAGGCAGAAAAATGAGGCTCGCAGACCATGGTAGGGATGAAATGATGAGTTTGAGGAGTTTGTCCTGTCACCATAAAATCAGAGTTAAAATGTCTAGCAGACTTTTTGTAAATACATTTGTGGAGTTCAAATGTGGGCCAGAGTTATGGATTTGGAAGTTATCTATGAAGGGGGAATAACTGTAGCTGTTATAATGAATGAGCTTCCTGCAGGGCTCTAGTAAGAATGAGGAACAGTGAATAGTACACAAAATGGTGCAGAACTTTCAAGATTAAAAACTTTTACACCAGGCTTCATTTCAAAAGTAAAATTCTAAGTATTGCTAATCAACATGTAAAATATTTAATAAAAGCCCTATACATTTTTCCACTTTCAAGTTAAACTCTTCCACAAATCAAACTTTTCTATGTCCTTCGAGATCCACTTAATAAGGACAACCCAAAACTCAGATAATGAGGATTCACTAGGGGATCTGATGCAACTGTGTGGCTCTCCTGGGAGCTGTGTTATTATTACAGCCACCAGCCCTCACCTTTTCTACTCAGTCAACCTAAATGTCATGTGAAAGCAAAGAACATCAATTACCAGCCAACACTTCCCTTTGTATTAATACCTCAAATAGAAGAAACAATAAAGTAACGAATGTTTCTTAAGTTTTCAATAGCCCACTTAAACTACCTCTCTCTGTATTGTGCTTTGAAACTACGAACACTATTTTGATTATTTTATTTCATCTCATAGACTGAAATATTAGCAGCTAACTAGTCTGAAGATTTAAATGTGAGCAGTGTTTTATAACACAAGTTACATTGCTTGAAGTTTAGTTCAAGATGTATTTGGAATTGAACTTGATATCTACAAGGACTTTTTAGAGAATGAAACAAATAAACAAAAAAACATGAACTCTTTGGAAATTACTTTGTTATACTGTTTCTTATTCTATTTGAGATATAAAGGGAAATATTGTTTCCTAATATTATGGTCTATGAGATTGAATAATGTAGAACCTCTAACATTAAATACAAAGGAAAAGGTCCCTTAAGACTTTTGATATTATAAATTCTTAAGTTTGTACACTAAAGAATATATGTGCTATGCTGTGCTAAGCAGCTTCAGTCGTGTCCAACTTTTTGTGACCCTATGAACTGTATCCCACTGGGCTCCTCTGTCCATGGGATTTTTCCAGGCAAGAATACTGGAGTGGGTCGCCATGCCCTCCTTCAGGGGGATCTTTCCAACCCACGGATCGAACTCATGTCTTTTACATCTCCTGCATTGGCAAACAAGTTCTTTACTGCTAGTGCCACTTGGGAAGCCCAAAGAATATGTGACATAAAATTATTTCAACAAAACTTAATAATTAAGGGAAAGATGGGGCAAGAGAGAAAACTAGCATTCATATTTAGTAAAGAAAGTAACAGGAAAAAAAAGTCTAGGTTTAAATGACACACTCATTTGAATACCTGACTTAAACAGTGGTGCTAAAAGTAGATGCAAAATGGGTGAGCTAAGCCCAGTGCCCAATCCATCTGTTCTTAATTGTGTGACTATGGGCTGGAGAAGTAGAAAGTTTTGACCTGAGTGTCTGCTTTCTCTTATCTAAAATGAAGATAATAGAAAATCTACATAGTCATGTAAATGGAAAATGCCTTAATATGGATAAATTAACCTAATATGAATAAAATGTGTATGTATACATATTAATACCTTAAATAGCATCTTTTTCCTATACTATTCTTCTTATTGTACTGGCAAATCAAGGTTCACAGACCATATGCTCAGATATCAATAAGTTGTTTATCACGAGCAGCAAAAAAGTGCTTACTAGTAGTAGCTCACTGGCCCTCTTTCTTTAGAAAGATTAATGGGACCACTCCCTTACTCCTAAATCAGGTAGTCCAGAGTTTAGTTGACTCCAAGACCACAACAAAAACCTGTGGCTTTGAGAAAAAGGGGCACATAACTCCAAAGGGCAGGGGGCATTTGTCACTTTATGTGTGTAAGGACTTTTACTTTGAAGACTTTAGAAACTAGAAAAAATAAGACCTTGGTGGTCATTAAAACACTATCTAATGTTTTTAATGAAAGTAGAAAGGAAAATTATTTTCATTTCATCATCATCTTTGGGGAACACAATTCAGACATGTTTTAATTGCTACCCTATGTGTTTTAATTGGTACCTTGGTGTTACTTGAACAGAAAAAATATATTACTGAAGTAAGTTTCTCTTAAGTGTCAATTATGATGAATATATTTAAATAAAACTCAATGAACAAAAAGTGTTTTCAACTCTTCTGCACTGTGTTTTGGAATTGTTAAAAGTGCTATGAACCAGTTTGAGTTGGAATAATATTCCTCTGTATTGACATGCAAATGAACACACTAAGCAAATACTTTGCTTTAGAGATTTACATAATTTGATACCAAAAGTCACTTTAAATTAATATTAATTATTTGGTTTTAAAGCAAGAGAGTTCAGAGCTCAGGTGCTCTTCCTCCCACATTTTACCACATCTGCGTATGAAAACATTGATACATAAATAACAAAAATATTTCAGGTGTAAGGCTATCCAGGCTCTGTTCCTTAGAGGTGCAAGGCTTATTACCTATAGATGTATACAAAGTGAATCTCATGTGTCTCTTCTAGAGATTATACTTTGCAAATCATTTATCATCAACCATATTTTGTGCAGAATCAGTGCAGTACAATAATCTCTTCATTATGTACACATTCATTCCGCTACTTATCCTTGACAAATTTTTGTTTCCAATTGTCCTTTCCATTGCCAATCAGCATAAGAGCTTCCAAATGACATGTTCATGGCAAAAACAAAGCAAAACGAAACTTGTGTGTGCTCAACCTTACTAGCCTAAATAAATTTTAAAAATAACAATAATTAGAAAATAGTTTTGTCACCAAAAAGTATATGTTGCATTGTAGCTTAGTATGTAAATTATTTTTATATTAAGTAGCATTTCTTGAGCTTGCAAGTTACAAATAAGTCCCATTGGTTTATGGTACAGTAGACTTTACCTAGACAGATTGATCAATAACATAAATATATATATATATACACACACACACATATAGCACATGTATATAACATGCTTATACTCATTAAGAGTGTTATATGATTGCTTCATTCTTCTTTCAGAAAATCCATATTAAAACTCATTAGAATTCTGAATGTATCAAAAACACTATCTCATCTCATAGTTTATCTCATAATATAAAAATCAACTTCCTCAATACCAAGGTGATTAAGGAAGAAGGGACCAATTATTTTGTTGTGTGGTGACCTATTTAATGAGCAAACTGGGATTTTCCACAAGGGACCCTACAGCTCATCTTAAGTAGACTAAACCCGAAGGATTTTGGAGGTGTTGGAGAAGGTGATTAAGTTCATTTTTACAAAATAATTGGTCACGTGGCTGTTAGAATGATGTTAACAACAGGAAGTACTTTAGTAGCTTATTAGTTCTTAAGAGTCTTCTGAACTTATTACAGAGTATATTATATGTATGTTATCAAGTATACTATATTACATATAGAAAGTATATTACATAGTAAATTAAAATGTACTAGAGATAGTATGTTAATTTGGGGCAAATATGAAGGATTAAAAGGAACATATTACTTAAAGTATTTGGTTTCATGGATAAAAGAGTATTTAACATGAAATTTGGCCATAACAGAAAGAAAATTTTCACTAAACTACCAAGTAATAATTATAATTTACAAGTTACTTAATAGCTTATGTTACTTTTAAGAAGTCAATTATCTAGACACTGATAGTTCAAGCTTTACTATTTCTACCCAAATAAAGACATACATCTTGGAAAACTTTATGGAAAAATAAATCAACGAGATTCTTATTTGGGTGAATATGGTGTTTGTATATGTTGCTACTTTTAAACAAGTTATAAAATTAAAAAATATGTTTATGCTTCAGTGTAATAAATAGAACTAAAAAAATTAAAGCCATTATTCTGTTTAAAATTACACTGTCTGAATATTTATACCAAGCTTTAAAAAGAAAATTTCAAAATGTACAGAAGAGAAGAATGATTCTTTATGTAATTAAAAGAAGCTGTTTAGTATAAGATTCATGGCCCAGTGTTCCAGAGATCATAGTTTGATTTTCTAGCTGCTTAGTTCTTAAAATTTTGTACCACGTTAATGTAAGATAGCATGACTGATAGGAATCTTACAAAAAACATCTGCTTAGGTAAAACCTGAGAACAAATAAAGGATTTACATCTGACCTCTGGTGCTTGAAATAATATCCATTTTTTGTAACAATCACTCTCATGTAGGACTGTGCTGTTAATAAAATGAAAAATATACCCAAAGGAATTATTTTAAATAATAAACTCTAAACCTAAAGTTTATCTTTGGACACATAATGCAACTAGAGTAGAAATTTTTATGATAATTAAAACATACAAATTTTTAAACTTATTGTACTTTTTAGTTGCTGAAAAACATAGCCCTAGTGAGCTGAACAATACTTATCATCTGAAAGAACTCATAATTTACCCATTCCTATTAATAAAGGGCATCTAGTTGCCACCTGAACTCTCTTCCTGGAATGTAAAGAACCTTCTTCCCATGTTTTGCCAGTCATCATTTATAGTTGATCTAATGTCATTAATGACATAAATGAAAGGACATAATATTACTTACCAGACAAATCATCATGCCTAGAAAAAGGTCATGAATTAACAGAAACACACAGAACACCAGCTAACTTATATCATTTAATAATTCTTCACTATGAGAAGTACTGTTGAGTGGTTTTCTGCACTGAATTCTTTTTCCATAAACACGCAAAACACACTGCCAATTCACAAAAAGAATGTAGCTTCAAAAGAAAATCTCCTAAGTAAAGAAAAGCTCTCTGTTAAGCATGCAAGAGGTTAAACATAGCTGAAATAGCGAGACATTTTCCCAGCCCACGCTTCCCAGTTCCATTCAAATTACCAACAGCAGTAGCGACTATAATACAAGCTAATACTGTATTATTAAATCTGAGCTTCCCATTTACATCCACCTCTAACCTGAGAGGGCGGAGGGGGATGACATTCACTAGTCAATAGCGGAACAAACAGCCCCCAAATTGGAAATACACATGACCTTGGGGTGCAGAAATCTGAGACCAAGTTTCACAAGTTTTATATGGATCTACTGCATAACAACACATCTAAATGAGCCCAGCATGGTATAAATGCTCCTCTTCTAGCCACCTCCTCTACAAAATAATGTGAAGAAAGCTCTGCACTTTGCAGTCTATGATTTAGATACCATAGGCAATATTGATTAATCAGAGATTAGTCCACTCACATATTTTTAAGGTTGTATTTGTTTTAAACAACTTGTTGGATGATTTATTTAACATAATTTACTAACATATTTGAGGACTTGCATCGAATGTTTCCTGTCCTTTGAGCTATGCTTGAAGTGTTTCTCTACAAAATTTATATTTATAAAGCAAGATGTAACACAATGACATTAAGTTCACACAAATAAAACAAAAAGCCCTCAACTTCCTCTCTTGAATCCAGTGCCTAATCACCAACAGACATTTTTGTAATAGTAATTATTAAAATAGCTGTTTCAGTTAATACAAACTATCCCGTTTCAAATTATAAAAATAATCATAACTTGCTCTTAAATATTTGTATGGCATTGCTCCCTCATTTGTAAAAATGTATAATAATATTCTTTTTCTTACCTTATTTCCAGAGTCAAAAAGTCTCCCAGAAGGGTTCCTAAACAGTGTGAATATGTAAATCACAATAATAAAAATAATTTTTTAAAAAAACTAAAAAATGATCTTAGTTGGGAAAAGAGGGAAATAGTTTGGTCTAAAACTATAGAAATCCCCGAAGTCACGCCTGAATGGGCGCCCAGGTGGCAAACGGAGGACTCTCTCCCACGTCCGATACCACACTCCTTTATCAAGTTAATACGGTCCAGCTAGAGAAGAGGGTCCTGCCGGGCACAGAGAGTGGGAGAGGGCGTTGCCTGGAGCAGCTGGTCCGCTCGCGTCCCAGGTTCAGCACCGACAGCGCAGTGGACAGCACCCGCTCTTCTCCCCACCAGTTTGTCTCAGTCACTGAACCAGGCTGATTCTCGCGCCTCCTCCCGGAGCAAGGGCTGCTGCCACTCAACCCGGGCGCGCCCCGCCCCTACCATCTGACGTAACGATTTTGCATTTCAGTTCTGAGCGAGGTGCGGGGCCGCCCCCTGGACTGGGCTTCTGCTGGGGTCAGCTGAGGCAGTGGAGGCGACGGAATCCAACCTGAGTATCAACGTGGGCATCATTGGGCTTCAGGATCCAGCAAAACCAGCCCTGAAGAAACCGAATGCTCTCGGAGCAGCTGGAGCTTTGCCTTCACCAGGAGCCTCGCTCCTCTGCGCTCCGGAAACCTCAGCTGACAGCTTTGACAGGAGACGGGGCTGAGGGGGCAGTGGAGCAGAGGGCATGCTCGGGGAGGGGAGGTGGGGTGGCTGTGTTGGTGAAGGACCGCGGATCGGGGGACAGAAGGAATTCATGCAATCGCTTAGATTTAAAAAAAAATCCTTTTGATCTTTCTGTTCAAACTTCCCTGCTTCTCCCTTCCATTTGTTTACTGGAAAGAATGTTTGGTCTTCGTTCCTTTTCCTAGATTCAAGAAACTGCTAGAGGGACTCACTGCAGCAGAAACTTGTTCTGGAGAGGAAAAAACGCTTTGAGTACTGGGAGCTTGCAATACTTGTCATTTGTAAAGTATTGCAATACTTGTCATTTGTAAACAATATTGTCTTAATTTTGTTTATATGAGTACTGCGTAGCATATCTCTGACTTCGTGTGTTCCTATAAAATCTGTGGAACCTTATTCTTGTGATTTAAATACATTGTCAAGTTAAATGGATTTGGCGATTCCAGGGTTAAAAAACATCATTTAATAATGAAAAAAGTGAGAGTTCCCAAATTCAACTTCCACTGCCAAAATCCTGAAGGTTATGTAATATTTATTATGTCTAATATATCAGTTGTTCTGTGAAAGATGGGGTAGGCTGGAAGCGTTTCATAGCCTTTAGCAATTCTTTCAGTATATGTGATGTTTCTTGTCCCAGTGAGGTTCTAAGTCCCTTGACAGCAAGAGAAAGGGGGCTGCTCTGTCAGATTCCTGAGTGCTTAACCTTGTAGACAAACATTTTTAGTGAACAGAAATAATCAGTCATCCCAAAGGGTCAGTATTCACATCCTAACCTCTACTGCTGCCTACAGTCATCAGGACTTACTTGTACAAAGAAATGGGCAAGTAAAATTAAGCCTAAATTTTCTTAGTTGGATAAAACATTTTTCACAGAAAATTGTTTATTCAAGAAATTTCATAGCATTCAACACATATTTTCATCAAAAATGCATACATACTGATATGTGTCATCATATTCCTGAAGCCTAAAATGATTTTGCACTGGATTCATTCATGAGTATTTTCAGGAGCTCTGATGGAATGAATTCACTTGTTTAATCTCCCATCAGGAAAAATGAACAATAATTTTGATTTTCTGCTATTTTTAAGAAATTATTTCAAGGAGCATATTTACTTTGTGGGCATATATACACAAATACCTTCTCAATTATTACTTAAACAGGAGTGACACTGAGGGGAAAAAAAGCATATTATTTTTGTTTCTGAAGGACTTATCTTTTTTCTGTTTTGTATCCATATGAACCTTGTTTTTTCAGCATTATTCCAAATTTTGTCAGTTTCTTTCCCAAATATTGAAGATCTTGGGAATATCCCTCCAACACATCTAGACCATGTGTGTATTCCAGATAATCTGCAACATTTTATTTTCTTATAACCACTATAGATTTTATGTAAATATATAAATAACCAGTGCTGTGTCTTTTTGCACTACTCCCTACACACACACTCACATATTCACACACATTCACATAAGCACCCATATTCTGAAAGCCCCTCAATTCACAAAGTGATTTTAATAATGGCTTCTAAGGAGAAGGCAATGGCAACCCATTCCAGTACTCTTGCCTGGAAAATCCCATGGACAGAGGAACCTGGTAGGCTGCAGTCCATGGGGTCACACAGAGTCGGACATGACTGAAGTGACTTAGCAGCAGCAGCAACACCACAGTAGAGCATGAAAGATGACATTTGGAGGCAGATGGTCATTCTACAATTGTGATTACAATGGAGCAATTGAATAACCTCTTTTTAGGCTGATCAAAGCACATGTGTTTTTCTTCTTTGGAAATGTCACATGATATATTTTGGTCTGCTTCCTACCAACCTGCCAAAATGTAAGAAAAGACTTAAAAGTTCACTATGGAAATATATAGAGAACATTATAAAAATTCCTACAAAAGTTCCTACACAATTCCACAAAAGTCTGTGTCGTATATTGTTTAACAGACACTATTTTTCAGATCATTTCAGTAATCATATTGTTTGGAGCTATGGATTCAATTAAGGCAAGGATAATATTATGCAAAAATCTAAATGGATAAAACTGGAAAACAAATCTATGTTTTAAATGTGGAAAGAAAAAAAAAAAAAGACCATTTTTTCACTGTCTCCAAAAGAGAGAGAAAGAAAGAAACAGAAACAGAAAAGCAAAATAAATAGAACTGTTTTTGCATGCTTGCACAAAAAGGCATCATACTGAAAATGAATGGGAGGACTGTACCCTTCCAGAGGATTTTAGTTTGTCTTCTGTTTTAATTGGCTGTGTGATCAAGAGCAAGTAATCCTTTCATCATACTTACAACTTGTAAAATTTGAGGATTGTATTAAGTTACAGTTAAAGTCCTTTAAATATCTGCATTAATGGGATTCTACATTGGTTCAAAAACTTCAGAAGTTTTCATATTAGAATCCAATATCTAAACAGCTTTCCCCTTAGGTGGGAAAAATTTACATCTTTTATTAAAACTATGAAAATGGTACCTTAGGGTGGTAGTTTGGGAAGTGTGGAAAGAGGACCAACGATGAGACTAAGAGGTCAGAAAATGAATTTTACCTATCCAAGATGAAACTAAGAGAGGACTGAATGAGTCTGTTAAAGTAGTCATTTTTATATAAGCGATATTACACTGTGAAAGTCATTAGATGAATTGTTAGTTGTAATTGTCACTGGAAAGATGACTAAAATATTAAGTAAATACGCTCAAGGAAAATGTCTTTAGGGCTGAATGACCAACATTTACGTGAACATATTAAAATGGAGGAGGAAATGGCCACCCACCTGGAAAATCCTTTGGAAAGAAGAGTCTGGTAGGCTACAGTCCATGGGGTTGCAAAGAGTCAGACATGGGACTCAGCAACTGAGTACTCATGCATTTAAATGTAGTAAACAGACATCATGAAGTTCATTGTGTTGTCGTCTTGTGTGTATTTATGTGTTGTCTTGTGTGTCCTTTTGTGTGTATTTATGACAGATCTATCTTTTAATCATAATGCTTCTCAGCTCTCTATTTTTGGACTCCTGTAGTGTCATCAAATTTTACAAGCTCCTATTCAAATTATAATTATTTTAATGTATATATAGTACATTAGAATTATAAATACTTTAAAGATAATAGCAGTGTAGGTATTGTTAATTTTTCTTTTGAATCAATTATGAGAAAGTCAGCTGAGAATTAAGAACATGCATATTTTGAAAAGCAAAGATTCACTACTTCATGATAGGTCATTTGCTCTCTTAATTTTGGGATATCAAAAACAACACGAACAAAAAAAAAGGACAGGAAAATAATCATAGTCATAATGACCAAACGTTCCTTAATTAAAGAGAGCAATGAGCTTACAACATAAGTACAAAATGTGTCTATGTTAGACCTCGAATCTCATGCAATACGGACTTGGGTATGATTATGCTTTCTCCTGATATATATTGTAAATAGCGTTGTTGTTCAGTTGCTAAATCATGTCTGACTCTATGAGACCCCATGGATGATAGCACACCAAGTTCCTCTGTTCTTCACTGTCTTACAGAGTTTGCTCAAATTCGTGTGCGTTCAGTCAGTGATGTCACCTAACCATCTCCTCTTCTGTTGCCCTCATCTCCTTTTGCCTTCAATCTTTCTCAGCATCAGTCTTTTCCAATGACTTGGCTCTTCATATCAGGTGGCTAAGGTTTTGAAATTTCAGCTTCAGCAACAGTCATTCCAATGAATATTCAGGGTTAATTTCCTTTAGTATTTACTGGTTTGATCTCAATACAGTCTAAGAAACTCACAGG
Organism: Bison bison bison; assembly: GCF_000754665.1. Classification (NCBI taxonomy): domain Eukaryota; kingdom Metazoa; phylum Chordata; class Mammalia; order Artiodactyla; family Bovidae; genus Bison; species Bison bison. Next base: position 10,616,301 of record NW_011495026.1, on the reverse strand, counting down.
AGTCTTCTCCAGCACCACAGTTAGAGAGCATCGGTTCTTCAGTGCTCAGCCTTCTTTATAGTCCAACTCTCATATCCATATATGACTGCAAAAAACTCATACAGACTTTGCAGCAAAATGATGTCTCTGCTTTTTAATATGCTGCCTAGGTTTAAAGAGTGGATGCTGCATTTAATAATTAGTTTTCAGGAAAAAATAATTTCTGAAATTTACCCTTACATGTCTGTCTTTTAATGTAACTCCAAATGCTAAATACTCATTGTCCTACAATATTATTTGAAGATTTTACACCTGAAAATATTACTTCCTCTTTTGTTTTTCTTCTGTATATCTGCAATTTCCTTCCCTCCTCTTTCCTAACTCTTGCTCCCTTAGAGCCTTTCTCTATATATACTTATCTATTATTTCATTAATAAGACATTTAATAGTGATATGTCTGTTGTGTTATATTTAATATATATATTAAAAACTGAGATTGTGTTTAATTTTTTATTTTAATTCTCTACCATAGTGAAAGCATTGTATTGATTTTGAATATGAGATTTTTACTTTTATCATGAGTAATATGAAAATTAGTTTTTTTCTTACTACTATTAACTTTAACACACAAGAAGATACTAAGAAAGACTATTTTTATAATTTTTATTCATGAACTTATCACCAAAATGATGCATTTCATAAATTATTAGAGATCTCTTTTTCAGAAATATTATACTAAAACTTGTATATGACATGTTATCCCTTAAACTCTCAGAACAATGCACTTATGAGTCCTTTAATTCCCTGTGTAAATGGGCCTTTCAGATTCCACATGAACTTGTGCAAGTGTATAGCATGAGTTAAAAGTTACAAATTAAAGAAATTGGTTGACATCAATCTATATTGAGGTAACATTAAATAGAAAAAGGGTAGAACATGTTTCAAGAAATGCTTCTAATCTAAAAAAACTAAATCTAGAGCATTTAACAGAACAAACTATGTTGAGTTTAAGAAATAGATTTGCTCACCATCAGTAATAATCTAGGGTTCTTATTAGCAATAATTATCATCAATAATTTGGGATCAAATTCAAATTCTGAATACTGATGGATACTGAAAAGATCACTGTAGCCTAACAGGAAAGGCATGTGCTAGGAATGCTGAGTGTGGAAAAGCCTGTAAATCTAATATTTCTCTTACTATAAACATGGATCCTTGACTTTTTAAGTTTTACCCTCTAATCTGAAGGGAAAATAAAACTGGTTGTTCACATGAGCATATGAAGGGAAATGAACATTGACAGATATGCCAAACTTAGGTTTGTTTTATCTACTCTAGTTTTCAAGCTTTCATGCATTTTTATCTTCCTCATTTAATAATTCCTTTATAAACTCACTCCCTCTGACTCCCAAGGGATATTACTATGAGTTCCTCCCAGATCTGTATTTTTCTGTATGGTTTTTGGCATGATCAAACTGTCCTTTTTATGACTTAGTCTTAAAACAGTGAGAATAAGATCTTAATAAGAATTGTCATCGACCATTATGTCCATGGGCTTCTTCGGTAGCTCAGCTGGTAAAGAATCCACCTATAATGCAGGATACCACAGTTTGATTCCTGGGTCAGGAAGATCCCCTGGAGAAGGGATAGACTATCCACTCCAGTATTCTTGGGCTTCCCTTGTGGCTCAGTCAGTAAAGAAACCACCTGCAATGTAGGAAACCTGGGTTTGATCCCTGGGTTGGGAAGATCCCCTGGAAGAGGGTATGGCAATCCACTCCAGTATTCTAGCCTGGAGAATCCCCATGGACCTAGGAGCCTGGTGGGCTACAGTCCATGGGATCACAGAGTCAGACACACTGAGCGACTAAGCACAGTACAATATGTCCATGAACAGAATTCTCAGGCATACAGGCATAGTGTCAAAATGCATTGCTCTCTGAAGGAGGGTATCAAATGAAATAATGGATTAAGAAAACAGTTTTATAGTAAGTTGAAAATTGTTTTTATATAGCCACATGTCTATGCTTTTCAGGTAACTTCCTTAGGAGTATGACACATAAGGATATAAGCTTAGAAGAAAATCATTTAGTCCTTGACCACACTAAAATTTAATCTAGGAGTAACTGAGTAATTTTTATAAACTGTAAAGAAAACAACATAGTACTATTTTCCCAGTTTTATATAACAAATGTATCTGAATAATATTTTTCCTACAAGGAAACTTTAATGCAAAAAATTTAAAAGAAGAGAACTATAATTAAAATAACTTCCATTAGCAGATTTGGATGAACACTGTGCTAATAACTGTTATAAAAATGATAGAAATTTTAGTAAAATTAGTAACATCCAAACATGTGAGATAATACAAACAAATGCTTTAGAATCCAACCTGATTTTTTTTCTATGATTACATTAACCTTAGAGTTATGTTTACTCACTAGAGTATTGGCTATATTTATTGAAATTAGAAACAACCAACTTAAGTGAAACAGATTATCACTGATGTCATTGTAGTGTTTAAGGTCAATTTTGGAAAAGTTTCTCTTTCTTCGGTCATTTTAATAATCAGTGTTTGGGGAAGTAATTTGAAATTTGATAATCTTAAGAGTCTTTGGAATCTAAAAATATTATGTCACTTCAAGAGTGTAATTGAACTATGAAAATAAAGTATAAGAACTTACCAATACTCAAATAGCTGATTTTAATTTTCAGAGTTCTTGTGTTTAGGAGATCTCTTAGGGCATCTATTGGCCAATGTTAGTATTGCATATGAGAATTTGAGTACAGCTGTCTGAACCTTAGAGTTCTGTGTATGAAAACAATTCTTTACATGCATGTTGAGGAAGGGACTTATGACATAAATATTTCATGTTTATTGCTAGATTTAAAGTATTAAGCAAATAAAAACACATATTATGCGAGTCGATCTTATAAAACTTTTGTAATGCTATATTCACATTTCAACATTTTCAAACTTTGTTGTTTCTTAGAATCTACATGTCATTATTCAGATTAGCTGCCATCAGTGATTTCTTAGTAGCATCAAAATAACTGTATTTTCTAATTTCAAGAGGGGCACAAACAGCAATATATTTTACACTATAAACTTGAAAAGCAGGCTATAAAAGGATGTTGAAAATATGACTGTAAGTATTGAGTTCAGGAATATTGCAATGTGTAAGGAAATACATTGCTAGAAGTGCACATAATCTGTGTATTTGGACTTTTTCTTGGAGAGGTCTTTTTATTCAAACAGTAAGCTACTTGCTAGACGTTTGGTCCAGCAATGAGAACAGATGGGAAAACGCCTTGATCTGTATGTATATAATATATAACATAAATATATTATGTAGTAAATAGTATGTAAGATAGAGATAATTAATACAAGTACACCTAAAACATCACAAGTAAAAATTAATAAAATGGCACAGATACAAAGCTAATACATTGAAAAAGAAGAGTTTGGTGAAGTGAGCAATTACTACTAATTTTTCTTGCTCTTTTTAGCCTTCTCTGTGCATAAGATCCATCCTGAGCATACGGACCAAAGCATCTGTCCCAGTCTGTTCCCAAGAACAGTGTTAGTGCTAGTGCTGTCTTGGAGGAATTATGATAGGGGCCAAAAGAGACATATATGTTACTTTTCTTGCAGACTCACTCCATTGATGTGTATTTCTGTTACTTACTAACATTATTAAGATATTATTTGAACTTCAAATAACTCACACTGCCAATAAAGAAGCTTGAAGGCAATTCTGTGTTACAGTTTTATATTTGTTTTATATTTTCTATTGTTTTATATTCACTATTCCTGCTTACCACATAACTCACCGTTCTTCCTGTTCTATGTTTGAATCTCACCTCATGGCCTCTAATGATTGAGTGGATCACATGCCCACTTCTGTACAAAGAACTATGAGTAGAAATGACATGTTACTTCTGCACTGAGAATTTAGCAATCTCCTGCAGCATTCTAGTCTCTCTATTAAAGAAAAGGGTAACATTTGAGATAGTGGCTGCTCAGTTACCCTGGACTCCTGATGGATGTTCACGAGCTGGGTGGTCTCTGCTGACTGTGATGTTTAATTTTATATGTCAACGTGACTGGGCTAGGTGATGCTGGGATATTTGGTCAAACATTGTATCTGGCTGTGTCTGTGAGGATGTTTCCAAGGAGAGACTAACACTTAATCCTTAAACTGAGCAAAGAAGATGGCTCTCACCAATATGAATGGTCATCATCTGATCCACTGAGGACAGGCAAATTCAACTCTGTTTGAGTGGGCTCATCTATCTTCTCTTGACCTCAGACATCAGCACTCCAGGTTCTTGGGCCTTTGAGCACAAAACAGAACTTATGCCATTGCCTCTCCCACACCCGACCCCTCATTTCTCAGGTCTCTGGACTGAATTACACCAGCAGTTTCTTGCCTATCCAGCTGGCAGATGGAGAGGAATATTTTGGTTTCAATCATTCTGTAAGCCAATTCCTATAACAAATATCTACCTGTCTCTCTCTCTCTCATCTATGTACTTAAGTCCTATTGGTGCTGTTTCTTGGGAAAATCCACTACCCCACAGTGATATGGAACATGAGTAAAAAATAAACCTTGATTTTTTAGGCCACCAAGATTTTAAATTTATTAATTACCACAGCATAAATAGCTTAACCAAATTGATAAATGTCAGCAGCTGATTCTGAAATAGTTATACCTGCATCAAATTCTCACAACACCTGTTACACACAGCTTCCTACATGAACGATGCCACTGATCTCAGATATAGGCTTGTTTATTCTCTAGGTTTCACATTTATCTAGAATTAAACAAAACAAATCTTATCCTCTTAATATCCATCCTAAAATGAGTTTTGGTTAGACTTGCAAAATAAGGTCTCCAGGTACTGACCCAAGATGAGCTAACTTTTCCATCATTCCAACAAGCATGCATTACTCTAGAGTAATTTGTTTGGCTTCTATTCTAGACTTAATAGGAATAGACTTTAGTAAGGATAGTGATGTCTTACTTTCTGTTAAGGATTTCATTTCCTCCTACCCACTGTACCCAGGGTTAGAACTAAGCCAGTTCCTTGGTGGTTCTTTCCAAGTGTTCCTTCACTTATCCATTCAACACATAAAAATCAGTTTCCTACTCTGAAACAGATATGCTGGGGGTTAGATACACAGATAAATGATATGTCAGTTCAGTTCAGTTTAGTCGCTCAGTCGTGTTCGACTCTTCACAACCCCATGAATCACAGCATGCCAGGCCTCCCTGTCCATCACCAACTCCCGGAGTTCACTCAGACTCACATACTATAAAGTCCCAGGTGGTGCTAGTGGTAAAGAACCCACCTGCCAATGCAGGAGATGTAAGAGACAAGGATTCAATCCCTGGGTTGGGAAGATCCAATATGGAAACCCACTTCAGTATTTTTGCCTGGAGAATTCCACAGACAGAGGAGTCTGGCAGGCTATAGTCCATACATAGGGTCACAAAGAGTCAGATACAACTGAAGCAACTTACCATGCACACACTGTAAATAAAAACTCAATTAAGCCATTACAATATGGCCTAGTGGACACTAAAGTAGGGTAGTGTAGGGAAAGAATAAATTAGCCAAGAAGGTATGGTCAGGCTCTCTCACCCCAGGGACTTCTCTCTCTCACCCCACATTTTGTAAATAATAATTATCTAACATCTGAGATCACTTATAGCACTGTGCATGCACTTCACGAGGTACTTGCTTCATCACAGGTCATTTAGTGCTGTACCCATACATGCACTCCATCAGAAAAGTGATTGAATTCCTGCTGCATCACGGCTGTATCTCCTGGGTCAGCCATGAGAGGAGAGAATATAGCGTGTCTGCTGCTAAGGCTGCTGCACTAGCTAGGAGAGAATAAACGCACCTGCAGTTCCTATGGATCTCTGAGTTTTCTTCCAGTCTCTTAGATTGTGCCTTGTCAATGAGTTCAGCAAACAGTGTGCACAGTTTGAACAACAAGACAATTGATGTCACGAACAGGAAGAGCAGTACAGGGAGTATGCCTAGAAACCTCAGGCCAGTATAAGCCTTGTTGTTATCTCTACTAGAAACTAATTTTCTGCCTTTAAGACATTCAGGAGCATTGGCTGGTACTTTTCATGGACATTGCTCTCAGATCTAAAATATCCAATTCCAGATTTCCAAGTATTGTCAGCCTGCATTCTCTGTTTGTATACTCCACCCACATAGGTGAGCATCAGCTAGTTAAAATGCATATTATCCTATACCATCTACCTAAAATTGATGATGAAATACTTGCTTCTTTGAATATTGTTGATTTGCTCAAATCTCTGAATTTCATCTCTTAGACTTCTTGCTTTTTTTAAACTAATAAGGCTGTCTGGTGTTGTCAATTCCTTTGCTGCCTTGTCCAACTCATGCTAATGTTAAGCTGTTATGATGAAACTACTTAAAAACTACTTTAAAAAAAATTCCAAGAAGTTTCATCCAAGAAAACTATATTGGAGGGAATTGGCATTAAGTGTGAATATATATTGTATTAAACACTCCTAGCATCTTAAAATTTATTTCTTTTATAACCCACTATGAAACTTGAAATTTATTAGTGATGAACAGTTGAGAGGCTACAGACAAATAAATTAATTTGTCCATTGTTAATGATCAAGTAAATTAAACATAGCAAATTTAATTCAAGTTAACTCGGAAAATCTCCCCACTTTACCACTATAGTATGTCTTCATAGCCCTTAGTATTTCAAACTTGTTTGGCTGAGGCATGACAAAAAGAATTAGGGACAACCAATTCTATTTGGGAAACTAGAGATGGTTTCACTGGAGAGAAAATGATACAACTCCACGCAGAGAAAAAGTGATAAACTGGGAAGGTGGGGACAGGCATTAAAGAGCTGTTTGTTTTATGGTTTAATAAAGTAATCTAGTCCAGAAAAAAAACATAAGGTGTATAAGGTTCTTGGAAGGGAGTCTAATGAAAAAAAAAAAAAAAGAATTTCCTTTTAAAAACTGTATCCAATTGTTACTGCCTCCTGCTTCTCCTCATCCCTTCCATTCTCCAAATGCTACAGTCTTTAAATTCTGCTCCAAATATTCTTCAGAAACTTCGCTGGTGGGAGTTCAAATGATCCCCTTTTCAGTAAATCTTAAGGATACTTTTCCTGGTCCTGAGCTCACAGATAGCTGTTGACCACTCCTATGTTGAAACATTTTTTGCTTGGCTTCTGTGAGGCTATACGCTCTTATTTAGACAAATTGCTTGGTCATTTTCAGTTTTTCTTCTTTTCTTTGCTTTCCTTCTTTTGTCCTTCTGTCTCCTCTTTTCCTCCTGTTTTCTTTTCTTTCTTCATTCCTTCATCCTTCTGACTCCACCTCTTCTGCTGTTCTGAGGTGTTTCTCAGGGACTGATTGAATCTCCACCCTTCTCTCTCTTTATTCTAAACATTGTCTTGGATTCTCCTCCATCCTTTCCATAACCCTCTATATTGCGTTGACCCTATTCAAGGCTCAGAGTAATATGACTCACTGAACACCTGCAACTAAGAAATACATAGGAATCTAACACATAACATGTCCCAAATTGAATGCATCTATCACACAGAAAAATTAGTCTTTTCTATTCTTTTTCTTATTGAATGATACTGCCGTCCATCAGATTAAACCTCAAAATCTTATTGTAACTTTTAAATTATTATACCCTAACTTAGATGTCACATTCTTCAGGAAGGATTTCTGATTCCACTTTTTTCAAACTTAATTAGGCATAGGCATCCCCAAATTATGGTCACTTGCAACTTCAGTTTCCTCAAAATTATTTCTTTTATTACATTATATGTAATTACATATGTAAGCATATATTCTGTTTCATACATTATAAGCTTCATGAGAAATTCCATTGTAGGATCTTTAGTCTTATCCCATATCTGACTCATTGTATGGAGTCAATATTTAATAAAAGTTGTACTAAATTTTGTAAGTTCAGGAATCATAGAATTTCCTACATCCTAAATGGTGACCTTTACTCTAAGGGAAGGACAATATGCATGTTGAGGATGGATTAGAAGGGGCACAGAGCTCAAGCAAAAGGATAATAACTATCAGAAAGATAAGAAATACAATGAAAAGTGATAATTATGTATAAATTAAAAATCAGTTCAGTCACTCAATCATATGAACTCTTTGCGATCCCATGGACTGCAGCACGCCAGGCTTCCCTGTCCATCACCAACTCCCAGAGCTTACTCAAACTCATGTCCATCAAGGCAGTGATGCCATCCAACAATCTCAGCCTCTATCATCCCCTTCTCCTCTCACCTTCAATCTTTCCCAGCATCAGCGTCTTTTCAAATGAGTCAGCTCTTTGCATTAGGAGGCCAAAATATTGGAGTTTCAGCTTCAGCATCAGTCCTTCCAATGAATATTCAGGACTGATTTCCTTTAGGATGGACTGGTTGGATCTACTTGCAGTCCAATGGACTCTCAAGAGTCTTCTCCAACACCACAGTTCAAAAGCATCAATTCTTCAGTGCTTAGCTTTCTTTATAGCCCAACTTTCACATCCATACATGACTACAGGAAAAACCAAAGCTTTGACTAGATGGACCGTTGTCAGCAAAGTAATATCTCTGCTTTTTAATATGCTGTCTAGGTTTATCATAGCTTTTCTTGCAAGGAGCAAGGGTCTTTTAATTTCATGGCTGCAGTCACCATCTTCAGTGACTTTGGAGCCCAAAAAAATAAAGTCTCTCACTGTTTCCACTGTTTCCCCATCTATTTGCCATGAAGTGATAGGACTGGATGCCGTGATCTTAGTATTCTGAATGTTGAGTTTTAAGCCAGTTTTTTCAGTGTCCTCCTTCACTTTCATCAAGAGGCTCTTAAAATCAGGGAAAATAGCAATTATCCCCTGGAATTCCAAAAAAAGTTTACAAACCATGGAATTTAATTTCAGCAAAGTATTAATAATGCTTCCTATGAAAAATTTAATTAAAAGATCAAGACTTATAGTATTGAAGAAGGAGTAGAAGAAGAAATAAATAGCACTACCATCACCAATAACAAAAAAACTCCTTAAGCAGATACTCCTGTCTATCAAAATTTTTTAATTTTTATTTTTTTTACTTTACAATATTGTATTGATTTTGCCATACATCGACATAAATCTGCCATGAGTATACACGTGTTCCCCATCCTGAACCCCCCTCCCACCTCTCTCTCCATACCATCCCTCTGGATCATCCCAGTGCACCAGCCCCAAGCATCCTGTATCATGCATTGAACCTGGACTGGCAATTCATTTCACATATGATAATATATATATTTCAATGCCATTCTACCAAATCATCCCACCCTTGTCCTCTCCCAGAGTCCAAAAGACTGTTCTATACATCTGTGTCTCTTTTGCTGTCTCGCATACAGGGTTATAGTTACCATCTTTCTAAATTCCATATATATGCATTAGTATACTGTATTGGTGTTTGTTTTTTTTTTTATGGCTTACTTCACTCTGTATAATAGGCTCTAGTTTCATCCACTTCATTAGAACTGATTTAAATGTATTCTTTTTAATGGCTGAGTAATACTCCATTGTGTATATGTACCACTGCTTTCTTATCCATTCGTCTGCTGATGGACATCTCAGTTGCTTCCATGTCCTGGCTATTATAAACAGTACTGTGATGAACATTAGGGAACACGTGTCTCTTTCAATTCTGGTTTCCTTGGTGTGTATGCCCAGCAGTGGGATTGCTGAGTCATAAGGCAGTTCTATTTCCAGTTTTTTAAGGAGTCTCCACACTGTTCTCCATAGTGGCTATACTAGTTTGCATTCCCACCAACAATGTAAGAGCGGTCCCTTTTCTCCACACCCTCTCCAGACTTTTGGATCACAGCCATTCTGACTGGCGTGAAATGGTACCTCATTGTGGTTTTGATTTGCATTTCTCTGATAATGAGTGCTGTTGAGCATATTTTCATGTTTGTTAGCCATCTGTATGTCTTCTTTGGAGAAATGTCTATTTAGTTCTTTGGCCCATTTTTTGATTGGGTCATTTGTTTTTCTGGAATTGAGCTGTAGGAGTTGCTTGTATATTTTTGAGATTAATTCTTTGTCAGTTGCTTCATTTGCTATTATTTTCTAACATTCTGAAGGCTGTCTCTTCACCTTGCTTATTATTTCCTTTGTTGTGTGGAATCTTTTAATTTTAATTAGGTCCCATTTGTTTATTTTTGCTTTTATTTCCAATATTCTGGGGGGGGCGGTCATAGAGGATCCTGCTGTGATTTATGTCAGATAGTGTTTTGCCTATGTTCTCCCCTAGGAGTTTTATAGTTTCTGGTCTTATGTTTAGATCTTTAATCCATTTTGAGTTTATTTTTGTGTATGGTGTTAGAGTGTTCTAGTTTCATTCTTTTACAAGTAGTTGACCAGTTTTCCCAGCACTACTTGGTAAAGAGATTGTCTTTTCTCCATTGTATATTCTTGCCTCCTTTGTCAAAGATAAGGTGTCCATAGGTGTGTGGATTTAACTCTGGGCTTTCTATTTTGTTCCATTGATCTATATTTCTGTCTTTGTGCCAGTACCATACTGTCTTGATGACTGTGGCTTTGTAGTAGAGCCTGAAGTCAGGCAGGTTGATTCCTCCAGTTCCATTCTTCTTTCTCAAGATTGCTTTGGCTACTCAAGATTTTTTTGTATTTCCATACAAATTGTGAGATTATTTGTTCTAGCTCTCTGAAAAATACTGTTGGTAGCTTGATAGGGATTGCATTGAATCTATAGATTGTTTGGGGCAGTGTACTCATTTTCACTATATTGACTCTTCTGATCCATGAACACAGTATATTTCTCCATCTATTAGTGTCCTTTTTGATTTCTTTCACCAGTGTTTTATAGTTTTCTATATATAGGTCTTTTGTTTCCTTCAGTTCAGTTCAGTTTAGTCGCTCAGTTGTGTCCTACTCTTCATGACCCCCAAAATCGCAGCACACCAGGCCTCCCTGTCCATCACCAACTCCGGGAGTTCACTCAGACTCACGTCCATCGAGTCAGTGATGCCATCCAGCCATCTCATCCTCTGTCGTTCCCTTCTCCTGCCCCCAATCCCTCCCAGCATCAGAGTCTTTTCCAATGAGTCAACTCTTCGCATGAAGTGGCCAAAGTACTGGAGTTTCAGCTTTAACATCATTTCTTCCAAAGAAATCCCAGGGCTGATCTCCTTCAGAATGGACTGGTTGGATCTCCTTGCAGTCCAAGGGACTCTCAAGAGTCTTCTCCAACACCATAGTTCAAAAGCATTGTTTCCTTAGGTAGATATATTCCTAAGTATTTTATTCCTTTCGTTGCAATGGTGAATGGAATTGTTTCTTTAATTTCTCTTTCTATTTTCTCATTATTAGTGTATAGGAATGCAAGGTATTTCTGTGTGTTGATTTTATATCCTGCAACTTTACTATACTCATTGGTTAGTTCTAGTAATTTTCTGATGGGGTCTTTAGGGTTTTCTATGTAGAGGATCATGTCATCTGCAAACAGTGAGAGTTTTACTTCTTCTTTTCCAATTTGGATTCCTTTTATTTCTTTTTCTGCTCTGATTGCTGTGGCCAAAACTTCCAAAACTATGTTGAATAGTAATGGTGAGAGTGGGCACCCTTGTCCTGTTCCTGACTTTAGGGGAAATGCTTTCAATTTTTCACCATTGAGAATAATGTTTGCTATGGGTTTGTCATATATAGCTTTTATTATCTTGAGGTATGTTCTTTCTATTCCTGCTTTCTGGAGGTTTTTTTTTTTTTTATCATAAATGGATGTTGAATTTTGTCAAAGGCTTTCTCTACATCTATTGAGATAATCATATGGTTTTTGTTTTTCAATTTGTTAATGTGGTGTATTACATTGATTGATTTGCGGATATTGAAGAATCCTTGATCCCTGGGATAAAGCCCACTTTGTAATGATGTATGATCTTTTTGATGTGTTGTTGGATTCTGATTGCTAGAATTTTGTTAAGGATTTTTGCATCTATGTTCATCAGTGATATTGGCCTGTAGTTTTCTTTTTTTGTGGCATCTTTGTCAGGTTTTGGTATTAGGGTGATGGTGGCCTCATAGAAGGAGTTTGGAAGTTTACCTTCCTCTGCAATTTTCTGGAAGAGTTTAAGTAGGGTAGGTGTTAGCTCTTCTCTAAATTTTTGGTAGAATTCAGCTGTGAAGCTGTCTGGACCTGGGCTTTTGTTTGCTGGAAGATTTCTGAAAACAGTTTCAATTTCTGTGCTTGTGATGGGTCTGTTAAGATTTTCTATTTCTTCCTGGTCGAGTTTTGGAAAGTTGTACTTTTAAGATTTTGTCCATTTCTTCCAAGTTGTCCATTTTATTGGCATATAATTGCTGATCGTAGTCTCTTATGATCCTTTGTAAGTCTGTGTTCTCTGTTGTGATTTCTACATTTTCATTTCTAATATTATTGATTTGATTTTTCTCCCTTTGTTTCTTGATGAGTCTGGATAATGGTTTGTCAATTTTATTTATCCTCTCAAAGAACCAGCTTTTGGTTTTGTTGATTTTTGCTATGGTCTCTTTTGTTTCTTTTGCATTTATTTCTGCCTTAATTTTTAAGATTTCTTTCCTTCTACTAACCCTGGGGTTCTTCATTTCTTCCTTTTCTAGTTGCTTTAGGTGTAGGGTTAGGTTATTTATTTGACTTTTTTCTTGTTTCTTGAGGTATGCCTGTATTGCTATGAACCTTCCCCTTAGCACTGCTTTTACCGTGTCCCACAGCTTTTGGGTTGTTGTGTTTTCATTTTCATTCGTTTCTATGCATATTTTGATTGTCTTTTTGATTTCTTCTGTGGTTTGTTGGTTATTCAGCAGCGTGTTGTTCAGCCTCCATATGTTGGAATTTTTAATAGTTTTTCTCCTGTAATTGAGATCTAATCTTCATTGTGGTCATAAAAGATGCTTGGAATGATTTCAATTTTTTTGAACTTACCAAGGCTAGATTTATGGCCCAGTATGTGATCTATCCTGGAGAAGGTTCCGTGTGCACTTGAGAAAAAGCTGAAATTTATTGTTTTGGGGTGAAATGTCCTAGAGATATCAATTAGGTCTAACTGGTCTATTGTATCATTTAAAGTTTGTGTTTCTTTGTTAATTTTCTGTTTAGTTGATCTATCCATAGGTGTGAGTGGGGTATTAAAGTCTTCCACTATTATTGTGTTATTGTTAATTACCCCTTTCATACTTGTTAGCATTTGTCTTACATATTGTAGTGCTCCTATGTTGGGTGCATATATATTTATGATTGTTATATCTTCTTGTTGGATTGATCCTTTGATCATTAAGTAGTGTCCTTCTTTGTCTCTTTACACAGCCTTTGTTTTAAAGTCTATTTTATCTGATATAAGTATTGCTACTCCTGCTTTCTTTTGGTCTCTATTTGAATGAAATATCTTTTCCAGCCCTTCACTTTCAGTCTGTATGTGCCCCTTGTTTCAAGGTGGGTCTCTTGTAGACAACATATATAGGGGTCTTGTTTTTGTATTCATTCAGCCAGTCTTTGTCTTTTGGTTGGGGCATTCAACCCATTTACATTTAAGGTAATTATTGATAAGTATGATCCTGTTACCATTTACTTTATTGCTTGGGGGTTGAGTTTATACACCCTTTCTGTGTTTCCTGTCTAGAGAATCTCCTTTAGCATTTGTGGAGAGCTGTTTTGGTGGTGCTGATTTCTCTCACCTTCTGCTTGTCTGTAAAGCTTTTGATATCTCCTTCAAATTTGAATGAGATCCTTGCTGGGTACAGTAATCTGGGCTGTAGGTTATTTTCTTTCATCACTTTAAATATGTCCTGCCATTCCCTCCTGGCCTGTAGAGTTTCTATTAAAAGATCAGCTGTTATCCTTATGGGAATCCCCTTGCGTGTTGTTATTTGTTGTTTTTCCCTTGCTGCTTTTAATATTTGTTGCTTGTGTTTGATCTTTGTTAATTTGATTAATTGATCTGGGGTATTTTGCCTTGGGTTTATTCTATTTGGAACTCTCTGGGTTTCTTGGACTTGGGTGATTATTTCCTTCCCCATTTTAGGGAAGTTTTCAACTATTACCTCAACTATTTTCTCACGATCTTTCCATCTTCTTCTTCTGGGACTCCTATGATTTGAATGTTGGAGCGTTTAACATTGTCCCAGAGGTCTCTGAGATTGTCCTCATTTCTTTTAATTCGTTTTTCTTTTTTCCTCTTTGATTCATTTATTTCTACCGTTCTATCTTCTACCTCACTTATCCTATCTTCTGCCTCCGTTATTCTGCTGTTGGTTCCCTCCAAAGTGTTTTTGATCTCATTTATTGAATTATGCATTATATATTGACTCTTTTTTATTTCTTCTAGGTCCTTGTTAAACCTTTCTTGCATCTTCCAATCCTTGTCTCCAGGATATTTATCCGTAACTCCATTTTATTTTCAAGATTTTGAATCATTTTCACTATCATTATCCAGAATTCTTTATCAGGTAGATTCCTTATCTCTTCCTCTTCTGTTTCGTTTGGTGGGCATTTATCCTGTTCCTTTACATTCTGGGTATTCCTCTGCCTCTTCATCTTGTTTATATTGCTATGTTCGGGGTGGTCTTTCCATATTCTGACCGTTTGTGGAGTTGTGGAGTTTCCTCGCTGTGGGTGGGGTTGGACGGGTGGTTTGTCAAAGTTTCCTGGTTAGGGAAGCTTGTGTCGTTCTGGTGGGTGGAGCTGTATTTCTTCTCTCTGGAGTGCAATGAAGTGTCCAGTAATGAGATATGGGACGTCAGTGTGTTTGGAGTGACTTTGGGCAGCCTGTATATTGAAGCTCAGGGCTATGTTACTGTGTTGCTGGAGAATTTTCATGGTAAGTCTTGCTCTGGAACTTGTTGGCCCTTGAGTGGTGCTTGGTTTCAGTGTAGATATGGAGGCATTTGATGAGCTCCTATCAATTAATGTTCCCTGGAGTCAGGAGTTCTCTGGTGTTCTCAGGATTTGGACTTAAGCCTCCTGCCTCTGGTTTTCAGTCTTATTTTTACAGTAGTCTGAAGATTTCTGTACAGCACCATTAATAAAACATCTAGGTTAAAGATGAAAAGTTTCTCCACAGAGAGGGACACCCAGAGAGGTTCACAGAGTTACATGGAGAAGAGAAGAGGGAGGAGGGAGATAGAGGTGACCAGGATGAGATGAGGGGGAATCAAAAGAGGAGAAAGCAAGCTAGCCAGTGATCACTTCCTTACATGCACTCCACAGTCTGGACCACTCAGAGATGTTCACGGAGTTATACAGAGAAGAGAAGAGGGAGGAAGGAGACAGAGGTGGCCAGGAGGATAAAGGGGGGGAATCAAAAGAAGAGAGACAGATCCAGCCAGTAATCAGTTCCCTAAGTGTTCTCCACAGTCCGGAACACACAAAGAGATTCACAGAGTTGGGTAGAGAAGAGAAGGGTGAGGGAGGAGATAGAGGCTACCTGGTAGGGAAAAAGGAGAGTCCAAAGGGGAGAGAGCAGTCAAGCCAGTAATCTCATTCCCAAGTAAAAATGGGTTCTGAAGATTGGGTTCTTAAAGGTACAAAATTGATAACAAATACCAAAAAGCAAAGATTAAAAATCTAGAGTAGAGGTTAGATTTTCAAAAATACAACATTAAAGAAAAAAAAACAAAGT